>NC_080092.1:8086200-8389017 GCF_950005125.1 Chionomys nivalis | reverse complement strand
GAAACAACAGATTTACCTGTTTTCCGGAGGATGAGGATGCCCTGGCCTAATAGAGTTGTGTTTGTTTTCTGGTCTGGCCAACTCTGGCCTTTTGAAAGCTTAGGGCTGATATGGTTTTGAGATTTCTTTAATTGGCAGAGTTGTTTTAATGGCTACAGCTGCGTCTCTCTCTAGCTCCTTCCCCCCTTTAAATAGAGTATATGGCAAGACTCCAGTCTTAGAAGACATATGGCCAGGCTTGACATGTTCTCAGAAACAACGGGAATTGTCCTGCTTATGGTATCTGTAATATTAGGAGATTGGAGTCACCTGGTGTGTGTATCTTTCTCCTCCATGTGTCCCAGGGCACTCGTCTTTGTGACAATGAAATGCTAGATGTTTGTGCAACCTGATAATCACAGGAAACAAAAAAGAGAAAAAAAAAAAACAAAAGGAAAAGGAAAATCACCCAAGTGTGCTATTTTTACTGAGAAGCAGAAAAACAGAGAACAAAGAGAAAATATCACTTCTAATTATGTTTCAGCTGAGAGATAACCACTGTTGGTAGATATTTTCGTGGCTCTGTGATCCTGTGCACACTCACACACACACTCACACACACGCACACACACACACACACATGAACCAACCCTACCAGTAGTTATTAATCTTCATATAATCTCTACCTGCAGAATTGGACTGCGGTGTTATTCTGTGCTGCTAACTTGTTCTGTGATGTTGGAACCATCTTTTGAACTGGATATGTAACCCCTTTTCCTCGACTGTCTCTCTCCAAAGTTGGGAGCTGCAGACATGTCACCTGAGAAAATGAGTATTGTTCCCCATCCCGATAACATGCAGTGAACACACATTCATCAGTCTCCAATGAAATGTTTAAAGGGTATTTATGGGAATCGAGGAGAAGGTTCAGTGGAATAAGGGCCAACTGCACAAGCATTGGCACCCATGCCTAGATAGGCATGACATCACACATTTATAAGCCTGGAGCTGGGAGGCAGAGACAGGTGACTCCAGTGGCTTACTGGTTATGCATCTTAGCTGAAGCAGAAGGCTCCGGGTTCAGTGAGATACCCTCTCTCACAGATAGTGTGGTTTCACATGGATTTCTTCATATCCTGCACCTGTAGTGTATAATGACATTAGCACCAAGGTCTTATCATCTACTTATGATGGGCATCCAACAGCAATGACATGACGAGAGTCAGTATTGTACTTGTAATCCTTGGGTCCTTCTTGACCAATGACTGGTAGGGAGGCATCCTTTGCCTGGCACTGAAAATTTTGCTAAATAACACATGTCTCTTAGAAACTGTGTTGCTGATTCATTCATGGTACCTCCATTCAAACTCAATTTTAAAAAGAAGCTTATTCTTTGATATTGTACTTGTTAGGGTACTGCTTAGGTGACAATATTGTTGGGAATTTCACATGTACAGTTTGCCTCTCATGTATAGAAGACATTATCCATACCAGATGTTCTGGTCCTCTGACTCATAACATCTCCCCTTCCACCATATTTCCAGAACCTCAGGTGTAGTGTCGTGTTGTAGACGTATCCCATGGGTATGGGAAACCCATGGCCAGTTGTTCCTGAGCCTCGAGTATAGTGTTGTGTTGGAGGTGTATCCCATGTAGAAGGGAACCCCATGGCCAGTTGTTCCTGAGCCTCGGGTGTAGTGCTGTATTATAGATGTATATCATGGGTATGGGAATCACATGGACAGGCAGTCTCTGTACTTTGACTAGTTAGGAAATTCTATAGCAGTCTCTGTCTCCTGTAAGATGAAGGCTGAAAGTAACACTTGACCGAGTATAAGTGCAGTCATCTCACTAGGTCTCACTCTTAGATAAAGAGCTGTAGATAAGTAATGAGTAACAGCTGTCAAGAGCAGGAGAATGAGCCTGGATAGGTTTTCAAGCTCCAAGTGATTAGCCCTAAACTTCTACATGCGTAAGCAACAGTAAATAGACTCAGCAGGCTGTATCTATAGACACATGTGTATAAATTAAACAATAATTGAATTAAATCATTAATAATTAGCTTAACAACAGATAAATTATTAATGATTAAAAGAAGGCATGAATTTGAGAGAGAGTTGAGAGGACAGAAGAGAAGCTTTAGGGTAGAAAGAGTATATACTATATAAGTACAGTACCATGTAAGTGTAGCACTACGTACAAACTGCTCACAAAGAAATGTGTGTACAAAGTAATGTCTTGAAATTGACCTACTGACTAATAGGACTCCATAAGGCTTTTCCATACAATCTTATGCTAACCTACACACACCCATTCCTCTCCTAAACCTTTAACCCCCACTATTCTTTCATAACACAAATTCTACTATCCACTCTAAATTTAAGCAAAGGTAGTATTGAGAGTATTAGAGGAATATACAAAACTTGACCTCAAGCCTCCATGTTTGCACATGCACACACACATACATACAAACATAAGTGAGAGAACCCCCCCATACACATACATACTTAGTCAAGAGGTTTCACATACACATAGGAAAGAGGGCCTTCACATGATACACACATACATACACACACACACACACACTATTTAGAAAACTTACCTTACAGCCCCTATATTGTTTTCCACAAGCAACATGTAAGAACTTGCCTTGAAGCATCCGAAGCATCCTCACTGTCTCTTTGCTTCTGCTCAGCTGAGTTTAGTGTTGCTATTGTAAATGTCACATGTAGGAGGAGGGCCCACTTGTTCATCCCAGTCGCTCAGATTGCTTAGCTCTGAAATAACCACACAGAAATGTTATTAATTAAACCACTGCTTGACCCATTAGCTCTAGCTTCTTATCAGCTAAGTCTTACATTTTAATTTAACCCATTTCTATTAATCTATGTTTCGCCATGTGGCAGTGGCTTACCAGCAAAGCAAGTCTATCTCCTACGGCAGATCTATGGCATCTCTGACTCCACCCTTCTTTCTCCCAGCATTCAGTTCAGTCCTCCCCACCTACCTAATTTCTGCCCTATCAACAGCCAAGGCAGGTTCTTTATTCATTGGTGGGAATCACAGCACATATACACTTCTGTAGCAACTCTAAGTTGTCCTTAGAATCTATGTTTATAAAAATGAAACATTGATAGGCTTAGCAGTTTGAGGTTTGGATCCTTCTAGAAAAGCTAGGAGCCTTGGCGACCCCACAAAGGCACAAAGGCCCCTCCCCTTTAACCACAAAACTTGTTTTTAATTCCAGAGTCTACAAGTTCCTTGGTGATGTAGGGGACACAAAGAGAAAGTTTATTAAATTCTTATTTATGTATTCAATTTGCATCTGCCTTTTCCTTCCCCATGCTCAGAACAGTACACAGCAAACATTAAATGTGTAACTCTTGTCTGTGTTCCTCTGAGAGACAGGGATGAAGGGAAGGGAAGTGGGGACAGAAGGTGAAATGGAAGGGGCATGACTAGGGTACACTCTAGAAAGGACAGTCACCTCTGCCATTGAGCGTCATGGATATTACAGTCTTGAATCCCCTTCTTTTTCATCCCTCCTCTTGATATTTTTATTTTATTGCATGGGCAGTGAGAAAAGCCATAGGAAGAATGTCCATTTGTTTGTGGTACAGGGATGCCCAGGGCAGAAGGTGGGCAAGTTAGGGCAGAAGAACATATCTGCCTTCTGTCTTCACAGTCTCACCCTCCTCTCATGCTGTTGAGTGCTCTTTTGAAGGTAACTGTTACAAAACATGCAAGAATTAATTCTGTGGGCTGGAAGGGGTGCACATTCTCTCTCTCTCTGTCTCTCTCTCTCTCTTTCTCTCTCTCTCTCTCACACACACACAGACACACACACACACACAGAGTCTTCCCAACCACACTCTATTTTCTTATTTCCCGACCCCTTTTTGCATAAAGTGAAGGTAAATTGGCAATGGGAAGGCTTTGCAGATGCTCTTTGGGTTTAAAGTATTCCTTCCTCCAAACTGATCCAGGGCCTTTTGGGGATATGGGGCATGTACTTCACATTCTAGGTTGGACAGCTCCTCAATACTGTTTCTCCCATGATTTAAGATTTCTAAATTGCTTTACAGAAGGGAGTTAGGATACCTTTTAAGCCAACGGCTGAGCGATATGCTATGACAAACCTGCCACGATGCATTCACTTAATTCCCAATTAATCAAACATTCAATAAATCATTAGTATAATTGCACCTGCTGTCTCATCGCCCGGATGTATTAACCCAAGCCAGGCAGCCCCTTCCCCTCTGCTGCTGGGCTTTCATTTTCCTGTCCTGGCTGGGTGCACTTTCTCGCTCTCAGAGAGTCTTGAGCAATGACGAGCTAGGAATTGTAATTACTTGAGGCACTACAAGTTAGCCTGCTCTTCCTCTCCTCTCCTTCTCACTCCGTTGCTTCCCCAACAACTTAAGCCAACATTGGAGCATCCTAGCCGGTTAATTTCAGAAAGCCTTTTTTTTTTTAATCATTTTTATTCCCTGACTGTGCCTCTTTTCTAATTACACCATCTCCCCAGGTGAGCGATAATTCCCTCATCACCATATATCTCAAGCACAGATTATTAAAATAATATAGCTTATGTCATATAAATGTAACAAAAAGTATCTTAAAGATGCTTTATTGAAAGCTGGTAAATTGGTTCAACAGATGAATGTTTTAAGGCCCGTTTTCAAAAGGTTGCACAAGTATAAACCCACTGAATTACTGCTGCAGTTTTACACGGGCGGATGCAATTATTTTAAGCATCTAACTGTGCAAAAAGACAGATCTGAAAGGAAGGAGCTAAATTCTCGGAGATTAATTAAAGGGTTTCATTTTGCTCTTGATTTATAAATAAATTTCAAGCATGCACCACTTGTTATTCTCTTGAAGAATTTGCATTACAAGGCTTGGGAAAAAATAACGATGATGCTAAGCTCCGTGGCTTCTTCCTAGAACTGAGCTGGCAGCGCCTGCAAAGACGAGCTGACCCATTGTTGCAACAGCGTAATTCTCAGGCATTCTTCTTCAGATGTCTGCGTTTGCGAAGGGTATTAATCTTAAAACTCATTTCCAGTGTAAGATTGTACATTTACATGCATCTCCCTTAAGATTTCTCCTGATTCCATCTCTGCCCACTGATTTAATTTCTTTTACCTTGCAGAACCAGTGGTGCTGAAGGCTTTATGGTAATTATAGTGTTGTGGGTTCCGGTGGAGCGGTTCCCTGATACCTGGAGTGTGGGTTTGATTCTCTCTAAACTCATTCAGCCCTGGAGAGAGTGTAGCCTATATCTGGGAGGCAAGCGAGCTAGCAAGCTAGATCAGAGGGTTGTCTGGTACACAGCCCAGAGGCAAGGGGAAGCAGTGAAGGGAAGGCTGCAGGCTACTGGCCAGATGGACTGCTGTTCTAGAGGGGGCCCTTTAAGGTGAATCACTTGGCAGTTATGTGCCTTGGCAGCCAGTCCAGCCACCTGTGCTCCCTGTGAAATGAGATACAGGCAACCCACTGGCGTGAAATATGCTCTTCCCCCTTTGAGAGGTGGTACCGTGTTACAAGGGGCAATTGCCTAATAGTGGGGAGAAGCCGACATTCCAAGCAAAGGTGCTGTGGATTTCGGATGAGATGACGTGGAATTTGCCTCCTGTCAGGAACAGCATGATCCTAGGTTTATTCGGCTTTGCAAAACCAGATGCCAGCACGGAGCCCATACTGCCGATGCCGTACTTATTCGTTAGTATATTTAGGTGGTGCTGCGGCAGAACCCAGGCTTTCGTGCGTGTTAGGCGAGTGCTCTACCACTGAGCCACCCTGAAACAACCCTGGTGTTTTCTCTCATATGTAGATTCTGGGTGAAAGAGGAGGCACATAGTAGAAGGAAACTGTTTGTGGAAACGTAAGGAGATTTTCTGGGAAGCAAGGAAGGATAGGGTAAGAAAGTTTGCTTCATGGTACATTATGCCCACATATGAAAATGTTACAGTAAAACTCATTATTATATATACTTAATACGTGCATATAAAATATGAATCAAAGAAAGCAATGAACAAGATAAAGTAGAACTTGATAGTACTATACAGGACACAAGCCACATACTCGATTCTTTGTCAGAAACATATTTCTAAAAAGTTAAAAAAAGAGAAGGTGAATGAAATCTCATAAAACATTGTGCTGAACCGGGCGTGTCCTTATCATGAGGTTGAAGTTTCCTTTCCCATCCTGACTGTTTGGCGTTGGCTGGCGTTCTCTACACCCAGAGCCTTGTATCAGAAGTAGACGGGTTTCAGGTGTTCTCTCTCCTCATACAGTGATGGCCACCATATTGGATACAGCATATTCACCTTGTATGTAGTTACATCCTTGCCCTGGCCATGAAATAATCAATTTATCTTCATCAACAAAATAACACTGGTTTAGAGTATGATGGGCTGGAGCCGAATACCTTCACCCTTCTCTCCAGCTTCATGTACCGGTTGATGTTGTGAGGGACACAGGGGAAAGGAAAATGGCCATGGTAACCCCAAGCCTAAGACACCACTGAGTTTGAGATCCAAGGTTATGAGGAATTGTTTGCCTACATCCCAGTGGAAACCAGTTTATGGAGGGAGTGGTGGGCTTATGTCATACCCAAGCTCAGGAAGAACTGTTTCCAGAAGGAACCAGAAGATGGGGCAGGAAACTGTAAGCTTCATAACATGAACGCGATGTTCTTCTAGAGGAAACTGTAGAGCCACAAAATGACTGCAGTCTCTCTCCACTGAAACCACCTGGTCTGGTTGATCCAAGACTCTGAATTCAAACTCGGAACTTCAGTTTCTTAAAATGCTTGTTATATGATGGAGTCTATTCAACAAAACTTTCCATATGCTGAAATAGTCTAACACCCAACTCATTGCACATTGTAGCATATCTTAACCTACCTTAAACAGCACCAGTTCACCTATACCAGCTTATAGTTAGGAAATCACTGAGTGTGGTGCCTGTTTTCACTGGAGTATCAATTGGCTGAGGGCCATTCTTTGCTGCCACAGTCCAATATTCTAAGTGACCTTAGGGTGGCCTGTGAAAATCTGGGATAACATAGAAGTTCAAAATCTGGGATATGCTAGAATACCCTTTTCAGAGATACTTGGCACATATATATTGGGGAGGGGAAGTGCCGTGGGCTATGGCTGCCACAGCTGATTACCATAAAAGGCTGTTATGCAGACTGTGAGGTTAAAACAAAGTAGAGCCATGCAGCTAACAATGCTGCCACCCCCCCCCATGCATGCCTGCAGCAGCACTGGAGAAGAGGATCAGCAGTTCAAAGCCATCGTGTGTTATACAGAGAAGAGACAACATTTAAAAATAAGGAAAGCAGGAGGCACTGGCTGTTCTTGCAAAAGATTCTGGTTCTATTCCAAGTGCCCACATGGCAGTTCACAACCATCTGTAACTCCAGTTCCAGGGAGTTTGACACCCTCACATAGACATACATGCAGGCAAAACACCAATGTGCATAAAAGTGAATAATTATAATATATTAAATAAATAAAAAAACACAAATGAGTTAAGGATGTAGTTCAGTGGCAATGCACTTGCCTGGCCTGTGTGAGACCCTGGTTTTGGTCTGCAGAACCACAAAAGTAAACTAAATAATAAATTACTGAAAAGTAAAGTTATTGTACAGAACATTAGGATACATTACTCCCCTCAAATCATATTTTAGTACCTGTCACCTGCCCTCTGTCCCCAGGCTCTAGTGACCTTGGTGACACTTGTTACATTTATTTACTCACTAAGTTATTTATTTATGAGACAGGATCTCTAGTCTAAGATGACCACCAAATTCTGATTTTCCTGCTCTAATCTACCAGGTGTAGAGAAGACAGGTTTACTCCGCCACGTGCAGACCGCATGGCACGATGCTGGCCACCACAGCTTTAGGAACGCCTGGCCTGACTGAGCTGAACCAAGCCCCACCTGCACCCCCATCTCCTCTTTGCTCCTTTGGGACCATCTCTATGTAGAAAGAGACCAAGCATCATTTGAGCACTGTCTCTGGCTTATTTCACCTAAGATGATCACTCTCTGTGTGGAGGCCCGGATAACAGTCTAGGATACCAGGACAGAGACCCCGCACCTCCCCAGTTCCTCCCGACCTGGCTCCCAACGCTCTCTGGCTTTCTTCTTAGGACACTAACTCCTCTCAGGACAGTAACTCCTCTCAGTTACGAACTCCAGGGAAGGGTTGCTCAGCTTTGGCGCTCCTGGCATTTGGTGCTAGATAATTCTGTATGGAGGGCAGTCCCGTGCTTTGCAGTTTTGCAGTGTCCTGGTTTCTACCCGTTGTGTTCCAGTAGCATCTCTCCTCAGAACTGCTCAAGGCATTCCAAATGCCCCTTAGTGAGCAGAGATGAAGTCCGTGACTCAGACACGGAGAACATCTGCCCCAACAAAGCTGAATTCCCGTTCCTCCAACAGAGCCTTTATCATCTGCTTCCCCTTTAGTCCCCGCCCCCCCGCCGCCGGTGCTGTACCTCCTCTCACCTCAAGGTGTCAGTCTTGATGATATCTCTACTGGGAAATTTCCAGACTGCTCCTCTGGTAGTGGGACAGGGTCCTCGCATTAGAGAGAAGACAAGCCTCAGAGGGCGTGTAAGTGACCTTGGAAGTAAAGGCACTGATGGCTGTGGTGACGTTGGAAAGGGAGATGTCAAAGTGGCTGTGGGTTCTCCAGGGGCTACTTCCAGGAGAAGTTTCACCTGGACATAGTTTGAGAGAGAATCTCAGTGGTTGTAGCTATGAGGCCAGTAAATGATGGGGAAAAGACAGTGATGGAGTTTATCAACCCACTGAACTGGGAGTAACCGGAGATTTGTGTACTGAGGAGGCTTGGAATCAAGTCAGGCTGTTACTATGGAGACATCCTGCTCTATATAGACATCTGGGGACCTGGGGTGTTTACACTACAGCTCTACAGGCCTTGGTTATGAGGAAAGCTAGTTCATGAGTCAAGAAAGTTGAGCTCTGTAAATTTACATGTTTAAATTAGGCCTCTGTGTATAGACAAGGGACATTGTAGCGACGCAGTGTTGTGGGCGGCGGCACCATTACGCTACACTGTTGCCGAATGTCACTCTCTAAGTTGTCCCCCTTTTCAACAGAGAGGCTATGACTACTTACAGGGGACCCTCAAGATAGAGTCTCTTGCTGTTTCTTCATAAGACAGGAGAGAGGAGAATCATCAGACCACCACTTTGGATTTCAGTCGTTGTTTCCTGCACACCTCTATGTGATTTTGCCCAGCCTGCATGTCCTTCCTCTCCTGTTCTCAGGAACTGAGGGAATAGAATGTTGAAGGTTAAGAGAAGGGGAATCTACCCACAGCTACCAGGCAGTCACTGTCCATGCTGGGGTGAGACATTTTGGTGGTGTGGCTATTTGGGGTCCTCCTGTGCTCTGTAACTAATCCCAATAAACTCACTGTTTTGGTGAGTTGGATTTGGGGGCACGATGACATTAGTCTCTTTTGGTTCCTGGCTGAGGTGAGTGGACTATTTCTCACATAGCCCCAGGAAAAATAATCACACCACATATGGTCACATCAGGTTTCACGTCTGTACAGCTGAAAGGTGAGCGGCATCATATCAGAACAGTGGTGGACAGGGGAAGCCGGGGAATGCCTTAGAAATGCTGACTCTGGCTGATGCTGACAGCAAGACCGATGTTTCTAGAAAGCAATCTAAAATAAGAAAAGGGAGACAGATTAGAGCTGGAGGATCCAGATGTGGAGTACTCCCTGAAGAGATGGTGGCTCAGCCTGGGAGATGGCAAGGCACTCAGAAAAGGAACAAGGGACCTGGAGACAGTGTACCCAGCACCAGCCTCTGTGCCTTCCATTCCCTCTGCTGAGGTTTCATGGCAGCAGCGATGACTGAGCATCAGTGCATGGGACTCAGCCACTGCCTTCTCCTGAGTTCCCAAACACTCCCCACCCACAACAAGGGCTAGACCTTGTCGCTCTCACACAGAGAACACAGGACCTTGCCATGAGGAAATTTAGAAGAAAGTTTTAACCTTCTTTTTAAATCCCAGTTCTATTGAGTCATCTTCAAACATGTTTTACCATTTGGCACTGGGATGAGGAGGAATAGGATAGAGATTGAGGATGCTCAAGTTTATCTTGCTCCAGTATAAATAGAAGGAGATACCATTGGAAGCTGCAGGCTGTTAGGTTAATAAATAAATGGTTGTCAAGTTCATAATAGTAAAAGAAGGAATTTATAATCTAGAAGGAGCACTGTATCCCAATCAATTTACTATTAAGCAAAATTTCATCACCTGGTCACTGAAAACCTCTGAAGAGCTAAAGACCCAGATTGGCTGTGTTTGTTTTCTCTAAGGACTCTCACCTGCTCACTTCCTCTGACACTCAGATAAAGACTCAGCAAACCCATGTCTTTAGGATACAACACTCACTTGGCCCTAGATATTGTTTGTATAACCACTTCTTCCTTCTCTTCCTTCTCCTCCTCCTCCTCTTCTTCTTCCTCATCCTTCTCTTCCTCTTTCCCTCCTCCTCCCTCTTCTTCCTTTCAACCTAAGAATTGGAAAAAAAAAAGAATTATATGCCTAAATACATTTGAAATCATGTCAACTGCAGAAAATTAAGGAATAAATAGCATACCTTAGAGTCCAATAACCGGTACACTGTGGATTTCTCAGGGAATGAAGGCTCTTGGGAACCAAAGTTCTGCCTCCAACCTTACAATCCCCTGACCTCTCAGAGAGAGGGTTTAGTGCTAAAGTGCAGACCCCATTCCAGGCCTGGGAACTAAGTGGGTGGTGCTATAGTTTCATGCATGGACACGGGCACTTCCTGCTCAGCTACAACATGAACTATTAGAGTGAGATGAACTTGAAGCAATTCCTATGACAAAAAAGATGCATCGGCTTTCCATTAGCATGTGAGGTTATGGTAATATCTTCTTCTTGTCATCAGAGATGAGTCAAGACACTACCTTTGAGTCTTTTTCCTTTGCTTAAACACTTACAATAAGCTCCTTTTTGATTTTTCAAACCCAATCCTTTAGACTTGTTGGTATTTTCCATGACTACCTCCTTTCTTTCTGCTACATTTGTAAAAATATGTGTCAATATGCAAACACACATGTATATGTAACAGTAAGTTTGGAAATGCCTTTTCTGTTGTGTGAAACAGGGTCTCTCTACGTAGCTTTGGTTTGTCCAGAACATGTTGTTGTAGCCCAGGAAGGCCTCATACATGGGGCTATATCCCTGTCCTTGCCTCTTGAGCACTGGTGTTACAGGTGTGTGCCTGCTTTATGTGTTGTTGGGGATGGAACCTAGGACTTTGGGTGTGCTGAGGAATCTCTATACCCATCTGAACTACAATCCCCAGGCCTGAAAACAGAATTTTAACGCAAAAGTTTGTGTTTTGTTTCATTTTTCTTTGGTTTCTAGTATTTTCCACCCAACTCTATTCTGACATGACTGTTTCTGCAACTGAGATTGACTCGCTTGTTCTCCAGCCTGTTGGCCTTCAACTGCCTTTTAAAAAATCTCCTTGGGATAACGTCCATTCCAGAATCTCTTGACTGCTCATTCCTGCCCTGCTCTTGCAGCCCTGCTGCTTGGACAGTGTCCATCCCACCATCTGATGCCAAGTATCTTCACATAACCTGGGCTGGACTAGCCATACATACAGCATGGAGACTGACTCACCAGGGGGATGAGACCCAGTACCTAATGAGGCTTGCCAAGCAGACGGTATTGTTGCCTGGGGTTTGAAAGGTCACACCATATTTTTCAGAAGTACTGCCTTGCCATCTCCTGGAAGTTACGTCCCCTCAAAATCTCCATGTTCAAATTGAAATTCCAGTGCAGTGCAAGTGGGAGGTGGGAGTCTGAGGGTGGTGATTGGATCTTGAGAGCCAAACCTTTATAAATGGGATCAATGCCCTTTTAAGAAAAGACTGGAGAGCTTCATTCTCTGCCATCGGAGGGTGAAGAGAGATACCACCTACAAGCCCAAAGAGAGGTATCACAAGTCCTTGGTCTTGTGGCCTTCCCGTGCTTGCTTTTTGAGCAATCAAGTCTCTGGTATTCTGTTGTAGTAACTCGGCTGAAAGAGGAAGAGCTACTGTGTACACAAAACCCATATTCAGCAGATCCCAATTTCTGCTCACATGTAATGACTCTAACACCTTTTTTTTCATCTTTGAGATAAATCGTTCACCTCTATTCTTTTGTGTAATGGGATTGGGCTGTTTCCTGAAGTCCACCCATGTTTCCAGCAGAGTCTGTCTCTAAGTACAACAGAGCTCCAAGAACAGCAGGTGCAACTCAAAAATGCTGGTCTTAGAAGCTGGGAAGTTGAAGTTCAATGAAGTGTGTGTGTGTGTTTGCGTGCGCGAACACACAACTGAATGTATTAAGATAGTCAGTGATTCTGGGATACTTAAGGCATTTTAAAAGAAAGAAAGAGTGGTTTTTAGGTGTCGTGGCCTGAATCAACTCCATCAGCAACAAATGCCTTCAATGCTGACACGTGATAAAAGCATTTGATAGCCCCAGTCACGCTGTCTGGTTATGGAAGATGCCTTACTTCTATGGAACTGGTGGCGCGAGAGTAGGAATGTGAACCCAAAAGGAATCATTATGTAACAGTAAGTCCGGAAATACCTCTTTCTGTTGTGTGAGAATGTGGCTCCTCTGGCCTTCATTATCCACCCAGAGGCCAGAGTTAGACTTCCGCTGCGAAGGGCTGGGATTGCAGGCGTAAGAAGATACACGTGGGGACGGAGCGATGGCACAGGTGGTAAAGTGCTCACTGCCCAAGCATCTGTGCTTGATCTGGAAGCACATCCAAAGAAGGTTGAGTGTGGTCCTTTTAGAGATGGTGACTAGTTCTTGCCTATCAGACATTTTCCAGACAGAGCCCAGCATCTTCAGTTCTTACTTGAGACTTTTATCATTGCTTCCATTGTGCCCTCAGTGCAAAGTAACAGCACAACGTTATAAGAACAGACAAGGTTTCTTTCTTGGTCTTTCCATGTATTGGAAAAAGCAAAACAGTCCTGGGGAATGAGTGACACCAGTATGAATCTGTATTTCATTGGGAGACGTGAGTGCAAAGTCATGTCTGAGAAGTGTAACTGCAGGGTTTATTAAGTGATAACGGAGTCAGTAGTGATGCTACAGGCAAGAGCAGTAGGTGGTGATGCTGAGAAAGGTTCTCCTTTTGAACAATGAAATCTAAATTGTGTCCTTTCTGAGAAGATGACCCAAGTGAAGACTTACAGGTTGATGAGGATCCAGCCATGGGTAATTGAAGAAAGGTTGTTACAGGCAACAAGAACAGTGAGGGTGAAGGGACTGCAGCTCGACTGAGCTTGGCTTAGTGAAGAGCAGGGGCCAGATCATTAGAGAGGAGGAGATGTACTAGGTAGGGATTTTGAGAAAGCTAGGGGTCCTGTGGGGTCCTGAACAAATAGTAGGACACTTATACTATCCCAATGGGTGAGAGATGACTTCTTGTTGGTGATAAGATAGCAACTCTTAGTCAGATGGTGGTGGTGCACACCTTTAATCCCAGCACTCAGAGGCAGAGGCAGGTGGATCTCTGTGAGTTCGAGGCCAGCCTGGTCTACAAGAGCTAATTCCAGGACAGGCTCCAAAGCTACATACAGAGAAACCCTGTCTTGAAAAATCACACACACACACACACACACACACACACACACACACAAAGATAGCGACTCTTAAAGAAGTAAAGAAGTAAGGGCATCACTGGAGTTAAACTACAAGTGTGTAGAAGAATGAGGAGCCATTAAGTCTTTTCAAGCCCCACCCCCTCTACCTTGATGCAATTCCGTCACAATATCACAATATCAGCAGGTTTCTAAGCCTTTCCAAACTGCAGGTGATGGGGAGATATTAACGCCTGCTTTACACAAGTATCATAGGGGTTCAAAAAAGTCATGAAGTCTGGAGTGATAGCTGTGTCGGTAAAGTGCTCACTGTGCAGTTATGAGGACCTGAATTTAATTTCAAAGATTAGTGTGAAGTGAGGCAAGTGGCTCATGGTTGTACCCCTAGCGCCGGGGAGGCAGGAATAGCAGGACGGTGCGGCCCACCATGCCAGCGTAATGTAATGGGCAAGTTCTGGACCAGAGAGAGATGATATTTCAAAAGTAATGGAAAGCTTATGAGGCTCTCCATTCCTTACAGCTGCTCCATTAGCTATTGATAGATTCTTGGAGGGGGGAGGCATTTTCTTCTGTTGTGTACCCACTACTGAGCCCACCTGCCTTGAACAAATAGCTCCAAAGCCATGATTGCACGGATGTACAAGGTAAAGTCAATGGTTCACAAGGTCAAGGAAAACAAAGACTAGAGGTGAACATGAAGAAGAGATCAGAAGAAAAGAGAAACGGCATAACGATAGTAGGGAGGCGGATATGTAAGGTTGGGATGGGCACTTTGTACAATGTGTGAAACTGTCGAGGGACAATTTTAATTGATAAAAAAAGGTGGAAATCACCTGAGGAATAACACATTGAAGTTTCCCCTCTAATATCCACTTGAATGTATACACATGTGCATACACACACACATACACACACATACACCACTGCAGTAAATTTCTGGCATTTCCTGCTAAGCAATAGTTTCCTTTGCCCTCCACTGTACTTGTGCTGCACTGAAGATGAATGTCTACAGCTGTATTGAAAGTGATCAAAGGGTCCTAGAATTTCTGTCTTGTGTATGTGAAAACCTCCAACCCATATCCATCCAAACATGTCTAAACCACTGCTTTTCTCTTAACAGTTGCATAAGCCATAATTAAATGATTTGTAGACGTGGTCTGAATTAAGGGCCCCGTTCATCAATACTGCATGAATTGTGTAGGCATATCTTCATTCCTACATTATTTATCTCAGCGGCCAGATGGGGACGTTGGCTGTAATATTCATCAGTAAGAAATCCACATGTAGATTTGGCATGCTGACATCTGGGCCTGGTCTGACCACCCGTGGGGTAGAGTGAATGTTTGTGCTTGGAGATGACAGGGGCTGTGTTTTTAGACAATTTAGGAGTGCTCCATCGGCTGTGGCTGACGCTTTATTAGTCACCCCCTAAGTAGCTCCCATCAGAGCTGAGTGCCAGGGTCTGAGAGAAGCCAGGCAATAGTGGAGAGTCTTCTGCATGGTTATGTTGATGGTATCATGCTCAAAATCTATTTGTCTTGGCTTTAAATGTTAATGAAACATGTTTATTTGCATGTGTCTCCATGTATGGTGTTCATTTGTAAGAGCATGTTCACATGTGTGAATACATGTTTGTGGATGTACACTTGCATGTTTATATAAATGCCTGTGGAGGCTTGACGGTAACATCTGGAGTCTTCTTGATTGGCTACTTCCTATATTATTCACTTATTATGAGGACTGATCTCTCAATTTAAGTCAGAATTCACCTGTATGACTAGTCTAGCCAGCTCACTTTGCTCTGGGAATTCCCGTCTCTAACTCTGAGGTCTGGAATTACAGGTGGACTGTCATATTGCCCAGCATTTACATGGATTTTGGAGATCCAAGCTGGGCTCTTCACACTTGTACATTAAGAACCTTATACAATGAGCCACCTCCTCATCATAGCAACGCACCTCAGATTCTATTTTATTAAAAAAAAACACAAATAGTGGAATTATGTCCATGGAAACCATAGCAACCATCATTATTTAGGAAGGAGGTAGTGTGTTGTATGTGAGCATGGGTGGACATGACAGTTAGATTGTACCCCCTGACACACAGTAAGTGTTAAGGCTGCTCTATGTTCCCCAACTGAACAGGAACTTTTGGGACTTTCTATGTCCCAGTGGTTACAAATGCCATTTGAACATAGGCAGTTGATAACATAGAGAATCATGCAATAATAGACAAATGATAAAGATTTGGAGGTGGCACCCATTAATATGCTATTGATATAAAAACAAAGGGCCAGAATATTTTATATAATAGATAATTTGAATAAGAAGATTATAGGCCATAATCATCACTTTATGTGTGTGTTATGTAGGTATTTCCTCAGGATTAAAATACTCCTTCCTGAAGGTAGGCAAGAAGGAAGAAGATGAAAGAAAAAAGAAGGGGCCTACTAAGACTACCCCCCCCCAAAAAAAATCTCAGAAGCCTAGAGACTCAGGAAGCTCAGAAAGTTGCGTGATCCATGAGGTCCCTTTCCAAGGTTACAAAGCAGCCAATGATCACTGGGGAAGAGGAGATGCTCTTGGTGGACTGTCTACAAGTTGCGTAGACAGCTCCGGGGATGTAGCTTTTGAGAGTCTTCCCTCATGCTGAGGCTGAGGTGAGCTGCTCAGTAGTGCAGCTGTCCTTGGCTCACTCATGGTCCTGTAAGAAACTTACCCCCTATTTTCTTGTCAGCAACTTCCATAAACTCATTGGTTCGTGAGTTCCAGGAAAAGTCACATAAAAACATAACAGCTTCTTTTCCATTTTTTAAAATTGTGACATGGTTTGTTAAGAAGCCCAGGCTAACCTCAGACTTTGTAAATATCCCGTGTCAACCTCCTGAATGCTGGGATTACATGCATGACCCACTCTGACCAGGGTATGCATTGAATGTCTGAGATGTTGTACAAGGAAAATGGTGAACGATTTCCTCTGGGTGAGTGGAAGGCAGCCACCGAATGTCTTGAGTACCATTTCATATTGTGCATTTTATTTTACTATATGCAGATTTATACTTTTGGGGAACTGTCATGGCAAAGAATGACTTACAGAATTCCTCTGGAACATTATTTCATCATGTGTAGGACTGTTTGTAGACCCCTGGACATGACAAATGAGTACTTGAGGACTCTGCTCTTGTGTCTGTCACCATCATCCACAGCCTGTCTCCCTGGAGAAGCACAGAACACTCATCAGACATGATCTATGTGGAGAGAAGGGAGCTGGGGAAACATTCTTAGCTAGTCTCTGAGAAGAGTAGCAAAAACTCCATAGCAGCTTCGGAGATGTGGTGTTTAGTCCTGATTTGCTTTGCATATGCACGTGCTACCCACTAATATTTTGAGGTTGACACCTTCACTCCCACTCTGATGGATGGGAGTTGGATGTTCAGTTTCTTTCTTTTTTTTATTTTATTTTTTTTTGGTTTTTCGAGACAGGGTTTCTCTGTGGTTTTGGAACCTGTCCTGGAACTAGCTCTTGTAGACCAGGCTGGTCTCGAACTCACAGAGATCCGCCTGCCTCTGCCTCCCGAGTGCTGGGATTAAAGGCGTGCACCGCCCAGCAGATGTTCAGTTTCTGAGAAGCGGTTAAGTCATGGTGTTGAGAGGTCTGGGATAGGAACAAGGCAAATGTACAAGCTTAGAGATCTTGCTTGTGTCTCCCCCCCAAGAGGGGATCCAACACGTAAACCATGAGGTCATCTTTTAAAATAAAAAAGATTTCTTTTCTTTTCTTATGTGTGCATGTGTGTGTCTGTGTTGGTACGTGCACGGTGCACAGGTGTCCACAGAGGCCCAACGATGGTGCCTGATTCCTGGAGCTGGAGTCACTGGTGGTGAAGGGCCTCCACTGGAGTGCTGCTCCTCTACAAGACTCTTCTCAGCCTCTGAGCTGTCTCTGAAGCCCTGGGAAGTGCTCTCTGAGGGAGCTCATTGACACTGAACTTCCCATTCTCTAGACCTGCGAAGAGAAAGAGTGTGCTCTTCTTAGGGTCCCCCTTCAGTCACTGGTCTGTGATCTTTTGCTAGAGCAGATGCAGAGGCCAGGGATTGAGAAGTGAAGAGAGAAGTGTTGCCGTCAGTCAACAGCCCCAGAGCTGCAGCCAGCATCCACTGGCCTAGGCACACTTATCTTCTGAGAATGAAAGAAAACTATTGAAAATTCAACAATTTGAAGTCATTTTCTGAGGCTGTGTGTTCTCTTCAAGTATCTGCTCTACTCTGTGGCTTCATCCTTTTCCAGCGCTGACCCTCATTTGATTTATCAGAAATGATACTGGGTAATTCAGTTTGATACTGTTCCTTGTATCTAATGATAAACACTTGGGGGAAGCCAGGAGATCTATTTTTATATTAAATAATAACACCGGCCCTTTCATTATCCTTTCAGAATTGCAAATCAACCCCATTCTCCAGGCAAAAAGAGCAATGAGGATTTGCGTGGTGTCAACTCCTACATAATTATGTTATCGGTGCTACTTAGAAAGGGGCTTTGTCAGCCAGGACCAGGAGAGGGCAGTGAGCTGCCTGTCTTTGCTGTTGCTGAAGCAGTGCTGCATTTGCAGCAGATCCCTTACTTGCCTTTCTCAGAAGCAAAACCAGAATTTCTCCCCTTGAGCTAGGGAGGCCTTTGAGCTTCGCTATGGCTGTGGTTTTATGTAATACGCCTCTTGGGCTTTAAGCTGTGACTTTTCAAATTGCTACCTGTAATTGGGTAAAACAAACAGTATTTGCAAAGAGACATCTTCCCATTTTGCAACATAGCTTGTTTAAGCACTTCCGTTTGGGGTTTGTTCGAAAAGATGTATTTGGTGTGTGTGTGTGTTATGTGTGTGTGTGTGTGTGTCTTTGCATATGGGTGAAGATGCCTGTGAAGGGCAAAATCGGGTCTTGGATCCCTTGGAACCGACATCCTGAGTGTGTGGTGGTATCTTGTTTGTACTCTAACAAATAAAGCTTGCCTGAAGATCAGAGTGCAGAGCTAGCCACTAACCAGAGGCCTAGAGTACCAATTAGAACTTGTGCAACATGAGTGATTGTGGGTTACCTAATGTGGGTGCTGGGAACTGAGCTCCAAATCTTTGGGGGAGGAGCAAGTGCTCTGAACTAGTGATCCACCTCCACAGTCACAGCCTTCCCGTTCTTGTGCTGGTGAACTGAATTCAAAACATACTGTCGAGGTGTGCTCAGACCCCTATGAAGAAGGCAAGGAGGAAGAGACACCTCTCCTGTACACAGCACCTTCTTTGTAATAATCTAGTGCCTCCACTAAAGCTCACTTCCAAACATGTGCACATGCTCAGAGAACAGATCTGCTGTTGGAACTGATGGCTTGCATGCTCCTTTTCTTTCCTTTTCTTTTTTTTTTCTTCTGTTGCTGCCTCTTTCTCAAACCCACATCATTGAATACCATTAACTTATGTAATTGCTGTGTTTCTTGCAAGGGTACCTAATATATATCTGGCTAGTTTTAAGGAACACTGAGTTTTCTCTGTGGGATGGTTTGGGGGTGGCTTGGGAATTATTATTGGCTCTGCTATAAATGGCTAAGGGGGAAGGAAAGGATGCATCCAGGACACAATTAACGCCTACAATGGTGCAGCTTGTGTGTCACCTACAGAAATAGCTGTGTGCAATGACAGCTCATCATGATTTCTAGGTATTTGGTTTGAGTAAGTGTGCATATGGAAATATATCTTTCTTTGTGTAATATGTCATAAGTGTACAACCTTCCATCTGTAATAAATCTATCCATCCTTTTATCACCTACCTATTACCTTTATTATCTATCTATCTATCTATCTATCTATCTATCTATCTATCTATCTATCTATCATCTATTACTCTTGTATGTATGTATGCATCATTTATTTACCTATCACCTCTCTACCTCTCTCTACATGTATGCATAAATATGGATATACCAATGATTGTTGTCTATATATCTACTTACATATGCACATAAACATGCAGGTATCTACCAACCTATTATCTACACACATGTGAGTGTGTGCATGTATGTACTACCTACCTACCACTTACCTAACTCAGCTCCATGGAAGCAACAGATCACACTGATTTTTCTGTAATTATGACCCCTCAAAGTGGAGATTGGTGGCCTCTCCATGACTCTAAAAAGCAGCTCAAAGATATTTTTTCAAGGATCTGAGTTCTCATTAGTCTTCATTTTACAGTTGTTGCGTTTTTGTTGTTCATTTTTCCCTTGCTTCCACCTATACTAGATGATGCACAAGGCAAAAATTAGATTATACACAAATTTTACACTGATTTATTAGCCTGAGCCAGGACTTTAAGGAGGGAAACAGTAGGAACAGCTCTTGGGGGCTATGTTGGAGCCGAGTTCTGCCATCCAGAGTTTCAGTATGAATTTGGGGTGGGGTGTTTTGCATCTCTTTCCTTACATTAGGAATGAAGAATGTGTCTGTGTGTAGACACCCTCTTGTGCTTACCCAGTGGGCTGATGACTGTGAGGACATGCGGGGAGTACCTTATGGGGCAGGACCTATACCACTTTGCTTTCACGACAGCCAGTCTTTAGTACTCTGTAGGGCATCTGACTGTGTCTCTCTCCTGCTCTTTGTGTTATCTGAATACCACCACAGTGATAGCATATGCCTGATTCATACATGAAACTGCAAATTCCTCTTTGGAATTTCACCTCCACCGCTTGCACACTTAGTTCTGGAGAAAAAAAAAATCATTCGATCTCTTTAATGCCCTTTTCTTGAAAATTAAGAGAAAGTCATGACAGTTCCTCCCTTTGCAGGTTCACAGTCGTAAACTGCCGAATGCAGCCAGGACTTCCTCATAGATCTGGTCAAACAGTCAACACTAGCAAGAACACTGGTGCTTTCTTGTTGCCCTTGAAGACTGGACTCTTGGCCTTTCATAGTACATTCTGGAAAATTACTACAGGCAGTGCTTCTGACAGTCACGCATCAGCCGTGGGAGGGCTTCTGCACGCAGCCGGCTGCTTGGCCTGTTTATGCCTTTAAGCAATTTCCAGCTAAGAGGAAATACGAGGTTGCAGTTTACCCATCAAATAACCTAAAACATAACTAGAGTCAATTTCTCTCCCATGTAAACAGATCAAGTTCATGTCCTATCCTTTGTTTCTTCTTAGAGCAGAGGTGGGGGCCCTTGAGCCCAGCTATTAGGGGTGGGGCTGGGTTGTTTTCATCAAGGGATGCCTTTTATTATATAATATCAAGGTTTGATAAAGTTGTTAATTCTCAGTGTGTCTGAAGTAGTGACACGCAGCAAGCAGCTCATTATCCCCCACACAAAGCATAATTATTCAATACACAGAGAGGCTGTTTCCCAACGCTGCCTTATATCTACACTTCCCTGTGCTGGCTAATGTTGGATATTGATTCTGAATAATTCAGATAGCAATAAAATTGAGTTTGCATGACAGTCAATCAGAGGTATTTTATATTTAAGGCTCAATGGAAGAAATGGGTTATCTTCGTACCTTCTGAATCTCAAAGCCATTAAAGTAATTGTAGGTCATTAAGCTAAATTCCTCTATGTAATCTGGAAACTTAATCTAATTCATGCACCACTCAAAACAGTGGCAAGAGAGGAATGGATGAATCTTCGATTGCTAATGTATGTATTATGCATACATGCACACATAAATGTATGTATACACACACACACTTGTACATACATTACTTTCCTTGTTGCTGTAACAAAGAGAAGGATTTATTTTGACTCCCAGGTATATCCCATCCTGCCAACAAAGGTACGGTGGCAGGAGCATGGTGTGGCTAATCACACTGTATCTGTGTTCAGAAAACAAAAAGAAGATGTTTGATGCTTAGCCTGTCTTCTCCTTTTTATTCAGTGCAGGACCCAAGCACAGCAAATGATGTCATTCACACTGAGGGTAGGTCCTCCTGCCTCGGCTAGACATCTCTGGACATACCCACAGAGACCCAAACACAGGTTTGTCTCCTGTGAGGGTTTAAATCCATTTAAGATAGCAATCAAGATTATCTGTTTGTGAACACAAAACATCACTGCTCACCACCATCTGACACAGTGTAACACCACATGGAGTAACTTTAAATGGCCTGTGAAAGAGGTGGCCGAAGTGAGATGACTCAGAGAGTGGAAGCACTTGCAATGCAGGCCTGACTCCCTGGATTCGAGCCCAGGAACATGATGCCTGAAATTTGACCTCTGACCTCTACATGCACACTATGACATGTGTGCCACACAAGTATACATGCATGCACAAATATTTGTAATAATAATAGCAATAATAGCAAACATAAATTTAAATGGTCCAATGGATGCTGTTTCCAGGTTTGTGTGGTGCTGCCGATAGATATTGAGTGACTTTGGCTGAAATGGAAATCATTGCCGAGAAGCCTAGGCTGTGAAAAGGTTTTACATTGGTTTGATTCCCCCGCCCCCCCCCCCAACCGCCCTTGCCTATGGATATAAACACACACATGTTGGGCTGTGCTATTCATATGCTGTGTAACATATAACAACATGTTGTATATTAATATATAATGGCATGGTACAATAAAACATAATGAATATATAGCATATAATGTTTAATGAATATTATGTATATACACATATTTTTATTGGATTATATATAAACAGAGGTCTCTAAGTTATAGAAACTCTAAATTGCTCTGATCATAGAGTCTGAACACCAGGGTTAGTAAAAAGACTGAATATCTATCTATACTTTAAATTCAAACATTTTCCTTTGAGAATGTCATACATGAGCACTGTACTTATATCATTTTCACTCTTCTTTCATTCCCTCCAAATCCTCGTGTGCCTCTACTCCCCCTAAAATCCACGGCCCCCTCTTTAGTTGTTGCATCCGATGTATAGAACTCAGCCAGCTGAGCTAGTTCATTTAATGATACTCACATGTACACTTGTTTAAAGCCGACTACTTCCTTGGGATTGGATAGCTGATTGGGGACTCATCCCTAAAGGATACTGATTCTCCTTCTCAAAAGACAATCAATCCCTGCAGCTCCTCAGGTCCTTGCAAGATTTCCCCTATCCTCAGTGGCATGCCAACTGATAGTGTTGTGTAGGGTTGATTCTTCATGATGGCCCAGAGTGGCACACACGAGTGCAGATTTACTCAAACACCGATGAACTCATTTCCTTCTACAGTTTAAGGGTGTCTGGCAGCTGATAAAGGGCAAGCAGGTTTTCTCTCAAGTGACTGAGAATAAAGTTAGAATATTCCAGTTTGGAAAACAGAGACAGAGAGATGCATAGATATAGTTACCTGGAAAGCCTGGCACTTCCAACCAGGGGAACATTATTCAACCCTATGGCAGAGTAAATCTGTGAAGGCTTCCTGGGAATCTTGAAACCTAACCTCATTCTCTCCTGGTTCAGACGTGTGAGACTGCCTGTGTGTTCTCAGTCTTGCTGGTGAAAGTTAGGATGATCTGTAATGCAACATTCTACATGGCTTTGAGTGGGATTTTAGATCCTCGCTCCATGTTAATGTAGAAAGAGGTCAATTCTAGCTCTGCAAGTGTGTACTGAGGCCTCTAAAGTTAAGGGACAAAATACTTCAGGATGTACAGTTTTGAGAGGAAGCTGTTTAGAAAAAGTGGTCTATGGTGAGACTCCATTACTCCCATGCAGAACCCCCGACTCTAAGAAGAAAGAGAGGCTAATCATGAATTCAGACCCTGCTGCTGCTGTGCACTCTACTTCCCCAGCATTCTCCCTCCAGGACATAATTTGGAGGCTTTCGATGTAACCAGGCAGCTAATCTGATGCTTTTAGATGTCCCCAGGCTGTCTGTTTGCAAGAGATCTCTCCACTTCTGCAATTCCCGATTTCTTTGACTTAAGCATTTGCTTCCTTTAAAGGAGTCTAAAATAATTATATCTCTTTATCCATCTGGAGAAGATAAAGGAACGTGATAACAAAACCAGAAGAAATGCAACAATGGCTTATATAGGGACATGGTGCATTGTTCCTGTTGGAAGGGACATGTGGGTGGGGTAATTGAGGAGTCTGTCAAAGGTGGAATATTGTAGAACTGATGGACAACAAGACTCCCATAGATCAAACTGGTATCCACTGTGTAACAGGACAAATTGTGTCTTGAGTGGCACATATGTAGAATATATGTCTTTAGGTGTGTTTTACCAAGGAAGGGGTTGGCTGGGTTCATGGTTGAATGGCGATGGTATCAATGATGGATGGAGAACTTGGTTGTTTATAGCTTTGATAAAGGTGCAGCAAGCAATCTTACACTCAATTCCATTGTTCTGGACCCCAAAGTCATGTTAAAGGTCGTCACTAGAAAAAACAAGACCAAATTGATTACTATGTGGCTTTTAACACTCTTGAGTTGGAAACTTAAGTGTCATCTATTCAGTTTCTAACACATAGTTGAAAAAGAGAGATACACTTGATTTACTAATGATGCCCACACCCCATCCTTCCAATTCAGAGTTCCCAAATTTGGAATCTGGATATTTCTGCCTTTGGCAAGCGCCCAAACCATTTTTATGATGATCTAAGAACTGATATTTAACAAACACTGGGTTAGTTGGAACCATTAATGCTACAGATCAAGAAAGAGATGTTACATTTTATAACCCAAATCAGGAACAATAAATACTCTAGATTCTTATTCTAGAAATATGCTTTGTATTTTAACAAACTGGATTTCTCCCCTGCTTGGAAAGCTTAAATTAGAGGATAAATATTGAAGGACTAGAAAGAACAGCTCAAATACTAGGGGACCAGAGCAGAAACAAATGACAGCTCAAGTGCAGGATAACTGGTCTGATGAGGAGGGTGGGTCTGATGAGAAGGGTGTGGAGGGGTCTGATGAGGAGGGTGTGGGCATACCGCTGTACCACAAGCAGATAGTGCCCATCCTCCAATGCATGATCTGTATTTAGTTACTTTGCCAGTGCAGAAGGAGGACTGGACTTGTTGAGGACCTGGGAGTCCAGGGAGAATCTCAATAAATGAGTCTTGTAAGTTGGTGTATGAATCCTACTTCTCAGACCGCTTGGGTGAGATAATAATGAGGCTCTTATTTTATGTGTTTTGCTGTGTGCCAAAGTCCATTTTGACTGTGCATTGCTCCTTTGTACATTTTTCATGACGAATTTTCTCTTTTTGTCTTAGTGCATCCTCTGTATCAGTGTAATGAGCCCTTGCATCACGACATGCTTTTGTTTCTCCCATTTTGGGGCCGTAAAATACTCTGTCCAAAGCAATATAGAGAGGAAGGGTTCATCTTGGCTTATATTTCCAGAGGAATAAAGTCCAGCAGAGACTGGAAGACTTGAAAATAAGGCCAGAATGTCACATTGTCAGAAAGCAGAGAGAGAACAGGAATGGGACCAAACTATTAAACCACAGTGCCTACCCACAGTGACCTGCTTCCTCCAACAAGGTTCTACCTCCTGAATGCTTCAAAACCTTCCCATATAGCACTGGCTCCTGGGGACCAAACATTTAAACACAAAAGCCTATGGAGGACACATCACATTCAAATCTCAAGCCCATGGAAGTGCACTGCTAATGTTTCTATGTGAGTAGGCCCAGAAAGGGTTAACTGAGGAATAAGGCATTGCTTTCACACAGAAGAGCAAGATTAATATTCAGCATTTCCATGGAAGGTTGACCTCCTCTGTTGCCCACAGCAGCTCAGCCATGTTTGTGTGCTGTGCTAGAGCAGGCAACAGCCATGCGTGGCACTTATACCACTTCCACTTAAAGGAATGTGTAAGTGAGGTTTTGCTGTACCTATTTTTGTTTGAGCTGGGGAGAGATTATTTAAACATTTCAAGCATAATCATCATTACACAACTTATTTATCTCTGTTGAAATGATACAAATACCAGTTTCTGAAAAGAGCAAAAGCTATGTTACATGTTTTTGCAAAAAAAGGATTACAATTTATTTGCTGGAATTTCGTGTGTGTAGGTGTCCATATTGACACCAGATGGCAACCTTAAGCTCCTCAGTTCCATACGTCTTTGTGTTGAGGCAGAGTGTCTCATTGGTATCCAACTCACGCCTAGCGGGATTAAACTATTTCTCTATCACTTATTGGAGTAAAAACAATTAACTACATAGCCTTTCAACATTACTTTCTTAAACCATGTCTACATCTAGGACTCCCTTTTATAAAATACTTGGAAAAATAGACACGTGTCAATATAAACAATATGGAAACATGCGTTATCAAAATGTAAGTCCTCAGCAGTAATGACTTCCTTTCTATCTTATGAGGATAAGTTTGAAGCCATGCACTTAAGAGCAGGCCTCAGAGCCCTGGCATATTTGCCTTGAAATTCAGCCTTCAGTGGGACCATAGCATCATGGCAAGGTGGACATCTACATGACCCTCCGCTGGGAGATACACTTCCTTAATCTGTGTTCCACACACAGGAGCAGGGAACGTGTTTGTCACGTGAACTTACTCTATCCCATAGCCTTCCTGAAAATTAAATTATGAGTTTCATATAAGGGCAGGAAAGAATTGGCTGGTCAAGCTAGTCAATATTTTTGTAATGAACGATTTAAAATTTAATAGGTAGAAAATACAAATAATGTCTGTAGCCTGAAGTGCTTCCAAAATCTGAGCCTGAAACCTGAGAAATTGAGGTTCTTATCTCATCTGTGTGGCTTGTGGGGAGATTGGGGGTGCAGCGAATGCTCATTTTGACCAGCACCTGTGGTTAGCTTGGCGTCATAGCCAGCGTGCCTGTCAGCCTCTTCTCTGGAAGCCAATGCCACATTGCTCTTTACTGTGAATGGATCTCCTGTCAGCTTCTGAGGATTTCCATGGAGTCTACTTGTGAATTTGCAGGGCAGGGCTCTGTTCTGGGTAAAACATTAGTGCTGTCCCATGTTTGTATTGTTCGTCTTGTTGTCCTTTGGGTGACTCCAGTTCTCTTGAATGTGACATCCAAATCATATTGCAGAATTGCACAGGCTCTCTTGTTCAACAGCTTCATTGCCATGCTTCTATGTGCTTTTGATCCCAGCTCACACCCATACAGTTCCTTGCTTGTATGAAATCTGGCCCCCTTCATTCAACTCGCATTGAACACGTACAAATGCCCTTTCTTAAGCACTATGTGTGTAAGGGTTTGGATGAATGGATTTGCTTTGTTCGGGTGGTAGGAAAGACATCCTCTAGACTAAACTGAATTCACAGGACTGCTACCATTGATCTTATCAGCTCTAATTAATGAACATTGCCAATTATGTATTACCCATTCCTTTACAGGGTTTATATCAGTTAATCCTCATTATGCCCCAGGGAGGTAAGGGTCACAACATCCTCCTATTAGAGTTGAGGACCAAGGTGTCAAGAAATAAGTTCCTTACTCATTTTTTCTACAGTGTCTGGGACTTCCCTCAGCGCTCACTCTAAATCAGCTCAATTTAAAGTCAATGAAACTATCTCGAGCTACCTGCGACCATTTCTGCCATTCACTTTATTCTTCTATGGTAGCTCTGTATATATTTATAAATGTCTTCTTAATAAAGGAGGGGTCTGTGTGTGGTGCTAGACTTTGATTCCTCCTTTTCTCTCTCTCTTTCTTGTCCTAGTGGGCACCATGTATATTGTGTTCGTCATGTATGGACCACATTCCTTAAAATGTCTAAACATGTAATATGAAACAGATGCAACGTGTATTTTCTCATTAGTTTTTGGTGTTTACATAGTATCAGTAATTGGGTGTGGGCGAACTTTTCCTGTCCTATCAGCCAGTTCACAAATAACCCCCACAGTAACTTAATATTAATTATAAGTGCTTGACCAATAGCTCAGGCATGTTACAACTAATTCTTAAATTTTAAATTAACTCATGTTTCTTATCTACTCTCTGCCACATGGAAGTACTGTCCTTTTTTTCAAATTGTTTTTGTTGAGCTATATATTTTTCTCCATAATTCTCCTTTTCTCCCCTTTCCCTTTCTATCATTTCCCATGATCCCATGCTCCCAATTTACTCAGGAGATCTGTTTTTTCTATTTCCATATAGATTAGATCCATGAATGTCTCTCTTAGGATCATCATTATTGTCTAGATTCTCTGGGATTGGGAATTGTAAGATGGCTTTTCTTTGCTTTATGTCTAAATGCCACTTAAGAGTGAGTACTTAAGAGTCTTTCTGGGTTTGGGTTACCTTACTCAATATGATGTTTTCTAGATCCATACATTTGACTGCGAATTTCAAGATGTCATTATTTTTTTCTGTTGTGTAGTACTCCATTGTATAAACGTACCATATTTTCCTTATCCATTCTTCATCAGAGGGGAATTTAGGTTGCTTACAGGTTCTGGCTATGACAAATAATGCTGCTATGAACATAGTTGAGCACATATCCTTTTGGTATGTTTGAGTATCCTTTGTGTATAGACCCAAAAGTGGTATTGCTGGGTCGTGAGGTAGGTTGTTTATTAATTTTCTGAGAAATAGCCACACTGACATCCAAAGGGGGCTGTACCAGTTTGCAATCCCACTAGCAATGCAGGAGTGTTCCCTTTTCTGCACAAACCTCTCCAGCATAAGTTGTCATCAGTGTTTTTGATCTTGGCCATTCTTACAGGTGTAAGATGAAATCTCAGAGTTGTTTTGATTTAAATTAATCTGATGACTAAGGATACTGTGATTTCCTTAAGTGTCTTTCAGCCATTTGAGATTCCTCTGTTGCGAGTTCTCTGTTTAGATCTGTACCCCATTTTTTTGGATTTACTCTGGGCCAGCCCCAAAGGGAGACTCGCTCGCTCATCCCTCAAGACTGAGGTCTCTTAGAAACCCCTTTTCCATGTTTTCTGTGTACCCAGAAGCCACTCACTCAGTAAGCACAGTCACAGACAGTTCTCTGGCTGATTTGTCACACAGACAATGCTCATTTGAAAGGCTCTTCCCGTGGGTGAGCTTTGGGCTGCCTTGGCAGGTCTCCCTTTCCTTCTGTGCTGAGCACCTGATGGTCTTCCTACCTTCCTACCCAATGGTCAGCACCTGCCTGGCTCCTCAGCTTGGAGACATCTGTGTGGGTGCAGATTCTCTCTCAGGCTGACCCACATCCTAGTTGCTAAGAGTTCCCTGCCAGCCTCATGTACGGGAACTCAGGCAAGAAGTCAGTTCTGGAACTTCCTCTTGCTTACAGCCCTGCCTCTGCCCCACTGAGAGGCTCCAAAAACTGGGAACAGTTCTGCCTTCCACTCATTCCAGAATAACAAACACCCAGACTCAAAGAGGAAAAGGCTCCATCTGCCTAAAAAGATTATTTTAATCCTTTTCTTTTTTAAAACTTATGGGTAGAGAAGTGGCTCAGAGGTCAAAAGTGTTTGCTGTTCCTTCAGAGGACCAGAGTTCAGTTCCTAACACCCACAATGGCTGACTCACAGTCACCTGTAACTCCAGCTCCAGGGAATCTGATGCCCTCTTCTGGCTTCTGAGGTCACCTGCATACATGTGCACACAGACATAAAACAACAAAGACATTTTCATCTTGTCCAAAATAATCTGTTAGCCGGGCGGTGGTGGCGCACACCTTTAATCCCAGCACTCGGGAGGCAGAGGCAAGCGGATCTCTATGAGTTCAAGACCAGCCTGGTCTACAAGAGCTAGTTCCAGGACAGGCTCCAAAACCACAGAGAAACCCTGTCTCAAAAAACCAAAAAAAAAAAAAAAAAAAAAAAAAGAAAAGAAAAATCTGTTAATTCTAGAGTAGTAGTCAAGGGAGTTAACAGTGGCTTTAGAGCCTTATCATTCTTAAACTAAGCGATAGAAGCCAGACATTAAAAAGGACATGTTGCATTCTTCCATTTTGAGGAAATATCCAGAAGAGGCAATCTATAGAAACAGAAGGTGAATCAGTGATTGCCAGGGACTAGGGGAATTGATATATCAAGTTTCCTTTTGGGATAATGAAAATGTCATGAATATAGGTAATGAATTAATTTAGTAAATACACTAAATTGAACTGAGGAATAAAGAATTATGCTGCTTTAAATGCTAAAAAATAAATAGTATAAGAATGTTTTAAAGATGAAAACTGGTGGGTTACTGCTAAATTTGATTGATTTAATAGAGGGGGTGTGGGCTCAGTTAAAGTCATGAGATTTCCACACACCATGTCCAGTCTCTCATCCGTGGGGTCATACTTGGTAAGATACATGAACTCTGGGTCTTCCTGCTCCATCTTATCCGTTATGAAAATTACCCTCACTTTTCACAGTTTTCCCGGGGATTATGAAGTTTTCGTAGACAAATAATTTGCTGTCTCTTTAAGCGGTGCTTCAAAGAGGGTTTTATCTCCAAAAAACAGCCATTTTTCACTCAGGACTTCTTTTTCAAAGAACTCCAAGAAATGGTGCTTTTTGTTGTATATATTCTGCTTCATATTGAGTTCCATTCCCCACAAGGCTGAAATCTGGATCCTAGGAGCCCCCACACCACATAAAGGCCCCTGAATGGCATGAAAAGATGGAGAATAAGCCAAGAACAGGAATAGGGGCCTTCTTGTACCGCAGAGACACCGAGGGGAAAGAAAGCTGGAATGGGAACATTAGTTACATAACTCCCAGGCCCTCCTCCTGCGACTACTGGAATAAGCAGATGGCTGAAGAATGAGGTTCTCTTTTTTTTTCCTTGCTTGTTTCAGTATTTGGAATGTATTTATTTCCCTAGATGAATTGCTCAGGTGGATTAACTCATTTCTGAAAGAGATTTAAGGGGGCATCAATGTGACTATTCAAAACATTTTTCTGACCTACCCAAAATGGAATAACTTCTGCTTCAAATTATTTTAACATCAGAATGCAACAGTACCAAACACAGTTCTCATCTACAATGGTGAGATGAGCAAATGAGTTCAGAAAGAAAGCTGCTGATTGACACCTTGTTGGTGTGCAGACCAGATGTGGCATATTTTATTCTTACACTGGATTCCAGATGCAGAAGATATAAAAGGTGTGTCAATTGGGAAACTTAGCAGTCTGAAACAATAGATCCTGAGTGCAAGTATGAATTTATCATGGAGTGCTACAATCAATTAGTAATGTCTGTTCCGGCTGAGGTATTAAAAATAGTCACTTGGTCTGATTTTCAGCTAGTTGACTTCTTTCATTTATACACTGCAGTATCTTTTAAGTAAAATAGAACACATGCATTTTTAAGAGACAGGACAGGGGCTAGGAGACCTTAGTATTATTAAAAGTATTCGTTAAGTAAAATAGCAAGAGCACAATGAAAAGCACAATGCCTTGCCTGGAAAAATGTGGCAGAGTGAATTAGATCCGTGAGAGTCCATGGAGCAAAGTCTCTTCAAAGAAAAACATTTAAATACTTATTACAGTTGGTAGTGTGTTTTTTCTCTTTTAGTAAGTGTGAAAAAATTAGACACATCTGTACTTCTGTCCAAGTTAGAATAACATGAACTGGCTTAGTCTCTCACTTAACCATGGAATGCACAGAGCACATGGTAAGATGGCTCATATATCGTTACTATGTGGTGATCCTTGACAGAAAAGGAGAAATGAGTGTGCCAGGATACTGCTATGCCCAGAGTCCATGTGGGCAGAAAGGGCACTCAAGAAAATCCCAAATTGCTAATACTGTGGAAAATCCACATGATTGTAACTTGAATCTCAACAATAAATAACCAAGTCGGTGGACTTCAGAAAAAGTAGAGAAAACTCAACAATACTGGTCAGTGAGTTGTTGTCAATTCTTGCAGGCCTGTCTATTCCCCAAACAGTAGGTTAGTCTTGTTTCTTGGAGCCCACGCACCATATTTCTGAGGGAATATCCTAATTAGTTTTAACTGTACACAGCATGGAGTATCTGAGAAAAGGATCTCAAGTATGAATTACTTAGATCAGATCGGCCTGCAGCCATTTGTCAGGGCATCATCTTGAATGCTAATTGATGTGGGAGACCATCGCCCACCACAGGAGGCACCATTCCCTGGGCAGTTGGTCCCAAGCTGCAAAAGAAAGCTAGTTAAGCATGAACTATTGAACAAGTCATAGAATGAGCCAGAAAGAGGCATTCTGCCATGGTTTCTACTTCAAGTTCCTGCTTTTTTCCCCTGTGCCTTGATTTTTCTCAATGATAAATTGTGACCTGGACGTATAATAAAAATATATTCGGTCTTCCCTAGGTTGCTTTTGTTCAGAATGTTTTTATCATAGCAACAGAAAGGAAAATAAGAGATAGACATCAGGCAGCAAATCTCAGCAGAGGCAAAATTACCAGAAACATAGTGTATTCTCTGATCATGGTGGAATCAAATTAGAATTCAGTTAAAACAGATATAGTAATAAAGTTCTCCAGTACCTGGAATCTAAACAGTACCTTTCTTTTGTCCGAGGTTTTCTGTCCTACCTAGTTTCCACAGTTGTTAAGTCCCAAAGAAATGAAAAAGAAAGAGAATAGTTGGGTATGGCGACACACGCCTTCAATCCCAACACCTGGGAGACATTGTTTTGCTTTTCTCCTGACCATTAGCCATAACAACTTATAACCAACATTCTAAACAAAAAATATTAGATTCAGAGTTCTTGTTTGTTTTTTTAAAAGAGGGGGAAGTGGTGTGGGACAATGGTCTGTATCTGTCAATTATATTTTAAATAAATGCTATTGGCCAGTAGCCAGGCAGGAAGTATAGGTGGGACAACCAGACAGGAAGTAGAGGCAGGTCAATGAGGACAAGGGAATTCTGGGAAGAAGGAAGTCCTAGCCATGACCCAACCACAGAAGAAGCAAGATGTGAGAGTTAGCTAATAAGAGGCTAGAGCTAATGGGCCAATCAGTGATTTAATTAATACAATTTCTGTGTGGTTATTTCTGGGCTAAGCTAGCAGGGTGGCTGGGATGAACAAGCATCCCCTCCCTTACAACACCTTTCCAGGTTGAAAATGAGGTCTCCATTGAGCTTTGTAAAAGTAAGCATACAACACAAGCTTTCCTGTCTTCATATAAAATGGGAAAAATATAAGATTAAAAGTATAAATCATTAAATAAACCCTAAGTAGTTAGAAAACAATAAAGAATGGATCTAAAGCCAATGGAATTGAGCAATGACAAATGGTAGAGAAAAGCTGAGTATTTGAAAATACAGAGAGTTGCACACGTATATCCAGAGTAGAAAGATGGACAGGTAAATGGATGGAATAATTATCATTTCCAAGTAGGAGTCAAGGGATACCTGCCCAGGAAATGGTGCCTCCCACAGTGAGCTAGGCCCTCCTACATCAATTAACATTCAAGACAATGACCTGACAGATTTCCCACGGGCCAATCTGATCTAGGCAATTCCTCCTTTGAGATTTTCTTCTTGCTATGTCAAGTTGACAGTTAAAGCTAATGTCTCCCTAAATGTATAATATATACACACCTGGAAATAAGAATAATCTGAAAAAAAGATCCTGAAAGAAAAAATATTAAAATTATAGTCAGATGGAGGGCAAAAGGCTATGAAGCTAAAGGCAATTGTTGCCAAGCTTGATGACCTGGGTTTTGGTAACCAGGAACCACATTGTAGAAAGAGAGAACTTATTCTTGCAAACTGCCCTCTGATTCATGCCCCCATGACATGTGTCTGGGTTTGTGTACAGACACACTAATATTCAAAAGTATGCATATATATATATATATATATATATATATATATACACACATATATACACATATATATAAATTTAACAAATATATTTAAATTATTTTAAAATTTTAAATATACTAACAGAATATGCTGAACAAATCTATTCACCATAAATTAGAAAACCTGTAGAAAGTGGAGCAATTCCTTACAAAGCGTACTCCCAGGTATGTTTAAAATCTGTGTGTGTTACCAAGAATAGCTATGAATGTAACTAAATGCAGAATTGTGAACTTACTTAAAACATCAGTAATTTTTGTGATTGTCTTGGTAACTCAGTTGGGCAGTATTCAAGCTTGAACATCATAGATGACAATATTGAGTCTCAATGTCCAGAAGTTGGGTGCTGTTCTTGTCTCTATTCGATGTGCATTCAGTCAGGATTTGCACAGCCTGTAACCAGGAGGAAATATTCACAATTTGCAAATATTTTTCAAAAAGTAATCTCCTAGATGATTCCCCTGAGGAATTCTACATTATTTTAAAAGACGATTAATATTGTTCTGCATATTGCTTCTAGAAAAGAGGTGGAAGGAAGTATCCAAATTTATTTAAGGAAACCAATACAAGTCAAATGATCATACAACAAGAAGAGAGTGCTGCAGACCGATACCCTTCATGAACATTGACATAAAACATGTAAAATATGTACACAACTATATAGGAGAATAAATATATACCCTCATTGGATAGGGAGGAGCTCAGGCATGCAACATTGGTTCAATATCTGGAAATCAATGCTATCTACTCTATTGAAAGCCTAAGGAAAAATTGTAGAGTCTTAATGCTGGTTCCTACATGAGAAATTGATGCCCATTCAAAACTCTGAGAAATATAAGAATAAAACAGAGCAAATTTCCTGGATTTTTAAAAATTGCAGAAGTTTGAAGCTATAACTGTAGTTGGTGGTACAGCTGGGTACTTTCCCTAAAAGAGTGGGATAGAAATGCCTGTCATTGAGCATAGTATGAAGGTTCCATAATTTTCATATGCATATCTCTAGGTATGATATATATATATATATATCTTATATCCAATATCTATATTAATACTATAACATATCTACACACACACACACACACATACAGACACACACACTGATACACACACTCAGGCAAGACAAGCATAGAAGCAGTTGGCTTCCATATCTGCAGTGAGTTAACAGGACTGTTTGTGAGTGCCATGACTGTTCATAAAGAACACTCCAATGTATGTACTCATATGTGCTCAGACATACCCCTCTCCCACACACACTCACAAACTCCACAGAGTATTCAACTAGAAAAAGGTTTAGGATGTAAGAATGCACTCCAAAATAATTGTATTTATAAGTTCTTGTTAGTAAAGAAATACAAGACCGTTTACTTTATACATGCAGTGTCTTTCTTTCTGTCACTCAACACCAGGAAATAGTTTAGATGTGTATGTAAGAAAACATACACATGACTTAAAAGGCCAGATGTGTCATAGCTTTGACAACCACTGAGTTTCAGCCGTAAGTGCTCTCATCATCAAACTCAGCCTATGAGTTTGTACGTGTATTAATGTACATGCTTGAACCATTCCAGAATGTATCCGTAGTTTAGAGCATTGTATTGTACAGGATAACTGACAAGTTTTTATTTGTCAATTAAAACCTACCCTGAGGCAAGGTAAATAGTAGACACTCCCTGTCATTATCTGCACAACCTATACTGTAATACAATCAATTTTCTGATCACACAGACTTTCATTGTCTACTTTTGCTGCAGTTTCCTCTGGTCCCGGTTTGAAGAATATATTTACCCTGAAGTGAAACCCATTATATTTGAGCATCTTGTGTTGGTGAAGAAGCCTACTTTGGTGTCACCACACACAGGCTGCAGCTGAGGGAACACTGACTACGTGGACCTGACTTGCCGCCATGTGGATTTGGAAGTGGAGAGATATATCCCCCTGTAACCAGCAGAACATGGTTAGCCAGGATTGCACCATCTACACAGGACCTTGGAATGGTTTCTACATTATCTTGGGACGTGGCAAGGCCACTGGTCTCTAGCCCAGATGATTTTCTAATGGGTAACTACAGGGATAAATACCACACTTCGTGAATCTAATCCAAAAATGGAAAAAAGTAGAGTTTATAAAACATGTGTTCAGAGAGAATAATATGGTTTAAATAAGTTCCCAAAAGGATATTCAACATGGTCAACTAGTGCAGAAATTCAAATTGAGACTATCATCACATCCATGTGGGTTTAGTAAAAGCGTGTTCTGGTGCTTACAGAAAGCAGGTAGTTGGTGTCTTCTGCCTTTCTGATTGGGATGTAAAATGATAAAACCCTTCTGAAAAGTTGTCTGGTAGTTTCTCTAAGAAGGTTAAATCCTGAACTAACAATCTTCCCCGGATATCCACACCCCACAAATAAAACATTTTATTCCACACACAAAATTTAAAAATCCTCTTCTACTTATCACCGCCAGTTTTTCTCATAAGAGTTAGACTCTCAAAATAAGGCAAATCTTTCCATTCAATGAGCACTCATGCTATGAGCTTTGGCTCTTCTCCCAAAGCTCAAGGCCTCAGGTTAGGGAGAGCCCTGTGAAGTGCTGTCCCCTGGACATGATGTGGCAGCAGACAGCAAGTCGCAGCAGCTGTGATTGCCTGTACACGACCTGCAAAAGATCAAGACAGTTACAGATTTATGAACGGAGCTGGGAAGGTCTCTGAGGTCCAGCTCTTAGCTGAGGAGATATTGGCAGCTGACAGCAGAGTGAAGGAGAGTTACTTTGCTTAGGGGGAAATTGCCATGAATAGGTTCCCCATGCTCCAGTGGATGATCAGGTATCCATGTACAGAAGGGCAGCAATAAATGGTCTCTGTGAGTTAAAAAGTAATAAGAAAGAACTTTTAAAAAAGAAGGGCCATGAAGTTTGGAGAGAGAGGTGTGATGGGCTCATACTGGTGGGAGTTGGAGGATGGATTGAGGACTGGATTTGGTCAACATACACTGTTAACATGCATGAAATTTTCAAAAAGTTAAAAAAATTAAATGAACTATTGTTCTTTATAACACTTACAACATGAACAAATCCCAAAAGATCTTACTGATTGACAACTGGAACAATATTGAATGGTTGGATTTTGGAAAGCAGTGTGGCGGTTTCTCAGGAAAGTCGGGTTCAACCTACCTCTTGACCCAGCAATACCACTATTGGGAATATACCCAAGAGATGCCCAAACATACAACAAAAGTATATGCTCAACTATGTTCATAGCAGCATTGTTTGTAATAGCCAGAACCTGGAAACAACCTAGATGTCCTTCAGTGGAAGAATGGATGAAGAAAGTATGGAATATATACATATTAGAGTACTACTCAGCAGTAAAAAACAATGACTTCTTGAATTTTGCATACAAATGGACGGAAATTGAAAACACTAACCTGAGTGAGGTAAGCCAGACCCAAAAAGAGGAACATGGGATGTACTCACTCATATTTGGTTTCTAGCCATAAATAAAGGACATTGAGACTATAATTCGTGACTCTAGAGAAGCTAAATAAGAAGGTGAACCCAAAGAAAAACATATAAGCATCCCCCTGAATATTAACCTTCATCAGGCGATGAAAGAAGACAGAGACAGAGACCAACATTGGAGCACTGGACTGAAGTCTCACGATCCAAAGGAGGAGCAGAAGGAGAGTGAGCACGAGCAAGGAACTCAGGACGGCGAGGGGTGCACCCACACACTGAGGCAATGGGGATGATCTATCGGGAACTCACCAAGGCCAGCTGGCCGGGGACTGAAAAAGCATGGGACAAAACCGGTCTCGCTGAACATAATGGACAATGAGGACTACTGAGAACTGAAGAACAATGGCAATGGGTTCTTGATCCTATTGCATGTAATGGCTTTGTGGGAGCCCAGGTAGTTTGGATGCTCACCTTAATAGACCTGGATGGAGGTGGGTGGTCCTTGGACCTCCCACAGGGCAGAGAAAAAAAAATATTGAATGGTTGGTCACTTTATGCATTTTTTGTGGATTCAAAATGTTACTTGGGCACATAGGAATGGGTATAAAATAATAGCATGAGGGAGATGATGATAGTGATGGCCACAGTCTGTGTGTTGATGGTAGTGGACTTACATACTCCTGCACATGAGAAAAAAGGGCGTAAAACCATAGCACATGGTATGTTAATATCAGTTCCCAACTAAGATACTGCACCGCGGTTTCGTAAGACAGATTGTCAGTGTCTCAAGATAAAGGGAAAGGTCCCTCTATGTCACCTTTGTAACTATCTGTGAATCCATAATAACTTCCAAATCAAATGACCCATTGATGTCGCTTTTACAATGTGTAGTATAAACTCTAAAGCACCCACTAAAACAACAAAACACTGAAGAATAGCTAAGAAGCTCACAGAGGACACAAAATGGAATCGATATAAAAGATGAAAAAGAGAAAAGAGAACAGAGAACAGAAAACAGATAGGACAAACAGAAAATAAGTGAAATATGGATTTAAACATACCCATACCAATGGTCACATTAAACATGAATGATCTAAACATACCCAGTTCAAAGCCAGTGATGGTTAGTATAGATGAAAGTCAAACTCAATTTAGACAGTCTATGAAATGTACAGTTTCGTGTAATAACATGAAGAGATTAACAATAAAACATGAAAAGGATATACAAATATTGGTGTTAATAATAGTGGAATATTTCTCATCCTGGGTCTTCTTGCTCAAACTTAATACAAGGAGAAGTGATTAGTCTTACTTTAACCTGATATGGCATATTTTGTTGATATCCATAGGAGGCCTGCCCTTTTCTGGAGAGAAATGGGTGAGGACTGGATGGGGGGAAGGTTAAGGGAAGGACTGGAAAGAGTGGAGGAAGGGGAAGTTGTGGCTGGGATGTAAAATAAATAAATAATTTTAAAAATAGTGAAGTATATATATACATATATATATACATATATGTGCTATGTAATTGCTATATGTTCTATAAATATCAGAGTGATTCTATAGAAAAATAGAGCTTTGCTATAGAGAAAGATCATTTTTAATACAAAAGGGCCAATTAATTGATAGAAAATAGCAGCTCAATAGACAGTAGATATGTACAGTGGCACATATCTGAAATCCTAGCATTCAAGAGGTTGAGGAAGGAAGATGATGAGTTCAAGGCCAGCCAGAGATACATCATGAGATCCTGTCTAGAGATACATTGTGAGATCCTGTCCAGAGATACATTATGAGATCCTGTCAGAAATGAATGAGAGGAAGAAGACAGACAGACAGAAAGAGGGAGACTTCAACTTGAAAGCACACAAAAGAAACAGATGAAATTGAAAAAAGAAACAAGTAACTATAGATTTTAGTGCTGCTCTCTGAAAAGGATAAATGTTCACACACATCTGATATGTGGAAATTTTGGATGAAACTCTATACACTGGTTCTAATTAGTAGTTGCTGAATTATTTGCCACCACCACATAGCGGCTTATAATTTTTTAAAATATAAGAGAATCATGTACTAGAAGAAAATTTTTTTAGGAAACTCTATTCCAGATTAATTCTTAAAACATCAATCAGTTGAAAGACAGTTGAAATCAAAATATATTTTCTGTGCATAGTTGTATCAAACAGAAATGGCAAAAAGGTAGCAGCAAATTCCAGACAGCATATTACAATAAACAACATGTAGATGCATGTATGTAGTCCATGGGTTAAAGAGAAAATCAAAATAAACACTGTGGCCCATTATAGAGGAAAGACCTCCTATCAATATGAAAGGGAAGGCGTGTGTGGCAAAGGGGAAACTGCAGTTGGGACGTAATGTATGAGAGAAGAATAGAAGTTGAAAACAAACAAAGCTTTCACGTTATGTACATGATCCCCACATGCATTGGGGCTGTGTTCATCCTTTAAACTCTTCTACCTCTGGTGCAGTTTTCAGCATATTAAAACATAGACAATTTTGGTCATATTTGTCACTCTAAATATTTACTCATTTTAATGCTTAAGAAATATCTGTTTGTAATTTAACTTTGCAATGTCTGTAACTAGTATACAGAAAAACAAATGTCATCTAGAAATGTATGCATTGTAGTTGATTTTTATTTATTTTTTGCTTTACTATTTGGGGTGGCCTACCATCCAGCTTCCAAATAATCACACAGAAACTTATTCTGTCTTATATATACCTAGCTTTATTTTGCTCTATTTCTAGCCAACTTTTCTTAAATTATTCTATTTTTTGCCCTGGGTTTTTGTTTATCTTTATTTCTGTATATCTTTTATTTTCCTTCTTATTTCTTGTCTGGCTGTATGGCTGGGTGACTGGCCCCAGGCATCCTCTTCTCCTCCTTTTCTTGTTCCTCTCTCTTTATTCTCTCTTCCTGCCAACACACCTTTATCTCTCCCCTGCCTAGCTATAGGCCATTTAGCTCTTTATCAGACCAATCAGGTATTTTAGGCAGGCACACTAACACAGCTTCTCTGATTTAAACAAATACAACATATTTACATTAAGGCCACTGGAACCAAGGAGTGATTCATGAGGCTTGGGAAAATGCATATTTCTCTAGATGACATTTACATTTCTGTATATTATCTACATAATTATAGAGTCATATTGCAAGCAAATATTTTTATTTTTTATTTTTTTAAACAAATATTTTTAAGCATTAAAAGGCATAAATAGTTAGAGGAGCGGATATGACCAAAAATGTCTATGTCTTATATGCTGAAAACTGCAGCAGAGGTGAGAGAGGTTAAAACATGAAATCAGCCATGCCTGGGACATAATGTAGGAATGCAGATAGGGATTCTGCTGCCCTGCAGTCAGCTGGCCTTTCTGGGGAAAGAGAAGGAGAGTGAGGCACTGAATGAGTTAGTTGTGGCATGGGGGTATGTCCTGCAGCAGGTGCAGAGATTATACACTTAGTCTGTGGCACTGGGGGTCTCACATGTCAGGCAAGCGCTGTCACAGAGCCACCCCGCAGCCCCTGTGGCTGGTGATAACAAGGAAAGCGGCCCCTCCAGCTGGCACTCTCCTTTCCGCTCACGATTCTCATTTTCATTGGCCTCCAAACCGATACGGGTCTACAAGTTAGGAAAACACTCACAAACAAGAAAACTAAAAACAGTCTCTGAGACCCACAAGATGGCTCAGTAGGTAGACACTGGCTGTCAGTCTTGATGTCCTGACCTCGATCCTGTGGACTCATGGGGTAAAAGGAGAGAAACGTCTCTCACGTGTTGTCCTCTGACCTCCACACACATGATGTGTTTCAGGTGTTTTCCCCCATAAAAAACAAATAATTAAATATATGTACATATGTAATTTTAAAAGAAAAAAGAAATAAGTCCCAATTACATGTGGGAACCATGTACATAAGGTGAACGACTCCTTAAAAGAGGTCTTTCTTCTATAATGGATCACAAAAGATCAAACCTAAACAGACTTTTCTTGTCTGTCTACCTATCTATCTGGCCATCTCTCTGTCTATCCATCAATCATCTATCTACCTATTATCAATCTATGTTTCTATGTATCTATGTATGTATGAATCTATCTATCTATCTATCTATCTATCTATCTATCTATCTATCTATCTATCTATCTATCATCTATCTATCCATCATCTATCTATCTATCTATCTATCTATCTATCTATCTATCTATCTATCTATCATCTCTCTCTCTTTCTATCTAATTACCTATCTATCTATGCATCTATATAATTTTTGTAAAAATTGCCAGAATATCCTGAAGCTAGTGTAGGAATGCAGATAACCTAGAGTTCCCAAAACATCAACAAGGTGCAACACCAAGGGAGTTCTATTGCTTTGATAAAACTAAGCCAAAGCAACTTTGAGAGTAAAGGGTTTACAACATTTTCCACTTCCAATCACGGTCAACACCAAGGGAATTCAGGGCAGAGATTCAAAGAAAGAACCTGTTAAAAGGTTGCCTGCCATTCCACACAGAATTACCTCCACCCAAGGAACTCACAGTCAAGAAAGTACCCAAGGATCCACAGGGGGTGCTCTTAACATGCTAGGTGGCTAGAACACAGGCTCTTGGTAACTTATCTATATAGCCCAGGACCACCAGTCAGGGTTGATGCTTCCAATAGTGAACGAGGCCCTCCATGTTAACTAACATTCAAGACAATCTCCCATAGACATGCCCAATGACAAACCTGATGAAACAGTTGCTCAAGTGAGTCTCTACTCATGTGATCCTAGGTTATGCCACTTTGTCAGTAACTGCTGGTGAGGATTCTAGGGTAGACTAATACTGCTCTATCTCCTGGCTCACTGCAAAGCCATTATATTTCAGTAAACAGTAGCATCTCCTGGCACAAAGTGTAGAGAAAGAGAAAGGTTGACAAGTGTTACCTAGATGCTCATTGCTCCCTCTGCTCTGAATGACCATATGAGACTTCAGTAAACACAACTCAAATATTGATGTCTAGCTCCAGGGAATTCCATTTCCCAGCTGTCCTCCAAACATACTTTCAGAGGTTGCAGTAGGTGCCTCCCTTGTACACAGACTCACAGGATGCCCTTAATCCTTCCAAACATTCTCTTGTTGTGTGTTCCTGAGATCCTCGCCCACCATGCTCTGTGAAGCCTTCTGGGAATCTTCCAGGATTTCAAACAAGGTTGACAAACCATGCCTACTGGGAAGCCATGCTGACCGACCTTCCTAAGTTTGCCCTGGGTCACGTGGGAGTGGATGATAAACTGTTTGCAACATTTCTCCTCAAAATGGTATTTTCAGTATCTTCTTTTCTCCTCAAAGCATCTCAGATCTGGTCCTCTTGAAAATATATGTTCTCTGCCACACCACTTCTAACCCTGTCCCTCAGATCATTACCTCTTTTTTCCATGCTGAAATACATCTCCTGGGAACTGTCTCCCCTGTGAGCATCAGCTTCTCCAATGGGTTTCCTGGGACTTAGGAACCATGTGCTCAGATTAATCTGAGTGATGGTTTGTTCTTCAGCCCTCCTCAAATTCTGAACTTATTTTCCAAACATAAACCTTTCATAGGTGACCTTGCCTTACTGCTGCATGGTATAAAGCTGGTAAAATCCCAGTGCTCTGTTGACTCTGGCATCTTGAGGAATGGACTCCGTTTCCTAATTTCCCTTCTTCTTACAGGTCTTAGGCTGTGTGAGGTGATGGATTTCTCACCAGTAGTGACACTTTTATTGTACCTTTTTAACGATAACTTTCTTTTGGATTAACTGCACTTGTATATCTAATTAGTATCTGGTAGGATCATTTTTATTCTGATGTTATTTATGATGTGATTTACTAGCATCTCAATTAGGCAATAAATGCATATTTAATTGAATGCCATTATGGGTTCAGTACCATGCTGTGCATAAATACAAGAGATATATGGGTCTATCCCTGCCTCTCCTGTCTTCCCTTCTCTTCTCCACCCCTTTTCTTGTCTCCGTACTTCTATCCCCTCACATCCTCTACCTTTCTTCTCTCTTTTTCTGTCTTTATGTATGCACAGATTATTTAAAATACATTAGGAATTTGGGTTTATTAAAAAATTACCTGAAGGTATAATGATTTTTATTTAATTTTTATTCTCTAAGATTTTATTGTGCAACTTGACTCAGTGAATAAATGAGACCAGCAAGTTCTCCATTGATATAAGGACATATATAGATGTCAGAAAACAGTTAGGAGATAAATGCTGTCCATAGAAAGGAAATACCTTGCAAAGCCATGACTCCACACAGTAATCCAATCCTTCGTGAGCAATGTTGCATTGCCATTTACAGTTGCGCAAACAGTTGCAGGAAGTCACCTGGACAGAGCAATTTCTGGGGAAGCTAGGTGGTGTTGGATAGTGCAAGCTGTGATTCTCAGATCTGGACTCAAGTTCTGGTTGTGTTTTGTGTTTGGTGGAAAGTCCTGCTTGAACAAGTTGTCTGCCTTCAGAGTGTGGGGTCTTCTTTGTGATTACCAACACCCACCTGTGTGCAAAGAGACACACCTGCACAGAAGATCACCCACTGTATGACTCTCAGTGAGATGTGTGGACACGAGCATCAACCACGCCCAGGAAGCACTCCACAGGCGCTGGCTTTTGTTCTTTTCACTCATGTGCTTCATGATGCAAACCATCCTTGGAGGTGAGACTCCTATTTCTTCGTAGGCAGGAACATTGAGCCAAGATTGGCACATCTCTTCTTTCATCCATCTGTTAATGGGTACCTAGGGGGACTCCATTTCCCAGTTATTGTTAATATCAGCAATGAGCATGGATGAGCGATATCTTTGTGGTAGGATAAGTGTCTTATAATTGGGTTATGTGGTAGTTTTATTTTTTGTGCTTATTGACACTTCTCTACTGGTTTCCATATTTTTGCGCCAGCTCCACTCCCACTTGCAGTGAATTGGGATTTCTTCTCCTCCTACATCCTTGCCCCAACTTCAAGAATACAAATACCATAACTGCTCTCTCATTTGTGGATCCTAAGATCTAATTTGTTTATATGTATACTTTTGAGGAAGTGAGGGTAGGTTTAAGTATGAAAGTAGAAAGGGACCACAAATGGGGAAAGTTGGTGTTGAGGCATGGGAAGGGTTGTAATAGAACACATATGAAAAGGGACGGGGAAAGGAGGATGGAGATATACAAGCCTGGAGGGGAACAGAGAAGTGGAGAGGAGGGAGGAACAGGAGTATATGGGGAGACTCAAGCAAGACAAAGTGTTTGAATATTCTGTAAGAAAACACGCTGCTCTGGGAACAAATGAAAGATAATTTCCTCATGAGCACACAGGCAACAGGCAGTCAGACTGTTTTCAAAGCTCCTTCTCTCATGCATGGCAAAGTTCATTGTCCTCTCTCTCTTTCCTGTCTGCTGGGATCTGTCTGTACCAGGGTGAGGCGTATAAGTGGGCACGGTGATTGCTAAGTTCAAAGAGATGCAGCGCACAGGCCTTGCTTACGAACAATGGTGATTCAGAAGGTTTCTGCTGTCAACAGACTAAGCATTGTGATGGAAACCACCGACGAGCACACTGCAATGTCTTCATTTCCTCTTGTTATCTGTCTCCCTTGGAAAAATACTGAGCCACTTTGAAAGGCTTTTCTCTCTATTCTCAGAGTGTAAGGGCCAAGTTATCTGTCTTAGGATGTTGGGAGTCAGTAGACACACAAATGGAAAGGGGAAGGAACACTCAGAATTTTATGAATTTTTCTTTCTTGCCTTCTTGACTTGGAAGGACATCTTTGAAACTGATGTAGCGATCACCCAGGGGCTAACATTAACACTAGTTGAGGCATCGAGGGTTATGATCTCACTCTTTCTGTTAGAGCTGCTGCTGTTTTATTTGCATTTAGTGGTATGCTGAATGAAATAAAATTCGTTCTAGGAGAAGGGAAAAAATAACAAAACATATTGAATCCCAGGCTGTACTGAAGGGCATTGTGAAAGACAGATTTATCAATAGCTGTTCCGACATTGTAAGTAGCCTCACTGCACTCCTTGATTTTAAAAATGTCTCAGACATGGAAGTTTAGTTATGGAGATGGTATTCTGGCATTTAGACACTTAACTGCATCTCAACTTAAAATAACGGTATAGGCTGAAACATGTCTAGTGGGGAGTATGTCACCAGACAAATCAAAACTTTCATTCATGCTTAGTATTTTTCTTGATGTATGTTCCTGTGAGAAATGTCAGCAGTAGTTCATTATAAGATAAAAATTTTAAATGAACTAGTGGCCAGTCTGTGGCCTTTAAGAATATTGCTTGTCCATCACAAGAAGGGAAATATGGAAAGCTAATAAAACGTGAATGCTGCAGTGGTGCCGTGGTGGGCGCATCTTTCCTCTCATGCACAGGCTCGCCTTTCCCTGGAGTTGATGAAGTACTGCTATCACAGGGGGAAGTTCGTGAGAGACCCTGACCTTCGTGGGTTGATGATTTCAGTGGTATAAGTAGGAAGGATATACATAAACATGTTTAAAAAGAATACTAAAGAAAACATATGTGATGGACATACCAAACTGAGACAAAAACCAATGAAGGTAGAAAGTACGGTTGTTAGAATGGTTAGTTTAATTGCCAGTTAGATATAACCCAGTGTTACCTGGGAAGAGAGACTCAATGAGGCATTGTTTAGACCAGGTTGGCCCGTGTGCTTGTGTGGGGGTGACTGTCTTGCTGACCTTGCTTGATATGGGAAGCCTCGCCAGAAAGTGAGCAGCTCCACTTCCTGGTTTGGAGGCTCTACACTGTATAAGAGAAGTGTGCGTTAGGTTCTAAGCACATGTGCATTCATTCTTCTCTTTTCTGATTGCAGAATGCTGTGACTAGCTGCTTCACTTCCCTGACTTGATTTTCCTGTAGAAATGCGTGGAATCTGCAATTACAAGCTGAACAAACCCTTTATCTTTTATGGTGCTCTTTTTGGTTGTTTTTTATCACAACAACATAAATGAAACTAGAACCTTAGTGTTTGCTTTGAATCTAGTGAGTATGAAAGGACTCTTGATGATGATCCAGTTTGGGCATATATGTAAGTGACATGAAAACAAACTGGTCAAAATATTCTACAAAAGGAACCATCACACATAAAGATACTGGTATGAAGAACTGATAGAAGAATGAAGGGAATGCGGAACTTATGAGTCAAAAGATGATAGAAAGTAGCTTGAGCAAGAAGATATATAGAGTAAAAGATATATTTAGTAAAAGAACCAGCCAAAGACAATCCAGGTAGGATATGCCCCAAATAAATGTGGTCCCTGACCTGGAAATATTTATCTACTGTTGATGGATCTTCCTGACTTCCTACGCTATGTTCCATGCGACAATTGGTTATGGAGCCTCTACTTAGATAAATCCTAACAAAGGTAGCATGCTCAGACCTCCCTCTTTATATGTCATTTGAGAATTTTGAACTTTACTTGTCCCAGACTGAACAGAATGCGAAAGAAAGCCAGTAAGAATGCTGTACTTCTTTAGTTCACTGGTTACCATCGGTTTGCTACTTAAAATGCATGAGCTGATGAAGTCACGAGATGCAGTTGTGGGTATTGAACCCATACTGTTTACTGCCCCTATGGTCTTATGAAGAATGGATGGTTCTCGTAACCCATTCGTTATTATTTTCATAAGGAAGCTGTCTCGGGCCAGCTTCAGCCTTGCACTTACATAATTGAATTTTAGATAGGGATGTGCTGCTGGTTTATATGAAATTTCCACAGGTGCCAGCATGGGTCCTGGCTTTAACAAACAGTATTTTTAATTGAGATTTTATGTCCTTGCCCTCAAATCAAGCACTTTAATAAGTTCCCAGTTGGAACGGGTGACTTAGTAACAAGTTACCACCACTTGCAACTGCAGAAAGGTGTTATTTTCTCCACCTCCTGGTGAGCGTCCATCCACTGTAGGGACCCACCACGGCATGCACTATAAAATGAGTATTTTGTATTCCATTATGCTCAAAGTGGAGCCTTCCCAATCTCCATAGTTCATGCAGGGTGTGCTGGCTCTGTTCCACCAGAAAACATTAAGATGAAGAGGTATTAGAAATATTGATTTGTCATTTATAACATGGAAGTGATAGATTGAAAGGAAATTTGGATGGTCTCCAGACTTCCAATAACTTGAACATTATTATAGAAAATGGAAGGATTTCTGTAGCAGAAATTTCTTGGACCAGCAGTCCTCAAATCATGACAAAGAGACTTATTATTAATTATGAATGCTTGGCCTTAGCTTAGACATGTTTCTAGCTAGTTTTTTAAACTTAAACGATCATATTTCTATTAATTTATAGGCTGCCCTGAGGCTCATTTACCTCATCTATGCACTGTCCATCTTGCTTTCCTGATTCTTCTATGTCTGTCTGTCTGGCCCCCAAGTGTCTGGTCCTCTGGAAATCTCTCCCCTTCTATATCACCCAAACTTAAAAAAATCCATGATAAGCTCCTCCCTGCTATTTCCTGTCAACTTGTAGTTAACCTTACCTCTTTGAGCCCAAGTCAATTTTAACACATTTTTATAAAGCTAAAAAATGCAACATAAACAAATGTAACACATCCTTGCTTAGTTAAACACACATTCCACACTCCCCTCCTTTTGTCTAAACAAAAACCAAGGTTTTAACTTTAGCATAGTAAAAATATGCAATGAGAACAATTGTCAAATATGAATATTATTTATAATTTCCAGTGCCTTTGCTTTTGGGAAATTAGAAGAAATCACTCTATTATCAATCCTATCTTGATAAGTTCAAAGTTCTGTACCTAATTTACATTCTATTATAACCAAGAAAAACTTTAATTATCTAGTCTTCAATTCCATCAAAGACCCCAGAAGGATATAATATTACCTAAGTAAACAGGAAGTTTATTGCAAGCCACTTCCAAATGATGAAAATGACAGAGATATCTTGCTGCCTGGATAGTCACTCAAGCAAGGCTCCTCTGCAATGTTGGGGCCTGCAGGTTTATATCTGGAATACTTTTCTATGAAACAGTGATTTTGAAGGACTGTCCTACCTTGTCTGGACAAAGTTTGGCAGTTGCTTTCCTCTGTGTCCTGTATGAACTGTCAGCAGTTAAAGCAAGAATAATTCTTGTCTATGTGGCTAGTTTTGCCACATTGAAAGAAAATCTAAATGGAGATTCTTCAATTTGTATCATCCTTTTATGAAGAAGATTGGTGTTGCCAGGAACAGACATGTCTCAATGTCATGAAAAGCCTTATGTTAACAAAACATTTTAAATGCCATATTCTGTAGATTATTGAAGTGTTTGAATACCATCTATCTATCTAAAATATACCTCTGTATGATCTTTAAAACATACCTAACATAACTTCAAGTTTGATTGTTATAGATGACTATTACCTGTGTTTTGTAATATTACCATTTGTAATAATAGCTTTCAAGGACTAGAACTTTAACTTACATTTTTAAATGAGCTGCATGGGTATGATACCTTAAACAAGAATGAAAATATATATACAGTATACTGTAACAAAAATAACCTTAAATTTGTATCAATATACAAAAATCCCTTAAACAAGAATAGAAACATATATACAGTATGTTACAACAAAATAATTTACATTTGTATCAGTATACAGAAATCCTTAAACAAGATAGAAACATATATTCACTATGTTATAACAAAAAAGTAACCTTAAATTTGCATCAATATACACACATACATACCAATGTAAAATAGTTGTGATTAATAATTACTTTTTAGTTTAAAGTAAACTCAATAATATACCCTTTTATCTTATCATTCCTATATCCTCCTATTTCTTTTCAGAAAAAGATCCTTGAGTATAACCTTCCTTGCTTAGTTTATTCCCTCATCCCAATCAATAACAATTTGCAAACATCCATAACCCATGGAATGAACAAAAACCACCCATACCACCTTTTGGAAATGCAGGTGTTGTGTTCTAAAATTACTTTCTGCCATCTGATGGCAATAGTATCTTTAGGGAAACTTGAGCGAATCAAGACAATGTTCAAATCCTGGGAAAACTACCTGTTTGTTGTCCAGTCTCCGTATTGCAGGGAAAGGCAAAGCTTATCTGAAGCACCAGCTAGAGTAGTTTGTAAGGCTAGACCCTCTCAGCTAGCAGCTTTGAAGTTGTTCTGAGCAGTTTGCAGTCCAAAATGGATCTTTAGGTGGTTTTTGCCACCTTAATGGCATTACCACAATCCAGGTGGAATCATTGCTGTGGAGCCCCATCAGGGTTTTTTTTTTTGTTTGTTTGTTTGTTTGTTTTTTAGAGGCTTTAAAGATCATTATTAGGAATGGTTATGGATCACTGCAGACAACTTAAGCATTGTAAATGTCATATGTAGCAGATCTTGGAGAGGTTAAAGGACCACAATCTGTTATAGATTTTGATCTAATTAATATGCTCCATCCATAAGAAAGGAGGGAGACTGACTGAAGAAATCATTCACAAAGAAGTGGGAACCATTTTTCATATAATTCTAGGATTTGGGGATTTAAGATGGTGCCTATAGAGTCAGGCTTTGCAGTGGACTGGAATGCTAGCTTCTTCTCATGTTTTTCTCTATTTGAAGATAAATGTGCTTATGATTAGGTTGAAGCCATCTGAGCTCTGTAAATGTCTTATGCATTTTAACATGTGTAGTTGATTTGGTCTTCCATTTCCCTGCCATAGAACTCCCAGTAGCAACCATAGTACATACTTTATAAGCATGTTTGTGCCACAGAGAAACTCTGTCTCGAAAATAAAAAAAAAGCATGTTTGTGTATGTGCCCCTGCATGTGCACATATGTGCCTGTGGGTGGCAGATGACAACATTTAGTATCATTGTTCAGATACTAGACCTTGTTTTTATTAGACAGGGTCTTTCACTGACCTTAAACTCACTAATTAGGCTATGCTGTTTGACCATTGAGACCCAACGTTCTTTCTCTCTCTCTCTCTCTCTCTCTCTCTCTCTCTCTCTCTCTCTCTCTCTCTTTCTCCTGAACAATGGGATGACAGGTGCATGATGCCTTGCCCATCTTATATGGCTTCTAAGAAGTGAACTCAGATCATGAGTAAAATGCATAGCATTCATTTTACCTATTGAATCATCTCTCCAATACTATTTTAAAAAAAATTTATTTATCCTTTGAAAATTTCATTATCTATATAATATAATCTTGATTGTGCCTATTCCCATGCCCCCTCTAACTCTCCCAGGCCCCCTAAAGATACATTCTTCCCAATGACTTGTTCCTTTTATTAAAATTGATTTTTATAATCTATTGAGTCGAGTTAATGTGTCCTGTGTGTGCATGACTATGGGTCATCTATGAGGGCATTGTCAACCTCATTGTCATCTCCAAAAGTGGCCTTCCCTACACTATTACTCTCAACTGCCACTAGGTCCTCAGCTAGGTGTGAGGCCTTGATGGCCTCTCCCCAGTTCATGCTGGGATTTTAAATGGCATGATTTACACAAGTAGGTCTTTTGCAGCTATCTCCAGTTGGTGTACAATAGCTATGACATAGCCAGACCCCAGCTCTTTATGTCATTCCTTCCCTCCTCTGGTTTCTATGTTCTTCCTCTTCCACATCACCCGAGTCTTGTTGGGAGAGAGTAGATATGGCTGATCCTTCAGGGCCTGAGCACTCATAGTCACTGATTTCAACATTTTGGACTGTTACATTTCTGATGTGGCCTTTGGACTGCTCATCTTGGCTCCCTGATGTTCACATGATGCTTCTGAAGAAATCATCACACTTACTTCAGACTCTCTTATATTTCTTTTCTTTTCCAGCATATGCATATCCTTGCTTTCTGTTAGTCTATGTTCACCATTTTATAGAATCTCAGATTTTTGCTTCTTGGTTCCCCATCAGACCCTATCTTCCAATGGTCAAAGTGCTCATAAGCAGGAGTCCATGGTGGTTTTACTGAGCTGTTTAGGGGAAAGAAGAGGCACTTTTTCCACAGCAAGGGCCTTCTGCTTGAAAACCTCTGCAGCTTCATTTTAACAATAGCACCTGTGGTAATGTCATGAAGACAGAACATCAGAAACACAAGGTGGAGCTTCACAAGAGCATTCTGAGCTAGGGAGAGGTGTTTCAGCCATCTTTGGAATGTACTCGGAAAATTAAACTAATGAAATAGGAGTGGATGATGGATGGATAGAAAGGTAAGGAGGTAGAAGGTACTGGAAAAAATGGGTATAGTAAAAGGTGAGATAGTTCAAAAGGAAGATCATTATGTTTTGCATGTATTTACAAGGCAGATCTCTTTCCTAGAAGTTGGCAGTAGAGTTGTAGTTGCCAGTGACTGTCAAGAGTAGAAGGTAGAGAGGGATGGGAGATATGCATCACTGGTTACTAAGTTAGAGTTAGGTGCAAGGAATTCTGGGGTAGTCCTATGCTGTAGGGGGAGTGGAGGGTAATAATAACTGTCTATATAGTTTTAAAATTTTAGAACAAAGTTTTCTGAAGCTTTCTACTATAAAGAAATAGTCAATGTGAGAGAATGAGATGACTCAGTGGGTAAAGACACTTGCTGTTCAGTCTGACAACCTGAGTTTGAGCCCTTGTAGAAAGACAGGAAGCTTCTGAAAATTATCCTCTGCCACCCATGGTCATGAGCCAACATATATACTCTCAATACATTAATACATCCACACACATATGTAGTAAATATATCAAAACATACATATATCTTAGTTTGTTGAGCGCTTCATATGATGTGTTTTTCTGAACTCTTCCTCCTAGCTCTCTTCCCAGATGCCCCCCCCTTCTCTACCCATTGAAGTGTGTGCTTTTTTCCTTCCATCAAGAACAACCTATGCCTAAAATGAGATGGTAAATGTTGAGTTGAATGATGTGTTTAACCTGATTTAGGCTTCACACAAAGTATACTATGGAAATATCATATACTATCCCTCATTAATAGCCATGGTTTTTAATGCTTTATGTGTCACATAAAAATAACCTTAAATTCAAAAGTGGAAATGTACAAATTAAAGCAAAGTGAAATTTAAATGCTAATAGGATCACAGGAGAAGGGTATGTGGGGGTTTGGTGCAAATTTGTGTTAGCCTTGCTTTATGTTTGAAGGATGGAGAGGTGGCTCAGCAGTTAAGAGCAAGGTCTGCTCTTCCAGAGGACTCAAGTTCTGTTCCCAACACTCTCATACCAACAAACAACTGTCTGAAACTCCAGGTCTAGGGGATCTGACACCCTCTTCTGACCTCTGTAGGCACTGAAGACATGCACGCAGACAAAATACCTATATGCATAAAATAAAAATAAATATCTTTTTAAAGAAAAGTGTTATAATAGGAACTGAGGAGTAAGGTGCTTGCCTCAGACATACAGGAATCTGAATTTGAACTCCAGGACAGGTGTAAAAACTCTCTGTGTGGACTTAAGTGGCTGTAATGACAGCACTGGGGCAGTAGAGGAAGGAGGGTACTAAGCATTTCCTAACCAGTCAGCCTAGTCAATTTACTGAGCCAAATCTAGGCTCATGAAGTGAGCCCTGCTCAAAATGTAAGGGGAGAAGCAACTAGAAAAGACATCTGTCATCCATTTCTGGCTTTCAAACGCACACACACTTGCTTGTGCACATGAGCACACGCACACTCTCACACACACAAACTCAAGAAAGATGTCACAATACAATATTAAAAACTAGGACTTTCTTCTGGACAATTAGTTTGCTGAGTCACACTGAAGCAGAAAAATGGGGCTTGCATCTGTTTCTATATTCAGGGGTGTGTTAGGGATCTAGAAACACCTGCTCTTTCCATGCTAACTAAAGCTACACACACACATACACACACACACACTGCCCATGCCTGTTTCTTTCCATTTCATGTCGTTTTTTGAACTTGTTGAGGAAACAGAAGCATAGATCCAAAGAGAGAGAGAGAGAGAGAGAGAGAGAGAGAGAGAGAGAGAGAGAGAGAGAGAGATCTTATCTTCTTTATTTTCTCTTCCTGGTTCTGGGCTAGTCCACCCTCCCCATTCATTTCCTGTGTCCCAGTTAGAGGCGCCATTAAGTCATCTTAAATTTATGTGACAGAGTTTGAGAAAGCCATTACTGCTAAGGCTGCTGTTGCCTTGTGTTGATTGAGCTCCCTGCACTGGAGGGATTTTATTCGAACTCAGTTTTCCAGTTGATATGGTCTCAGTCATTTGTCACAAGATCATTCCAAACAAGCAGTTGACTGGTTTGAATGCTTAATTACTGAAGGAGAGAGGCCAACTCCTGTGTGCCTGTGAGTCTCTAGTCCTTTCTACTGGCTACATCTTCTGGTACTGACCACTGGTGGGTAGTTCATAGAGTATACATACGACCCTGCCTTGTGTGTGTGTGTGTGTGTGTGTGTGTAGAGAGAGACAGAGACAGAGAGACAGAGAGAGAATAGAGCTACCATTTCACCTGCATATTCATTATTCATAAGCACTTCTTTGCACCTTCCTTGAGTTCATGATTGCCTTTTCTTGTGAACAGAAATCCATGGTAAATAGATAACTCAGCATCCAGGCAACTCTAGTTATGTGGGCTTCTTCTCTACCAGCTTCTAAAAGAACAGTCACCTGGATTTTTTAGATCAGTTCTGCAGCAAGGTCTTGCTGATGTCCCCTCTCTGGAGCCATGGTTCCAATTGCATAAGTTGACTTGGAATAATTGTCTCCCTGACAAGTTTCCCTAAAAGGAATGGAAATGCACTGTGGAAAAAGATTGTCGTAGGATTTGTCTTCTGAAAGTCACAAGGAAGAGTTGAAGGGGTGGGGTCCTTTCCCAGGATGAGTTCATCACTTTAGCTCCATCTTATTTAGAGGAAAATTAAAGCATGCTTCTGCCTTCATCCTCCCAAGTCCCGCTAAACATTCCGTGTGATAATGGGGCTCAACAAACACTTGTCATTTGTGTCATCCTGTTGAATATTTAAGGATATATATGGAGAGAGAGAGAGAAAGAGAGAGAGAGAGAGAGAGAGAGAGAGAGAGAGAGAGAGGAGAACAAGGGAAAGAGAGGGAGAGAGAGAGGGAGACGAGAGGAGAGAATATGTTCTTGTGCCAAGATAACCTGTAAGAACACCTTAAATATTTACCATAGTTTTGATGTTTCATTTATCTCCAAGTCAGCAGGGTATTGTATCAGTTGAATTTTTCATGGTGGTATATTGTAGCCACTTCCTCCTCCACTGTAATGATTAGAACTTTAAAAATCATTTAACCACATCACTCTCCATCCAACAATAGATGATTCTTACCTTGAAGTGTCACTTTCTTATTAAAACCAGCTGCTCATCAGCCATCTGTTCTGAGCAACCCTTGCTCATGCCCCCTCTGTTCCATGTGTCCTGCCCTTCTTCAGAGCTGTCACACTTCAAGTCATCTCGATTCTTTCAAAACTGCCAGAGGTGAAATTGGCTTCTAGAGAATGAATGGCTTAAAACTGCAGCCAGTGCACTTTAGGCATATTGACATGTCCTCCATGTAGACCCCGAAGGGACAATGCACAGCAGATTTCAGACTGTGAACAGGGGATGGGCAGAACCCACATCTACACTCGCAACATCTTTGTAGACGGCAGTACACAGTGAGGCCCCTCTTGAACTGCCGCCCAGAACCTCCACCTCCAGGTATCCTCCTAAAAATAAACCCCTCCAGTTTTATTTGTTTTGACCCTCATGACCTTAACCTTTAAAATAGAAACCTTTGCAAGGGTTATGCAGAACACACTACATTGGCATCTCCATAGACATTTTATTTAATGATTGTAATATCATAAAGAACTTACTGCCTTAAACTATCCCACACATGGTTCAAGCAACCTTCTTCTGGGACTGGAAAATGGTTCAGTAAGTGAAATGCTTGCTGCACCCATGCGAATGTCTGAATTCAAATCCCAGAATCTACATAAAACCAGATGCAGCAGTGCACATCTGTAATCACAGTACAAAATGAGAATTGGAGACTTAGGTTTCCCTCCAAGCTGTGGGTCAGACAGTGTGGCATAAGCATCAGTAATCTACAAGGGACCCTGTCTCATACAAGGTGTCAGAAAGGAATAACACCTGAGACTGCCCTGTGACCTGTATATTTCTGCCTTGGCACATTGGTGCCCACATTCATACACAAAGTACAAAGAAAAAGACACTTCCTTTATTCTATCTACAAGATAAAGTGGATGGTAGAAAGATAAGTAACCATCTCCAGTAGGTAAATTTGGTTCTGTGGTTTTCAAGCTATGCCAATTGTGTTCAGTGACCCTCTTCACTTGCCAGATTTGAGAGCAGGGACAATGTGGCTTTCTTGAGATGCTGAGAAGCTCCTGTCAGCATCCCCACTGAATTTGCTTTGTTAGTGTAGACTAAAGATAATTTAGTGTAAAATGCCCCAATAAAAATTTTCCCCAAAGCATATGTAAACCACGACATAATAGATTTATCAAAGGAGCAGAATGCTATTATGTTCAAAAGATTAACCAGACCGAAGCTATTTCTCATAGCAACGGGTGCTGGAGCTGACAAATTACAACTGAACTCAGTTTGTTGCAAAATGTTAGACAGTGTCTTGGCACTGATTAATTGACATGAGAGTCCGGCTTGGAATATATTACAGGAATTTAAATATCGTTCAGAACAGAGTATAACCATGTTTCAGAACATCCCCAAACTGTACCGAGCAATTATGCTGTTTCCTTGATGATAAAACTGCATGTGGAGCAAACCACTCCATCAACTTCGTCATTTTTAATTGAAAAGAAAAGTCATTTTGTTGTGTGCATAGGCTGACTTCCAAGAAGGCCGGTGAGAGTTTGTGGTAGGGGCAAGACTTGTATTATTCTTGAGAAAAGAAAACTTAGAGGCTGAGGAGATGACTCGGTTACTTAAGTGTTTTCCTTATGAAGCTTGAGAACCTGAGCTCATAGCCCAGCACCCCTGTAAAAAGCAAGACATGTTGGTGTGCATCTGTAATCCCAGTGCTTGGCAAGATGAGATGCAAGACTCCCTGATGCTAGAGAGCCAGGCTAGTCAAACAGGGGAGCTCCAAGTTCAGTGCGAGACCCAGTTCCAAACAACAGTGTGGCGAGCGACTAAGACTCCCTGTGTTGACCTACTACTTCTATGTGAATATAAGTAAAGCTGCATGAATGTAGGTATGCGAAAATACATGCATACAGACCAAGAAAAATAAAGAATAGAAAATATTGCCAAAGCTTTACTGGTACAAATCTGTTATTCCAGAATCTCGGGGGTTAAGCTGGGAAGAACAGGATAGCATGGGAGGGGTGGAGGTGGGAGTATCATGACTTCAAGGCCAGTTTGAGCTATTGTAGTGAGAGGGGAACATTTAACTCTGATAATATATTTTACCCAGACAAGGTAAGAAACACTTTTCTAATAAAATACAGGCAGTGGAAAATATGTGCCCAGAGAGAGAAGGAAGAGACTTTGGAAAGAGGAAATTTTTTTGCTTTTATAATCAGCAAACAAATCCATAAACTTACATATCTCCTTCTGATAAAGCTAAAAACATGCCATGTCTCATGCTGGATGGCATTTTCATTATGAAACAAAGGACACTGTTAGGTTCTGAGAGGAATACTGGAATCAGTGGGGTTTCACATTCTCTATCCCTGGCAAATTCATTATCTAAGCTACCTTCTTCATTCCAAGATGTCAGTGCCATGATATATGGTATTATGGGTGTGCTCAAGTTTGTTCATTGCCAGTTGATCTTTTCATCTGTTGCTGGAAGATAACTTTGAATATCCTTGTGTCAGGAATTCTGAATGTCCTTGTGTCATTGTTCACTAGAGGAATAGAACTTATAGAATGAAAAAATATACACGTGCGTGCATGCGTATGAGATTTATTACAGTGGCTTCCAAAGTGTGGTCCAGTTAGTTCAATGGTAGCTCTCTATTAATGGAAAACTCAAGAATCCAGAAGTGGTTCAGTCCATGAGGCTGTTTGTCTCAACTGGCCTTCAATATATACTGGATTCCAGAGGAATTAGACTCTGTGCCAGTGAAGAAATGAACTTGAATTGAGAGTGAGGGCAAGCAGGCAAGGAGCAAGTACTTCCTTCTTGCATGTCCTTTATATTGGCTGGCATCAAAGGGCGGATCTTCCCACCTCCAAAGATCCAGATTTAAGGTTGTTCTTCCTACCTCAGAAGATCTGGATTTAAGGTGGGTCTTCCCACTTCAAATGATTTAATTAAGAAAAATCTCTCACAGATGTACTAAGCCACTTGGGTCTTTTTTGACTCCAGATGTAGTCAAATTGAAAACCAAGAATAATCTTCAAGTTATGGACTCTGAACATTCTTTGTTAGAGACTGTGTCCTTATTCATGCATAGTGCTGTTCAGAACTATCATTTCTCTATGCTCATCTTCTCTCTCTCTCTCTCTCTCTCTCTCTCTCCTTTTAAATTTTGTTTCTTAAATACCATCATTGAATAAATATAATTGTACTTTTTCCTTCATTGACTGAATTATGCACAGGAAACAATATTAAAGAAATAATAAAGGCTGCAGGGATTTAGCTCAGTTGGTATAGCATTTGCAGAGCATGCATGAGGTTCCCAGGTTCCATCCTCAATATCATATCATATTTTTGTAATCCCAGCACTTGATATATGGAGATAGGAGAATCAGAAATTCAAGGGCAAACCTTGAGTACATAGGGAATTCAAGATCAGCCTGTATACATTTATATATATATATATATATGTATATATATGTGTGTGTGTGGTGTGTGTATATATGTGTATATATATAGTGTTACACATACATATATATATAAAGTGTTTTACACACATATATAACAAATCATGAAAATTAATCAAATATCATTTATTGGGAGATTGATTAAATCAGGTGTGGAATTGATTGTATTATGCTATAATTTATTTAAGTTTACTTTTTCATCTGTCTAACAAAATAGACTGTAAACATGCTTTACATAGGTTTTGTTAAAAAAAGCTAAGGAAGTTGGAGGCAGGCAGCACTTTACTGAAGTGTTCCAAACTGCACAGCCATGTTGTCATTACAATATGGTTAGGAAGACTCTGTAATGGTAAGAAAAATATAAGTCTAAAATGAAAATGTGTGTGTTATGTCATTTGACTTTAGGTATTTTATTCCTAAATAGTCTATATGTCTTAGGCAGAAAGCCTATTGGGATGTGACTTGGAAATATCGTTTCTGAGACCAGAGAAGAATATCAACCCAGCAAAAACATTCCCTTCTCCCCTTCTTGTTTTGTGGCCCTGGATCAAATCTAGGGCCTTTTATGGTCAAATGATCTACATGCCCAGCTCTACTTTGATTTTTCTGTCCTGTTCCTCATAGAAGAGGATCATCATGGTCTCAGTTTCTCTTCAGGGTTAATTGGAGACTTTAATACACCCCTCCTTCTGACCCCACTGTTACAACACGTGTTCTTCATAAGCTTGTGTTTGCATATAAATTTTATGAACACTTAAAAGACCTAAGCCTTATGGAACATGAGGGAAGAGTTGGGGGAAGTTCTTATACCCAGAGGACCAGGAAGTCTTTTGTGAGATCGTTGCTTCTAGAAATGACAGGGAAGGACACCCATGATACCTCAACAATATGGCTTGCTAAACATGACCTGAAAAATGACAATATATGAACAGACATGCTAACATGCTAACACAGAAGAGGAAATCTTATGGGGTCCTACCCTAGGCAAAGTACTACAGGTACTAAATGATGATGATGTGAGAGAGAGAGAGAGAGAGAGAGAGAGAGAGAGAGAGAGAATGAGTTAGCCTCTTCCACAGATGCTCTCCCTAGTTATTGTCTAATTCAAAGTGGCCAGCACTGAAATCACATATACACAAGTCACACTAAATGGACTTAGGACATTGAAAAAATTTATATATGTGTGTACATATGTTTATTTATTTAAGTGTGTATGCTATATGTAGATATACATATAAAAAAGAGTCATATATATGAGAGGGATGGGGCATGGGAGTAGTTTAGAAGAAAGGAAAGGGAGAAGTGAAAAATTACATTTTGATTTTTATAATTTTTAGTTAATAAAAAATTAAAGAGAAAATTTACAATAAACAATTTTCCCTTCCAAATTCCACATACAATAGCATAAGGGTAAATTTATATCATCTAATCCTTGCATTAGATTTTAAACTAACATTCAAAAATTGAAATGACTTATGTTAATATGATGTGTTTTGGAAGACAGTGGATTAAAGAAAGAATGTTAAGATGGGAAAACCCAACAACCAGCACTTCAACACTAGTGCTGACTTAATCATGTCAGATGGGATGGCTGACGGAAAGACAGACAAAATGCCTTGAGCAGGAAATGTTGGTAGCCTGCACAAACCAGCAAAGACAACCTCAGTCTTGCTATAAGCATGGTTTTCACGGATGGCTTACATACAATCAAATAAGAGTTGAAATTCGTATTCTGTGCAAAGTTTGGACATGAGTAGAAAGAACACCTGAGGGGCTCTGACTGGTAGTACAGGCCCACGACCTCAGCTGTCAGGAGGCGGAGGTAGAAGTCTAACTGCAGAAGGCCTGCCTGGTTACTGCGCAAGGTCGGGGCTATCCTGGATGACTCAGTGAGATTGTCGAAGTAAACATCCTTTAAAGACACAACTAAGAGGGAAACAATAGAGAGGTGAGGGATTTGGGGCACCAACTAAGCTGCAGCAAGGCAGATGTGAGAAATCACATTGCCTGCTTCATACAGAGGGTCATAGGTGCACAGAACTAGAGACAGCACATCCAGCCTGTGGCCCCTGGGACAACAAACTGTCACTTGACCCTCCAGACACAGGGCTAGACATTAGTTTGTGTCTCTTCCCAGCTCTCCTCCCAGGAGTTGGCTGTGCTGTGCAATCCTTCCAATTAATAAGAAAACACCAAACAGAACATTAAAGCTTACAGCTTCACATTTTCAAATTAAATTATCTATTGATTAGTTCAAGGCTGTTATTAAAAATCAGCAGAACCACAGCTGACGGTGCCTCGAAAATATCCATCATGATGACTTTGATCAAATCGTAAATGGTGGGTCTGCACTTTATGGTCAGAAGTAAAGGAAGCAAATGAGCAATAAATTTGAAGCTCAGGTAATTGGAGAAAAGGAATCTATTTAATCTGTCCCGAGAGCTAACTGGTCCTGAGAACCGATGCTCTCATATTTGGTTAAAGCCTTTTGTCTTAAAAGATCATTTGTAAGTACTTAAGGAAATATTCAGTTGTGACAAGCAGAGGCTACTGCAGGGGTGGCAGGCAGGGGTAGGGAGAGGCCATCAGAAGACTCAGGGCCTACTTTTAAATAAAAAAAATAAGTTCTGGTGACCCATTACACAGTACAGTAAAGTTGTTGTTTGTAAATTTTTAAATGTCAAAAAAGAAAGATCTTGAATGTTTTTACTTCAAATGAATAATAATCCAGACATAGTGTCCAATGTCTACAACCCCAGCCACCAGGGAGCCCAAGGGAGGAAGATTCCAAGAGTGGGTTTGTGGCCAACCTAAGTAACTTGGTCAGAACTCGTCTTTAGATATATGGTAAAAAGGAGGACTTGAAATATGGCTTCTTGTGGTACAGTACTTGTCTAGCAAGTTTGAGGTTCAATCCCTGGGACTACGAAGTATAAGAGAATTAATGGATGGCCTGTGCATTCTTGTTTGTTTGGTAAATAGGTACATACATCAGAACATCAAGCTATGTCCAAATATCTGTGCACAGCAACAATGCATCAGTCACTCGCTCAGAGGAGTTCTGGTGTCTTCTTCCCCAAGCCATTCATTCTTCCCTTGTTTCTAGGTCTAGGATAATTCCCCTTTGAGTTTTTGTATTCACTTAACAACCCTTGACCAATAGGTTGGAATCACTTTAGAGACCATCACTGGTGACTAACTTACAGGTGAAAGTCAAGCTATCTCATGAATACTCTTTGGCAGGATTGGAGAGATAGCTCAGAAGTTTAAAATGCTTATGGCTCTTGCCAAGGACCCAACCACTGGTTGTAGCTTCAGCTCTAGGGGATCAGATATCTTCTGACTTCTGAAGGAAAGGCCTGTATTTGAGATACATTCACATAGACATCCATACGTGCACATAAATACAAAGTGATGGAGGAAGGTCACTAGCTAATAAAGAAACTGCCTTGGCCCATTTGATTGCCAGCCTTTAGGTGGGTGGAGTAAACAGAATAGAATGATGGGAGGAAGAGGAAGTGAGCTCAGATGCAGGGCAGCTCCTCTCAGAGCCAGATGCGATGAAGCAAGTGGCCAGTTCAGACATACTGAATCTTTCCCCGTAAGACTGGTGCTACACAGATTATTAGAGATGGGTTGATCGGGATATGAGAATTAGCCAGTAAGAGCTAGAGCTAATGGGCCAAGCAGTGTTTATATGACTACAGTTTGTGTGTTGTTATTTCGGGGCATAAGCTAGCCAGGCGACCGGGAGCCGGGGCGGCAGGAACGCAGCCCGCAGCTCCCACTACAACAAAGAATAAAATTAAATCTTCAAAGAAGTTTTTGGCAGAGTCATTCAAAAGTGGATCTTCTAGCCCACATACCTCTATAAACTCAAGATTTTGCTCCGTTCAGGAGCAGATTGTGACTTCCGGGTACTCTACTGGCTTAATTGTCTTAAGCTTTGGTCATAGAGGTTATGAGCTTAGAATAATATTTTGGAGAATCAAATGCTTGCTAACTATCACACATACATGCACACACCCAAATGGTCGTTTTCCCCACTTTAGTAATCTTGTATTTCTTTCTTTTTCTATATCCCACAAATGCATTAGGCTCTGTTTTCATTAGAATGTTCACTGACGCCACATTTTTAGCTTTATCATTTTGAAAACACTGTTTGCGCACAAACAATATGTGTTTGGATGAAATCAGTGTCAATCACAATAGGTCTTTAGGGAAAATAATTTGATATTCTGCATCTTGTGTAGTTTCTTTTTATATGTTCAAGTTCTTGTGCTTATCAGATCTACCCAATGTTGCAACTCTTAATGAAGGCTACATGAAAATATAGTGCAAAATCTACTTTTCAGTGGCCACCAAGAAAATAGGTACCAAGATTCCAATGCTACTCAAATATTATGAAAGTATAAACTCTGCTTAGAGGGCTGGATAGGTGTCTTGGGTTAAAAGAGAGGTCTGTTTTCTAGAGGACCTCGATTTGATTCTCAGCACTCAGGTCAGGCTGCTCAAAACTGCCTGCAACTCTAGTTCCAGGGAATCTGACTTCCTTTTCTGGACCCCAGGGGCATCCACATTCCCATGAACATGTCCACCCCACGCCACCCCCACCCTCACACATGCACAAAGTTAAGATAAAATAAAACAAACTTCACTTGGGCAAACTTACTCACTGCTCACAATGTGATGGGAATTGCATGTGTGTCATTCTGCCTACAGCCTTCATATTGTGGGAGGAAAGGTGAGAACTGCAGGTTATTTTAAACTCTGGATGCCCTTGACATATCTCATTTGTACATCTTAACCTTTGCTCATATTGTGTGTGTGTATGTGTGTGCACGTGCACCTGTGTACGCACGTGTAATAGCAGCTGTAATACAAATTAAGACGGCCTTATGAGTAGTAGACTTCACTAAAGGGCACTCAAGTTCAAATCATGCCTAATGGAAAAATCCTCAGATTCTTTAAGTCCTTTATTTCTTTAAGGTCGTGTCCCAAGCAACACCTGGTAGCGATTCTTCATTCCACTTCTCCCAGGCAAGCTTGGTAAATGCACCTGTTAGTTTTCTCTCCAACTTTCCTTTTTTTTCTTTATTCATGCACCTCTCAAATATATGCATGGGGTCCACTGTGCATGGGGGCAGAAGAAGTACATTGTATATGTTTTCTGCCCCCATGAAATGTGCACTGCACTTGGACCTTCGAGGGGGATTAAGTAACCTAATCAGAGGTAACGCATGCTCTGAAGAAAAACACAGAATATTGTGGCACAGAATTTTCTAAAAGCTTTGTGATTGTAGGACATTTAAGCAAGAACTGAAACAATGAGAGTCTTGGTAAGTGGGTTGAAGGTTGATGCAATAGCAGGTGCAGACATAAAGGGTGGCGCTTCTCAGCCTTGCTTGGGCATCAGGCTCCAGCCTCCTCGGGCTCCAGCCTCCTCGGGCTCCAGCCTCCTCAGGCTCCAGCCTCAGGTGCCAGCTCATGTTGATTGAGATAATGAGGATGCATGCTGGAGACATGGGCCAAGGCCAGAATGCAGAGGCCCACAGGCACCGATTGTGGTTTTGGTTCCAGACATAATTCACATCTCAGCCTGGCACACAGCGTAGTTCATTATGTTAACCTCAGAAACTAAGCATAGATCACGTCCTACATGTTGGTGTGTGTGTCTCTCATCATAGCAAACTTTTAGATGGGGGCCAAACGAAAGGAAGAACACAGCGTTTCTGCCCTGCACTGTGACTGAGCTGCCCTCATGTCTGCTTTGATATGTGCTCTTTGATACTTTGCGACAAGAAATAAGGCAGTTTGCTTCTAATTCCTTGTGTTAATCTTCAGAAATAGTGTTTCCTACTCTGGCATTTGTTAAGCTCTGTGTGTGTGGAGGAGAGGGCATAGAGGTGGAAGATGGAGGTCCACATTGGGTTTCTCCTTTAGTAACTTCTCTATCCTATGTTTTGAGACAATGCCTCTCACTGATCTGAAGTTCTTTAGCAGGTAAGTGTTGCTGGGTGTTGAGCCCCAGGAATTGTCTCATCTCTCTTTCCCAGTGCAGGGTATATAGGCGTACAGCTCCTCTATGAACTTGACATTTTATGTATGGGTCACAGGTGATTCTCAGATGCTTATGTGACAACGGTTTGCCACCTGAGCCTGTTTTTAAGCTGTAATTAGTGTCATAGTCTCTAAAGCCTTTTGTCTCGCTCCTAACAGGGTCAAAAGTCCTTACGAAGATTGGGGAAAGACAAGGATTTAGATCAGTGCTGTTCGTCACTTCTCATATAACAAATGTCCTGTATCTTTGGCTTCCAAGAAGCTGACCGAGAACCACATTGAATGTCTGAGCTCCCCTACTCAAGAAAATGTAACCCAGAAGTGGGATTTTGTTCTTCATCTTATTTCAAACATTTAGCATTTGAGTAGCCATGGGTGGCTAGTAGTTGTTACGTGGGAAGCACAGCCCCAGAGTGTTTCAAAGACACAGTAGCGGCTCCCTGGAAATGAGAGCTCATGTCACATGAGCTGCTGATGTTTATGACAGGCATGCATTAGTAGACCTGTCTGCTGGTGGCGAGGACTCCTCCAAAGGGCAGCTTCTATTTCCATCTATCCAGCATCCATCTCTTATCCCTCTGGCTGTAACATTGTATTTTTCAGGGGTCACTCTCTTCTCCGTATGCTTTCAGGGAGCTGTATTTTTGTCTAGCTATGGAGTTGGCTATATAGCCCCACCTTGCCCCTTAGCACAATTTCATCTCTCAGCTGGGGGAGGTGATCAGGGATTGGCTAAGAGATAATCATGTGATCTCAGTCCACAGAGGACTCTCAAGCTCAGAGGTCCCTTTGAAACTGTTGGTAAATGATCCCACTGAGTCTAAATGGCTATATGTTTCTCTGCCTCTCCCAGAACATTGCCGATGCTACAGGTGCCTAGAAGTGTAATCTCATATCCTCCTATTTAACCCTAATAAAATCCTCGATATTTCTCTTATGTAGAGCATTCCATTCCTTTTTGCTATGTGTATGTGTATGTATACGGTTGTAAATGTTTGCTTTATGTGGGTGCTGGGGCTTTGAACTCAGGTCCTCGTTCTTTTACAGCAGTCCCTCTTTCTGAGCCACCTCCCCATTTTCTTTTCCTTCTTTTTTCTTAAGCCAGCTCTTTCAGAAGCTGTGTTTGAAACGCTACCCACAAAAGTTTCAGGCAAATGATAACTGAAACCAAGACACATAGTACTTGAGAGACAGAGGCAGTAGGTTCAGCAGGGTCAGTAGCTCAAGGTCATCTCTGGTGGTACAGCAGATTTGTGGTCAGCCTGGCACATAGAAGACCCTGACTCAAAACATCAAAGCAATGAGATAGACAGATATTGTCCTGTACTAGGGAGGTGGAGGCAGGAAAATTGTGAATCATGGGACAGCCTGGGCTAAGAGATAAGGCCTGGTTAAAAAATAATAAACTAATGATTTTTTTTGAGGAATGCCTTTTATCATTTAATTAAGAGCCTTTATTTTGGTACACATATTCAACTGTTAGTAAATTTCTCTGATGGTTGTCGCCTCTGCTTTGTGAGGCCACCTGCTCTTCCACATACCACTTCTTGAGTTTCCTGATAACACAGGACAAGCTCAGATCCACAGTCACCTTAACTTTGAGGGTGATGAGTTTAGAGTGATTTGAAATCAGAGTTCAGATTTATTTCTCATAAGCCTGTTATTTGGAGGCGGCTTTCATGGCCTCCTCTTATCTCTCTCTTGCCTGTGGATAAAGCTCTTTATGAGATGGGTGTTTTCCAGGAACAGCTTCATTCTTGGGAAGGACGACAGGACTTTTAAAGAGGAAAGAAATTAGAAACCAGAGCTGGAGGCAATATGGCCAACCAAAAAAATAATAAAATAAAGAAGGAACAGAAATAAGAGAAAATCCAGTTTAAAGTAGCCAGTATTTGGAGGGTTTGGGTATATGCACGTTGACTGTGAGGGCTGGAGACGCAGGGACTTTGAGTACACAGGCTCACATCTCCATACTCCCAAACATTCCCTGTCTTTCTTAAACCCAGGCTTAGCTGCAATTGAAAGTGCACACCAAACAGCCTTAGCAATATTCTAAGACATAGTCCAACACACTGAGTGGACTCGGGGCCCAGAAAGAGCCCTTATTTTGTCATAATTTCATATGGGAATGCAGCCACACCACCCCATTTGAGCATTGTCTGTTGTTACTTTTGTGCTCTGAAACTGACTTGAACAGCATAGTTTGGTTATCCAAGTGTGAATCATTTACCATCTGGTTCATCAGCAAAAGTTTATGGATGTAAGGTATCTCATGACAGAAAGAGACTACCTATAAAACTACTTTTTGAACATAAGAAAAAAAATCTGTCTCTTGTCTGAGACTGTAGAGTCTCAGTGGATGGAAACAAACGAAGTTGTTTTTGAGGAGGAGGGAGTTGTGCTTGAGAGACAAGAGAAGCTCCCAATCAAATGAGCTCAATCTTTATGCACTGCTTCCTTAGGGCAGGAATCTACTTTGTCTATTGTGACATGTAGTGGTAAAATACCTCATCTTTAATAATAGAACTGAGGTCTGTGGCAGATCCAAGTGATTAGTGACAGGACAATCATGTAATTGAGGTTGGCAATTACCTCCTATGACCTCCCTCTCCTAAAACCTCATGTTCAAGTCTTCATCCCCAGTACACTGGGATGGGGCTGTATTCAAAGACAGGGTCCTTACAGAGTGATTAGTGATGGGTAGTGCTGTTAGTGTGATCCCTGATATAACATGTATGAAGCGGAGGTTAGGATTCAGGCACACAGAGAAAGGATGTTATGAGAGGATTCCAGAAGTTCCTTTCCCACAAGCTAGGGGAAGAAGTCTGACTTTGTTGCTTTTTCATTATTGTGACAAAATACATATCAAAAGGATTTATTTTGGCTCATGATTTTAGGGAGTGTAGTCCCTCATGATGAGGAAGGGGTACTGGCAGAGTATGAGATAATTGGTTGCATCTGCAGCTAAGTAGCAGAGAACACTGATTCCTTTTGTACTCAGCAAGTGACTCCAGGTCATGGGACTGTACCCCATATTCAGTAAGGTTACTCCTTCTCAGTTAAAACTTATTGATAATTTCAGATGTGTGTGTTTAGGTGATGCTAAATCGTCGAGTTGAAAATGAAGATGAACCATGACAAGGCCTACAAAGACACAGAGTCTGTTCATGCTTTGCAGTCTAACATCTGGCTTCCAGAATTTAAAGGAAAACACCTCTATAGTTTTGGTCAACCAGACTATGAGACTTTGTGACATCATATCAGGCAAATGCATTCACATGTGTGTTAAATCACAGTTGCTTCCTGAAGAAGGTATAGACTCTTGACATAGTACACATCTCTTTCTGATGTGTAAGGCAATAATTCTGAACCAAAATAAATTTTTATTTAGGGTACAGTTAGCTATCTCTGGAGCCACTTTCCCTTGTGGTAGTCAGAGATTGGAATTATGAACTACTTTTCTGTAGGAGGGTAGAGGCCAGAAATTCTATTAAACATCTTGGTAGCACATAGTTGCTACCTCAGAACCAACAATTGCTCAGCCTGAAATGTCACTGGTGTTCAGCATAAGGAATCCTGTTGTCTCAGTATGTTTTGCCCATACTCTCCTTTCTTGTCCCTTGCAGACCTTCACAATTCTTTGAAGGCACTGGAAGAGATTTTCTACTCAGGTTGGGTCATCAGAGCTAACAATACTGAATTAGTTGGCCTTTGCTGGTCCCCTAGTAAATTCCCAAACACCAAGAGAAACTAGTGGGTGCTGCATGGTGTCTGTGACAGGGACTCTGGCTTCCCGGAGAAACATTCTTCCCCTGAGGGCCTGTAACTTCCCCAGGTTTGCAGCTTGCGCCTGGGGCTGGTGTGGGTGAAGAGGAATGAATGATTGATGGGATGAAAGCCTCTCAGGCAAGGCAAGCTGTTGGGAAGCTTTCTTTAATATTGCATTTTATATACGACCATGGGTCAGACCAGGCTATAGATATACGATGCCTGACCCCTATACAGAGCCGTGATCAATTGTACTCAAACAGAGAGCCATCAAATGATTGATTTGTGCAGCAATGCAGCTCTTGGGTTCTGTGTGATGAGCACAGAAGGCAAAATATCTTTGTCTGCGCCTATACATTCGAGGGTCTCTGTGTATACTTGCATGCATGGACTTGTAGATGCTATGGATCATATGTATGTGTGAGTATATATGTTTGTGAATATGGATGTGTGCATGAATATAGTTGTGTGTGGATATATATATATTCATTTGTCTGGTCCATTGATGCATGTATACATATATGTATTTGTATATATGTATGTTTATGGTAGGGGTATGTTTATATATGTATGTATAACAGTGTATACATTTTATGTCTATGGGTATGTATGTAGGTATATATAGACATATGAACACATTTCTTCATTTGTATGTATGAGCATATATGCATATGTGGAGAAAATGGGTATATGCATGTATATAAAGTCACATGTACATATGTGAATGGATGTATTCATTTGTTTGTGTATATGGTAATGAATAAATATGTTCATGTATGTGTTTTATGGGTGATATGCATGAATAATTTCAGTTACATGTGAATGGGTATGTGTACATTTGTGTTTGGGTGTGTTAATATATGTGTATAAATGTATATATGGGAATTCATGTAGATGGATATGCATGCATTTGAGTGTATGTGTGTATGTGTGAGTCTGTATGTTTGTGTGTATGAATGTGTATATGCAAGCATATGTGTCTATCTGTGGCTATGTATGCTTGTGTTTAGTGTCCTGTGATCTGTCCATTTTCAGTTAAGCCTGTAATTAGCTCTTTAGAGACTAGAAATAATCACTCTTATTTTATCTACCTGTAAATTCTCATTTTGCTTTCAAATTCCTTGTTCATATTCCAGCTTTAAATTACAGAGAATTGCATTTTTGATGAATATCAGGCTATATTAACTCTATATAGTGCTGTAGGAAGGCAACTAAAAAAATCCTAGAGTCTCTGTGTCTTGGAACGCACACACACACACATACACACACACACACACACACCTTTGTCTGCATTGGAGCCATTTATTAGAAATATGTTGGAACAAATTCGCTAAATCCCCTTCCTCCAGGAATGAGGTCCTTTCAAGGAAGTTACCAGAAAGCATTTATCCTTTGCTCCCCATGCCTGTTGAATCCATCCAGATGAGAAACTGTCACTCGTACCCAGCTCCAGAGATTACAGCATCTATCACAAGTGCTTTAGCTTTCAGTCTTCAGAGCCAGGTAAAGCATATGTAGTCCAGGCACACGTAGCATCTGCACCCAGAATGCATTGTGATAGTCACTGCCTTGCTTGAGTCAGTGTAGTGCTGGTCAGAGAATCTAAGGTGAAGGAATGATGTTCCAATTAATCGATAGTTAGGGCAAATGAACTGGCTTATGATAAGGTTATGTCTAAATAAATCCACTGAAACTTGAGATTTTGCTTGTATGTAACACTTTCAATGAACCCAAGCTGTGGAATATCAGTGTCCCAGGACAAATCGCTGTGGCATGTGTATCCACATGCTCATGTCATGGCTCACCCTCCTGAGGACGTGATTCATGGAGTTTCCCTGCATTATCTAGAACTGTTTTACTGGTGTCAACTGCATGTGACCGGTCTGAGAGAATGCTTCAGTCTAATCACTGTAAGCAGGGGCTCAACTGTGTTCTATGTGCTGGTTGCTATCCATCAGACTTCACTAGCCTGGATAAACTGTCTTAGGTCTGTGCTCTCGGGAATAGTAGGCCAGAGTTACACATGCCCCTGTAGTAGTATCTGAAATCTGGCTAATGTGGCCAAGAAATAGATATTTTAATTTTACGTAATTATAATGAAAATGAACTCTGATCTCATAACTTGAAATAAAGTTTGGGCATGCTGCATATTTTTATTATCCATGTAACACAGTTAAAAGCATAGACAGAAAGCATACAAAGGTATGTGCCAAACTCTTAATGCCTCTCGAGCTGGGATTAGAAACGCCCGACAAGGGGATTTTAACATTTTATCTTGCCTAACTCCGGAAAGGAAAAGAAGAAAGGAGTGGGATTAGAAACTAATCAAATCAATCAGTGAGACTAATTATATCATGGAACCAATTATGTAGAACATGTCCTGGATTTAAAATGAAAAGACAGGAGATGGAGAGTTGGCTGATTATTGGTATAATCCAGGCAGGGCTCTCCTCCACTTTCCGGGGAAAGTGAACTCTGGGCCTCAGGCATCTGCTTCTTAAGACAGATGCATTTGACACCTCATGATTATTTGGACAATGTTCAAAGATCGGAGTACCCTGCTGGTGGGGATCATGGAGAGAAGCAAGATGTAGATGCGGAGATGTTCCACCTCCTGCCTCTGAAGCAAAACCTTTGTGGAAAATCCCTTTGTGTTGAAAGTCCTTTCAAAGTGTGCAGGCCCTTGCCTAGGCTGGTCTACAATGGTGAAGGTTTCTTTCTAATTCTCCTTGAAGGTGACATGTGAATGAGTAAGTAAGAGTGGTGTTGGCGGGTCCATTCATGCCACATTTGATAGCATCACAGCACAGAATTCTTGCGTAGATTTTGTGTGGGGGTGTGATGTACACGTGTGGGCATATACATGTAATATATATGGAAGCCAGAGGTTGTCATGAAGTATCTTCTACTCCTTCCTCTTTCTGAATATTAAACTTCCCTATTAGCTACACTGATGGCCAGCAGTCCAGGGACCTTCCCGTCTCTGCTTCCCAATTACAAGGCTATCACACAAAACATTTTATTTTCTTTAAAGATGCATTCTTAAACATTCAGAATTTGTCCCAAAGAGAATAAAGGGCCATTCATGAGTGACCATGTGAATTCAGGTTGGTCTGATTAACATGTTCCACTTAGGAAGCAGTCGCAGGAACATTCAGAGTCGCAGAACAAAGACAGTCAGTCCTAAATCAAAGCATTTACCCAGTATGTTGGTAGGGTACGAGGTAGGTGGGTTAGAGCCAAGAGGGGAACCTCTGCTTTAGGTTTCAGGTGCAATCCCATAGACTTCTTTGTTGTTAGTTTGGTGGAAGCTAAATTAATACAAATCAAATGATTTTCTAAATAAACAATGAATGTAGAGTCAGAGAGAGGCAAATGGTCAATGGCTGCTAAGGGAAACGATGACATTCCAAGATAATTTTGACTGCCAATCTGCAGTATTTCAACTCTGCACATTAGATATTTCTAAGCAGTCAACCAGTCTGTAAAAGTTTCAACACAGGCCTGGTTTTTAATGGGGCACTTCATTTCTCAGCCTCAAGGAAATCAGTAAACGAGGAAGGAAGACATGTGCAGGTAGGAAGACATGGAGGAGCACCCATGGGGTACAGTTAAAACCAGATAGAACTAAATCCCCTTTTAGAGCAACACTGGCCGTGTCCCAGGCTGTGGACACTGCTGCCTCTTAAGTAGGCAGGATGTTCTCTGTACATATCAAATCAATGTGCCCTGGCTGCATCCCCTGCCTTATTGTTATTACAAAGGCAGCCTTGTCATAGAACTCCAAGTGCCTCTGGGGCTCAGGTCTGTCTGGGGTCTGAACCGCACTAGGTGCTAATTTCCGCAGAGTTGCAATCAAATTAGAGGTTATATCTGGCTCTGGAGCAGGGGACCACATGGGACCAGAAATGGCCTGCCTTTTATTTTCCCTTCCCAGCACTGTGGAGTGAACGCAGCATATGGCACATTTTAATTTCAGCAAATATTAATTTTTAATGGGAAGTATACACCTGGCTTTGTATTGTTCCAGAATTATCACAAAGGCCAGAACTTCTTTTTTGTGGTTTTGATGCAGTTGTAATAAAAGTGAAGAAACTTACATACATACTTTTGATTGAGAGTGTGTAGCCCAGGTTGGCCTTAAACTCAAGAACTTCTGAGTGCTAGGAAAACAGGTGAGCCACCATACCCAACTGGTAGCAAATACTCTTCTGGTAAATGGAATATTCCTCTTCAAAGACACCCATGGGCACAGAATCTATGCTAAGCATGTTACATCTTCAATGTAGTCAATTTATAGAGTCTATGATGTTCTTTGTATCTGCTGATATTTTAGTATATTTTGACCCTTTGAAAAATTACTAAATGGTAACCAAGACTGAGGTTAAATATGCACCAAGAAAAGGGAAAATTCTATTTTATTATCATCTGACAATTGAGAAATCACTGTTTGATGATCCTCCGAGTACTTTTTTTGTAGCCGACAATGTCCTTAAAGTTCGAATTTTCCCCTTCCACATTCTATGTGCTTGGTTACAGGTCTGCTCTGTCACATCCAGCTTTATGGGACACTGGGAACTGAATATAGAGTTTTGTGCTTGCTATGCAGCATTCTATTTTTCTGCTACTTCCTCAGCCCTCTTCCTCTATCCAGTACATAATATTTGAATTTGTCCCATCTGTGTGCTCCTGTGGAGGACTAGGGGAAGAGAGAGGGCAGGTGGAGCGAGAAAAACAGCAAAAACAACAAAAATAAGAATAAGAATCACTTCTCAATTATGTGTAAACACAACTCATTTTTAATGTTTTTATTAGACAGGCATCCATAATCTATTTTGTAATTCATTTTCCTGAGGGAACTTTAGACCTTACAGGTCTGTTTGCAATTTCTATCAGACTGGAGGGGTGCAGAAAGTGTAGAGGAAATATACAAGTTGCTCAGTTTTGGAACACACACAGCACATAGACACGCACACACACAAGCATACACACTCCAGTTTCTTGGTCTGACAGTTTCTTAAGTCTGTAGACCTTGATGTTCTAATCTCATGCATTTGGTTGGAGCCTGGTATTCATAACTGGCAGGTAGGATAAAAGTTTAAAGAGGCAGTTAAAGCTGATGAGCAGGAGCAAATGGAAGTGCGTAGTTTGCACCTCGTAGCCAAGACTCTCAGTTTCATTTTTGCTCTTTGTCCCGGGAGTATTCCTTGAAGGTGTTACTCAGGGTGGTCTCCCATCTGTGCTGAAATGGCTTCTGTGAGCTTCCCAGCATTCCAGTTCAGTGCAGGTGGTTGTATCTGAGAAGGCAACACAGAATAAATAGCAGTCGGGAATTCAAATAAATATACATTTGTATTCCGCATGTGAACTAATATTAGCTGGGATAAATATTATCATTTTGACCTAAGTGAAATAGCAGATAGCTTGAAAGGAGGACATGGGGTTGACCAGATGTCTTCTGGATTCTCAGCACAAGGGGACATAGAGAACTGCTTGACAGTCATATGACCAAGACCCAGCAACATAAGAGGTGATAGCTTTTCCATCTCAATAAAAACTTATTCCATGTTAGAAAGGTTTTCCAACATATTTGATTTATAGAATAAAAAACATATTCTGAAGTAAGGAAAAGGGAAAGAAACACTTCTGTGCCCCACCCTATATTCTGCAATTATTGATTTAGGATTGAGTTTTATCTGTACTTGTTTTCCTTCATGTGATGACTGCTGGGCCGAGATATGATTCACTTATTCCATCCATAAAGATTTTAGTTTTATATCTAAACATGGACATACACATTGCTACAGCCTTGAACTTGATTTTCTAAGATAAGCATAGAGTTCATTTTTTTCCAAGGGTCCAAAAATTGTCATACTAGGTTTAGTTTAATTGATGACAAGACAAGGAAAGAGCACATCATCAATATACTGACAAGTCTACTTTGCCTTCCTCTTTATGTGTTTCCCACAGCTCCCTTCCTTTCTTTCTCATTCTGCCTGGGATAGAACTCAGGAACTAAAAAGTGTAAGCAAGTACTTTATCATTGTTAGATTTTTAATCTGTCTTTTCCATGACTCATCATTATTTCTCTGTCTCTGTCTTTCACTGCCTTTTCTCCATTTCCCATACCCTTTTCTCTGATGTAGATAATAAATAATTTTGATATTTCGTTGGTATAACCAATAAGAGCCTGTATCTATTCAAGTGTGAACATGGTGGCAATAATATGATATTAATGCATGTTTATCTGTGTACATAGATACACACACAGAAATTCACACTCATATATTATCTTTTAAAGGAAAAAGAGCTACAAGTTGAGAGACCTTTCCCCAAAAGCTTTGTTAAGATAGTTGTGCCTTATGTCTCTCAAGCACTCTCATGTAGTTGACTCCCCCTGCCTCTTGCCTGTCTCCTGTCTACTGGATCCTGGACCAGTACCTGTTCATGTGGTAGTCATTTGTAGAGGTGTGTTTCTCCATCCTCATAACTAATTCTTCCTGTAGACTCTGGGCTGACAAACACTCTTCCTACCCCTGAAATTAGAGATGGTCTGGCCACAAGCATGTGTTGTGGCCTGCTCATCTGTCATGTGGCAAAGGTCCTTCTTTCTTCTGAAGCCTGTAAAGAGGGACTCCCATTCTCTCGGAGGGGCCTGAGCTCTCTTCAGATGCCCTGTCACACTGCTGTTTGCCCACACATCTATGGTGTTAATATCTCTTCTTACAATCCTTTTGCTCCAGAGGACAGTCTGCCTCAGTGTTCCCTTTGAATCCCAAGTTCCAATACTTTGACCTCCTCCCTCGATTCCCTTGTGGTGCTACAGTTTGAACACAGAGTCTCCCACACACTGAGTAAACACAGGGATTCTGTGGATGCTTGGAAAACATCAGAGTCTGTTTCACTTAACTACTGTGCTGGCTAGCTAGTTATTTATTTTTGGTTAGGTAAATTAGTGACTTTTATTGACAGTACTTTTTTGGACCCTTCTGAAATAAATAAGGGCATTTTACATAAAATATAGTGCTTGTGGGAAAACACAGGAAATGTCTTTAGCAATTGGTCATCATTTATACCCAAACTCTCATTAGTATAATACTGTGTTTCATTCCAAAAGGAAAAGATGGGCCAGATCTTACTTGTCCTTGACAGCAATGACCAAGGACACACTCTCATGCTCACTTCCCAACACAGACTTGACACAAAAGAGTAGTGGCTCTCCATGACAGGGAAGATGAGTCATTCCCCGCTGATCCCACTTCTAAAGCCACAGGCAGTAGTACCACACGTTATCCAGCTGCCCTGAACACAAGATGCAACGTGAGTGAGGTGGAAAGTACAGGGCTGTGCCAGTGCTTCTTGGTGGCACAGAAGTGCACTGACGCTTACAAGAAGAATAGAGACCAGTATGGTGACGGGAAGGGCCGTTTACACTGTCTGGTATACCATCTACCCACCATTACAAACCTGACAATATTTCTTCGTACCATTTACATAGCCTGCAGTAAATTTCTCACTTCATATATAACCTCCAAGTCTAATTCCAGTCACAAAATACAATATAGCCCCCAGAACATGTACCAGAGGATTCTTACATAGTATGCTCTAAGAGACCCTTTTAGAACCACTGTCTTGTTTAATATCCTAGGAATTATAGTCCTTCCTACTGCTGTCATCATTGTTCCCAGTGGGATGGCAGACACACTAAATATCATACAGTAGCTGCTAGCTCTGGTAAGAACTGTCAAGAAGAGGCAGAGATGGAATCTGATCCATCGTCCAGTGGAGTTTAAAATTGTCAGAGCTTGGGAAAAACCTAGCTATTAAGGAGACTCATGTATATGCCTCTGACTTCCTAGTTACCTGTCTGTCCTCCCCAGTGTTGACATCCAGATGGTTTCTTGTAACCTCAAATAATGTACATGCTACACCAGGCTGACCTACCTTGTCCTGGCACTGTGAAAAAAGCTGCGTGCTTCGGATCTCCCAAATGATCAGGTTCTAATTAAACATTCCACATTACATTGGCCTACCACCTGGTGGAAAGGGATATGTCAGTAAAGGATCAAAACAAGACCCTATCAACACTGCTTGGTCAGCAGTTACCCTAAGCATTAGCTGTAACCACCCCCTTTTACTTTGAGATAGGGTCCCATACAGCACAGACTGACCTCTAACCCACTATATAGACAAATAAGGCCGTAGTGTTTTGATCCTCTTTCTTTTATCTCCCAATACTGAGATTACAGGTGTGTATTACTACTTCTAGGGACTGAATTCAAGGCTTCAAATGTGCTCTGAAGACTACTCTCCGAGCTGAGCTGCATCCCTGGCCTTCTGCCCACGTTTTAAAGACCAGACCCATCATTGATGACCACTAGCATCCTTGTTCTGCTCTAGAACTTAACACCAAGCTTTCTAGGAAGCAAAGAAAAGAGAAACAAGGAAGACAAAAGCAGAAGCATCAACAGGCAAAAATCGCAGATGCTTAGTTGAGTCAAAGAAAAAACAATGGGAGATTTGTAAAGATGTTACATGTGAAGGGTTCAGATGGAGCTCCCAGCTCCTCTAAAGGTGTCCATGAGAGGCAGGAATTCTCTCCAGAAAGATACACTAGATGCTCATCTCCTTGGTCTTATGGACACAATGAGTCTATGCTCACCTGTGACTGATAGAGTGGCTAGGCATCCTATGTGCACAAACCATAGAGAGCATCCCCAGCACTTTTCTAAGGCTGGTGGCAATACAATTATTGGATAAAGTCCTGTGGAAGTGGACATGATGCTGTGGTGAGGGTCATGGTCAGCATCCACTACTCAGGGAGGTTATTGACTGGAGGACAACATGGTTCAGGCCAGAGGAAAGGAAAGCACTCTGCCATTGGTTCCTTCTCCTAAAGTGTCTTGGAGACTCTGAGGGACCTAAACTCATGATACAAAAAGATGCATCTTGACTGTCTACAACTGCTCTGATTTGGAAAGCAAACAGAGAGTTCTAAATATCAGTGGGCTGCAGGCACTGGTGTTTCCATTTTGACTATGGAAAAGGAGAGCATTGCTGCTGGGAGAAACCTTTTTCAAACCTTTTTCAAGATGCCTCAATTCTGTGGTCCCCAGAGCTGAGGTCATGTGTGGCTTGTTAGAGAGGTGGAAGCCGGACAGGTACACCAGTGTTCTCTGCAGCACTTTCATACCTGGTCAGCCCATTCCGTGAGTGGAATTAGACAAAGGGGTGGTGGGCCCATCACTTTCAGTTGTTCATCAGTAACAGCACATAAAGCTCATTCAACTGGAGATTATATGCATAAACAGCAAAAAGATATCTAAGTTTCCAGCAGTACTAATGCCCTGTGCTTGGAAATATTCATTTATTGTTTTCCTTGTAATGTTCATATACTGTGTGTTGGAGCGCTCCTACGTGGTTGAGGTAAAATAATAAACAAGCAAAAACCTGTGCTCTGTAAAAGAGGAAAACGTGTGCAGATATGTCATGCTTCACTTCCTTATTTAACCATAATGCTAAGTGTGTGATGCACCATCGTCTCTTTTTACCATCTGTGGAGGTCCCACAGTCCAGATGTTATAGCTGCCACACGACAACATGAAAGAGATTGTGTTCCAGAGTGAATGCAGACCATTGAAGCCCGCAGATGACTCTGGATTGAGCAGTGAACATCCCGTGAACGTATGTCACGTGTGTGCAGGTACTCATGAAGGGCAGAAGAAGATTCTGGATCCCCAGACCTGGAATTAAACAGTGGTTGTGGACTACCTTGATGTGGGTGCTGAGACCAAACTCAGGTCCCCTAGAAGAGTTGTAAACACTCTCAGAGGCAGAACCATATCACAGACCTGCAGGCCCACGATCATGGAGCTGTGAAATGCTTAATGGAGCACATGTGTCTTAAGTACCACTCTTGAGTTTCCTTTCTCAAATCAGAGGTGTTTTATGTCACTCTGATAACTTTGACAATGCCTGACAATCACCTGCACTCAGATTTCTTTAAGAGTGCTTTTGAGGCAGGCAGTGGTGGCACACGTCTTTAATCCCAGCAGTTGGGAAGCAAAGACAGGCAGGTTTCTGTGAGTGTGAGGCCAGCCTGGTCTACTGAGGTAGTTCCTGGATAGGCTCCAAAGTTATACAGAGAAACCCTGTTTTGAAAAACCAAAACAAACAAACAAATAGTGCTCTTGAATTGATTTGGAGCTATTAATCATCTACCTTAATAAGAAATAATACAAATAAAAGCAGAAATTTTAAGTTCTAGGGCCTCATTTTCTTTTTCTGGTGTGATATACTTAATGCTACAGCTATGTATGTAAGGATCAGCAGTGAGAAGTGTATGAGTTTCCAAAACAGTTCAAAGTAAAATTTTGCCTCTTCTGTTAGGAAACAGAATGCCACAGTGGAAAAGCATTTTCTCAAGATTCATAGTCGAATCAATGGCAAATGGCACAACAAACTTGGCCCTCTAAGCTGCGATCTAATGCAGTGTTGTAGCACACTGCCTCTACCCCCCTCTGCTCAGCTCTGTCCTCCTCTCCCAGGGAGTTAATCACTTCAAAAGGTGTTGCCCAAAAGTCGCTTTACACATTCATAGCATTGAATTGGGCCCAAATTCATGGGCATATGGCTTTGTATTCACAAGAAACTCCACACGCAGAAAAATGACACACATTCAGTTTGCTATTGGCTTTTGCTGACGTGAGGTACTTTCTCATTTTTAAGCAGGAGTCTCTGAACTTTTATTTTACATAGGGCTCTGACTAAAAGGCAGCCAATCTTGCTTGGAAAAGAAAGAATTTTAGATAAAAAATAATTAAATAATCAATAACTACATAATTGATGCATTAAAAGAAAAACACAGTGTCTGTTTAGTTGAGTAATGTTGGATATTTGCATTAAGTTCTTCCAGAGACTTTTTTAAATTCTATGGTGATAGGAAAGAAAAGTTTTCATGCAAATGCCCAGGTTTTTGAAGAATACTATGAAGTCAAATGGCACACCACAAACACGAGAGAGAGAGAGAGAGAGAGAGAGAGAGAGAAAGGGAGAGAGAAAATAGAGGTAAAAGAAAAAAGGGCATTTTTATATAAATTACAACTGTATCTCTTTATAGTTAGAAAAGAGGAAAGGCTTTTAACATATAAATTTAAAAGTTTTTAATACATATTTAAAAGTTAACTTAGTTGCACAATTCCAAAACTTGGTGGTGAGATTAATTTCCTATTCTTACTGTTAGTAGAGTTTACTAGAAAATAATTCAGTACAAAATAGCTAAAGAAGTTTTTATTTATTAATTTTTTAAGTATAAAACAGTTCTGTACTGAAATGCACTTAATTACTGATGCGTGGTGAAGGAGCAATGGTGGAATCGAAATAGAGTTCACACTTGGGTTCTCACGCAGGTTCACCTATGCAGATGAATTATGGGAGAGCTGGAATTACTCTGTCTTGACTGCTTGGTTTTAGAGCATAGCTCATTAGTCAGTTTTGAGTAGCAAGTAAGTGTTTCTGGGAGCTGATTACCTTGATAGATGAAAAAGATATGTGTCCTGGCAAGAGCCAGGATAAGGTTCATGGCTCTTCCAGCAACACAGAGTATATCTGCGTGGCCTGATTCCACACCCTACCCAGGCTAAATGCTTCCTGTGGACCTACATATCCAAGGGGACCATTCTTGGAAGATCAGATTTGCATAAGGTTCATATTTGCTTCTCTGCAACCCTTTTTGCTTAAAGATTCAAAACTGCCGTGTCCTCATCTCCACTCGGTGTCACTCGGTATCCAGTCACCGAGCACTAAGTCAGGCGTGGAAAGAACCTCCTGTAATGATGCTATCTATGGTAACTGGATGTCAAGCCTTCACGACTCTGGATGTTCACGTCTGCCATGTCTGACATTCTACAAAATTCAAAATAAACTGTTCTTGAAGGGAATAAAAATAGACATGGTGGTGCAGTACATCTGTTAACCAGGGCCTTGGATGTAACCTGCCAGATCCCCCAGCAATCCATGTACAGCTGCACAATACAATTGTTCTAGTCAGACATGTTTATTAGTGCTTTAAAGACTGCAGAATCTAAAGCAGATGCTGTCTTTCTGAAGCCCAAACTGTGCTTTGTACAATAAGGTATTATGTGTAATTTTAAGGAAATTTAACTTGAACAATTAGAATGGACTTTCAGTCCCACTTTTAGGCAGACTTTACACTAACTTTTTTCAGTCATTGGTTTAGAGTGAACCCAGCACCTTCCTCTGATAGGCAACTGATCTATCCCTGAGCTAAATCCTCAGCCCTTACACAGAATTGTAATATGGGATTGATATTAACAAAGTTAAATCTGCCTTCCACAATTCATTTTTTTTTCATTTAGGTTAATAGGACTCTGTAAACTTTCAGGAGGATGATTTGGTGTTTCTGTTCTTCCCAGTCCTGCAGCTGTTTAGACTCAAAGAAATACACAGAGGTCTAAATTAATTATGAACTGGTTGGCCTATTATTAACTCAGGCTTCTTATCAACTCTTACATCCTATATTAGCCAGTAATTCTTGTCTGTGTTAGTCACATGACTTGGTACCTTTTCTCAGTGAGGTATTCTCATCTTGCTTCCTCTGCATCTGGGTGACAACTGCAGACTGAACCTTTCTTCTTTGCAGAATTCTCCTGTTCTTGTTGCTCTGCCTATATTTCCTGCCTGGTCACCCCACCTATACTTCCTGCCTGGCTACTGGTCAGTCAGCGTTTTATTGAAGCAATACAACTGACAAATCTTTACAGGGTAGAAGACCATCGTTCCACTGCACAGCTTTATTTATGTTATTATAATAAGCCTTCGTGCAAAAAAAATGGTCCATGTGGCTTCCACTCTCAGGTCACAGTCCATCAGTGAGAGAAGTCAGCATAGGAATTCAAACAAGAACTGAAGCAGAAAGTTCTGAGGAATACTCTTGCTGGCTAACTCCATGCTTAACTAGCTTTCTTATACAGCCCAGGCCCACATATCCAGGGAATGCTGCTGCCCACAGTGGACATGGTCTCAAAGATTAATTAAAAATCAAGACAATCCCCCAGAGACATGTCCACAGGCCAATCTGGTCTTCAGTTGACACTCCTTTCTCAGGTGAGTTTAGACTGTGTTAAGTTGTCAGTTAAAGCTAGCCAATGTATTTTCTCACCCATTCTGAAGCCAGAAGGTCTAAACAAGGCATTTGTTTGCCAGCGTCTTAGTGGCCACTGTGTCATTGCAGAGTGACTTGTCAGTCTTATCTATGGCATTTCTCCTCACTGCTACTAGCCTGGTTACAGTTTGAAAGCTCAGATTTCTCCTTATAATGCACAGCTGTTTATTTTTTATAAGTTAAAATAGACTTATTTGTCTCAAGGTAAGTCTCCAGCTAAAGAATCTGGAATGGAATCAACTTGCTCTGTAGGGAATGAGGACAATATGTTGGTTTTTTTTCCTCTGCTAGACTGTAGCAAACTAAGATAATATAACAACAGACTCCACTCTGTGTTTTAGGATGATGCTGGCGTGTACTTTTGTTTGTCTGTTTCCTCCACCTAGCAGAGCACATTGTATTGAAATGCAAGACTTTTATACCTGATGGGAAGGATTTTTTTTAAGATTATGAAACACATCTGTCCCTCTTTGAGCAATAGTCCAGGGGAGCAATCACATATCAAAATAAAAACAAGAGGGTAATAATAGAGCAAGCATGGCATGATTCAATAACTACAAAATTGCTTTATTAGTTAGGTAATGAAGCATGCTGGAGAATTTCTACCAAACATGACTCAACACATTGCCAACTAACATTTGAAATGACTGAACAATGAGTTTAGGCAGCATGGAGTGGTGTGAACTGTTAAATTACTACTAGATTGGGAAATGTCCCCAAGGTTCTTCCTATTACATCCTGGACAACTTGATCCAGGGTTGTTGGGGAAATGCCAGAAGAGATTTAGTTCATCAAAAAATGCTTCATCTTGAGCCACATTTTGTTGTTGCTTAATGGAACCACATCCAGGCCACAAAGAATTCTCATCTAAAGGAGATTATCTTTCTTTTCTGCATAGTTTTAAAATGAATGCCTAATTACTGAGATTTTTTATGCTCAGGTTTCCCTCAGGTGTGAAGGGGAGGATTGGGAAGAGCAATTTTCATAGTGGCTCTATGCAGTTTACATGCCTACATGTGGTCATTGTATAAGCTCTCAATTATTCTAAGTGATCTGCACGGTATCATTTGCATAGACTGTTCATCAGAATACTGGTTGCAGTCAGTGACCTATGTATAAATGACAGAACATCTCTGGGTACCTGAAGCAGGTGGGAGAAAACCTCTCCCATTTATAGTTCCAATTTGTCATTCCTGAATATTTGATGTTTCATAATAGCAGCTTGGATTCATGTCCCTTCATATGGATGGGTGCTTAGTATAAGGAAAATATGTTTACTGTAGGCTTTTCATATCAGATGGTGGGTGGATACTGTTCAGTGACAATACTGCTTTCTAAGGTAGTTGCCAAGGGTCTGCTCTACCTTCATACTGTTGTGAGAACAGGGACAGAAGGCTTCAGGACTAAGCTATTCATTACACAGACAAGCAGACTGAGACCTCACAGGCTAAGCAATTTCCCCCAGAGTTGCTAGCTTTAGACAGAATAAAGGCTACAGTTCGCACCATCTGGGAACAGCCTAGTTTGGTTCTCCTTCCTTCATCCTGTCTGTATCCTCTTGATAGTTGATATATGCTACTTTAAGAAATGATGGGGCACCATCTATGGCTACTTCTTTTCTGCTTCCTTCTCTATAAGCTGAGTCCCATTGACTCATTTAAAGGGACCAACATGCTGCAAGCATGTTGACACACTTGTGTCCACAGTCTACCTGAGTTGTGCCACTTGTGTGTTGCATTAAAGGAAGGGGGCCCCGAGTGCACATCTAACTCGGTGATTTCCTAATATGGATACTTTTCCCATTTCCCCCCAGTTCACTGTGTAACACAAAGGAAAAAACTCTTGGTGAAGAATTCTCTCCTCTCACTGAATAAGTCACCATTTTAGCTTTAATCTTGTGAAGTAAGGATTGAATGACACTCCCCCTGCCTTTGGTCTCTCTTCCTTGGTGAAGAAAAGGATGTCATCTCTATCTCATCTCAAATCTCCCTTTAGTTACTCAAACTGATCCCTAACTTCCTACCTTAGTCTAATTACACTCTTGCTGCACTTTTCTCTGTGTAACATTCAAACATAGAGAACCACCTGTGGGAGGGATTCTTTCTCAGAATCCCCTCCTCATGAGACATTTTCTCTACAGTTCCATATGCTATAAACTGAGAAACTCTGGGCTCAGTTGCTCAGCAGATAAAGTGTGACGCTGTCTGCTACAAGTAGACACTCAGCCCCTTCCTCTGGGCCACATTTTCCCCATCTTGGTAATAAAGTAAAATAGCTTTCTTCTTTTGTAGATGGAAAAACAGGCAACCCAGGAGTCTGGGTCATCGCTCAGCCTTCTCTCTTACCTCTAACTGTATTCACATCTATTTTGTTATCTGATGCGGAGGAGCCCTGCCCATTCTCCTTCCCTTCCTCTCTCATTCTTTTCCCCCACAATACTTACCATTAATATTTTATTTATGTGTTCCTGTATGAAGGCCAGAGGTCACCATCAGATGTCTTCCTTTCATTGCTCTATGTATTTTTTAAAGACAGTCTTTTACTAAATGTTGATGTTCACCGGTATTGACTGGACAGCGAGACTCGAGATACTCCTTTTACTCTTTCACCAGGGCTGGAACTACAGGTGTGTGTCACCCGACTTGGTTGATTACAGACATATCACCAGGCTTGGTTTCTTAGGATCTGTGCACTTTGGTGATGTCACCACTTCCACAACACTCTTTGGACTCTTGATTCTTGAATGTGCATACAGGTGCTTGCTAGGCCACTTGTTCTCATTTGAGGAATTATCTCACTTGAGGACATATTGATGATATTCATGAACTCTTCACAGAAACTCATCTTCGTCTACCTCCCAGCATTTTCTATGTCTCTTATCCATAAATATCAGTGCTATTGCTACTTCATTGGCAATCTGGGGCAAGGAGAAGGAGAAGATAATAGGTTGCATATTAATTACCTGTATTTAAGTTTAGTGAATGACTGTAGATCTTCTTTTCTCATCTTTCTCACATTTCAAGTTAGAAATCCTTGTTGGGCCCGAGGAAGAAACGGGGCATCTTTGAGCTGGTAAACACAGGGTGCTGAGTGCAACCTAAACATTGGGATTTCAGTTGCTTGCCTGAAAGGTTTCTGGTCTCTGGATGGCTCCAGTGAAGCAGATAAAGAGCAAACCATGAATCCTCCCCAAGGTAAAAGGCTAGTTGCTCGTTCTGTTGTTACTTGTAGTTTGGCATAGAGTGAACAACATTTCATGAAAAAAGGTATTTACAAGTTATCTGCACTTATAAAAACATGGCCAACTTTGAATGATTATTTAAGAAAAAAAAAGAGCCAGGCAGTGGTGGCACATGCCTTTAATCCCAGCACTCGGGAGGCAAAGGCAGGTGGATCTCTATGAATTTGAGGTCAGCTTGTTCTACAGAGTGAGTTTTAGGACATCCAGGGCTATATAACGAAACTCTGTCTCAAAAAGAAAAGAGAGGAAGGAAGGAATAACATGTGTGTGGAGTTGGGACAAGATACATCCTTACATATGTGTGTAAACTGAAGGCTAGCTTCAGGTGCCAACTTCAGGAATGTCACGGATCTCCTTTGAGACAGAGGTACTCATTGTCTCCAAACTCAGTAGTTATTCTAAACTGGCAAGCTATTGATCCCATGGATTCTTCTGTCTCTACTTTGCCAGCACTAGAATTATAGACACATATCACCTAACAACATGGCATTTTGTATCTTTCTGGGATCAAACTCAGACTCTCATCCTTCTGAAACAAACCCTTTGTAGCCAGCTCTATCTTCCCAGCCTTAGCATTAGAATGCATATGATAGAGCGTTGCTGGTCCAGACCTCTCGGAAAGCGATGAATGAGAGCAAAGGCAATAGGGAGTGTTTGCGTAACCAGGTGGGTGAATGTGGTCAGAGGGGGCATTAGTTAATAGCAGGGAAGTCGAACAGTTCAATAAATCAATAAATATGCCATATGACATGTCCCTACCAAAACGAATAATGTGGTCCTGACTTTTGAGTCCCCTGGTTATACTCCTCCCATTTTTGGTATAACAGTAGAAGAATACACACATTCTCATGAATGGTAAAACACAGCCGTTAACTACTACAGAAAATGCAGCACTGTAACTACTGTCTCCATCCTGGGGCTCAGACATAGAGGTTTAGGGGAGCCCAACATTTCCAACGGTCTGATGATGTTTCTGAACTGTATTGGTGCCTGTGCTTATTATGCGTGACCTCCTAAGCTTAAACACTCAAACTTGTTTGAAAAGAAGCCTTGGCATAAAAGTCTAAAACATCTAGCTAGTAGTAGATTGACCTTCAGATGCAACCTTTCATTGTCTGTGCTCTTGTTTCCATATCTATAAAGAGGAGGTGGTGGAGATGGTATTGGTGAGTGTGACGGTGATGATGGTGGCAGTGATGATGATGGTTCTTCTGATAACGGTGCCAGTGCTGCTGATGTTAATGATGGTGATGATGTGATGGCAGTGGTTGTTATGAATATGTGATGATGGTGACGGTAGAGATGATGTTTATGATATGGCAATGTGATGGTGGTATTGATGATATCAATAACACAGAACTCAGAGATGTAAGGAAGACTGCATTATATATTGCATTTTACAACCTTTGAAACATATCATGTGCTTAATAAATCTTATTTCTCATTATCAATAAATTCAATACAAACAGGATTTTTATTCTCGGGCCACATCTCAAAGCAGTAGTAGGGTTACCTAAGAAGATCCTAGTTTCTAATACGTATTTTTTGAATCTTTGATAAACTCTAAAAGGTTAAAGTTTGAGAAGTCATGAACTTGGGCAAAGGTGAAGAGCATTCTGAGGCACAAATGTGTGGGAGTTCTCTCCAGGTGGCCCTGCATAATAGATCACAAGCTCCAGAGAGTTCTATATTGCTTAATTCAGAATCACAGGGAGATGAAACGCTGCTTAATTCTGAAGCAGCAACAACTCCAGACCCCTGATGCTTAAGTGAGAAACCCAGATAACATCCCTAATTCCAACTGCAGCCGCCCTAACAGAGATAACAGCTGTCTCTGCTCAATGACACATCTATCTGTTCTCTGTTGACTAGTGCTTTGCATTTCTTTGCCCAGAACAAATGAGCTATTTTGGCTTTAAGTTTGTACTTTTAACTAATTAAATTGTATATGTGAGCTAAAATATTTATATGCCCGAGATAATGAAAATAACCCATGATAAATGGAACAAATGTAGGAAAAGGAAAGTAGATTTGAGAATACCATAGTTTATTGAGCATCTGTGATTGGATTGTGTTCCCTAATATGCTTTGGGGATGATAATTCAATCTGTTGTTGGAACTGATGGGTCTCCTCTTGTGCTCTTTGTGGATGTTTAGAGAGAAGATATAACGATTTCTTCAACTTTCTATCTCAAGTTTCTCCTCAAATCATCATCCATTAAGTTGTGTGGTAGGAAGAGGTATTTTGCCTAGGGAAAGGAAGAACTGGTCTGGATCAGATTCTTATGTGAGTGGCAGTCAGAGAGGCTAAGAGGCTCACGGAAAACCACAGTGGAGCTCATGCGTGTGAGGGGTGACTCATCATCCCTGGTTCCAGTTACACCATTAAACATTGATAACTCAGCATTCACGAAGTACACTGGACCTGAAAATCAGAGTTGACCAATCCACAAATCAGAGTATATGGAGCAACTTAAGGAGCTAGTTTGCTTACTCTAGCATAGGCTTTGTGTTTGTGTCATCTGACCTTGTTAAATTTAGATTATCGTGCCTTAAATTCAATGTTTAATTTGAGATTCTTCAAGGAATGTACAAGATGAGCCCCCAAAAGACTTCACCTTAAGTGACCAACTTCAAAAGGACACAACCGATAGTTGGCAAAGTTAGTAAGGATCCAATCCAGGTTCTTCCCACCCTGCTAATTCTAGTTCTTTGTCTTTTACACAAGCTCCAAAGTTGGCCTACGGACCACTTGTATTTGCATCCAGTGTCACCCTTCCCTTTTAGACAGGTCTCCAAGTATAAGTGGAAACAAGTCACTTTGTTAATAGGTATCTCAAGAAAGTTGTTTCTGGGTATGAGCTGAATGCCAGATGAGGAGCTTGCCCGTTGCCTTGGTTGTTTCGCTGTGAGCTTGGCAGCTGTTGGATTTCATGAGGCAGTCTCACAAATACATTCCCATCACTAGAGTTCCTGTCTGAATGTCTTCTGTGGGCATCTGACAACATCATGGGCTGTCAATAAATATTTGTCAACAAGAAGTGGGGGATTCATGAAAAGCAGTGCCTGGGCACTTACATGTGCAGGATTCAACCTTTGCCTGATATCAAACATCATTTTGATTTGTTTGTAATGTGCAGAGAATTTGATCTGTGCCTCATGCATGCTAGGCAAATGTTCTACAACTAACACTGAGGATGTAGATCTCCAGCCTTTAGCATTTCTAATAGAAACTCCTGTTAGACGTCAGGGTCTACATTTAAATGGCAAAAGTATAGACCTAACATGCAGAAAATGTGAAGCACCCTTGTTTTCTAGTGCATTCTACTATGCTGTTAAATGGCTAGGAAGCCATTCTACCATGGAGAACAGAGAGAAACAGCCCAGAAAAGGGATAAGTCATTCAAAGTCTCTGCTCATGGCCAGACTTCTGTATTTAAGATATGATAACTTCATCTTCTTCCTCCATTGGTTCTTTTACTTTAGGGGAACTGCACTAAGCAAGGTAGCTACTGGACACAGAAGCAGGTAGCCCATTGGCTACTAAATAAGAGCCAGCCCTGATAACTAATTGACGTTTGTTACCTGTAAGTGGAAGTAAATCCCCTTTAAGTTTAGGGTGCAGTGAAGGAAAGCCCACAATTAGAGGGTGGGCTGGTGAGATTGAAGAGTCTCTTCAGTATCCACTGTAAGTTGAAAGAGGTCTGTGTATAAACCTCTAGGAATTTACTTTCTTGCCTATTATAGTGAATTTTTAACAGTTAATTTTAGAGGAATCATGCTGGCTGAGGTTTTGTTTGCTTTTATTGGTTCCATTAATACTTTCATCCTTTTCATTCAAATATGTCCATATTAAGATTACCAGGCTAGTGAAGAAAAAAGTTGAATTGAGACTTGCAGAGACTTGGGTATGAAGACTTTTTTAAAACTATGCTAAGTTGTCTCTTTTTCCAGGATTGAACAAAAAGGTATTCGAGATTCCTTTTTGTCGTATAGTAAAGGGGAGAAATGTATTTTCAGTTGAAGGTTTTAATTTCTCGCTTTTTAATATGTCCTAAAAATGTTTTAGCTGCCTTGTTGTTAGGGAAAGGGATTTGGTCAACTCTTTTTTACTAAAAATTGGTGTGCTCCACTGGGCTGTATCTCAGTGTTTTTGATCAAGTACTTTCCTAGAATGTACAATGCCTTAGGTTCAATTCAGCGTGACTTAACCCGTGTCCTTATACATATGTGTAGTCTCAGCACTCAAAGGGTAGAGACTGGAGGATCACAGGATCAAGGTCATATTTTGACACCCAGAAAGTTGAGAGCAGCTAGCTACATGAGACTCTATTTTAAAAGAGAACACATGGGCAATCTTCCTGGACTGAACTTGGAGGTGTACACCTTCATTCCAGCAGCGAGGGGCCAGTATCTGTGAGTTTGAAGTTTCCCTGGTCTATAGAGTAGATTCCAGTTAGCCAGGGTGATAAAGTGAGACTCTGTTTCAAAATAAAATAAAGTGCGTGTGCACATGTGAGACACACACACACTCACACACACACACACACACACACAGAGAGAGAGAGAGAGAGAGAGAGAGAGAGAGAGAGAGAACAAGAGAGAAAATTTAGAGACAAGAAGTTTAGCTTCTTAAGCTACCTGCCCTATATCCATCTTCTGAGTTAGACCCAGCCTTGTGTTTTCATTTTACTTTGAAATTAAAATAATTACATCATCTTTCTTTCCTCCAACTCTTCTGATGACTTCCTTTTCTTTGTTATCGTCACATACACACATATGCATATGTGCACATAAATATGTAAATACAACCTGCTGAGTCAGTTTCGGGGTTGTTTGTATGTATGTGATTTCAGGGTTGACCACTTGGTACTGGATAACCAAACAGGAGCTCATCTCTGAGGAAGACTACTTTTCTCTGGTTCTCAGTATTACTAAACTGGCTGGGGACCATGATGAGAGATTTCCCTCTTCTGTGTTGCATGACTATTGGTGATATTGTTATTCCATTTTTGTTTAGGCAGTTAAGCATAGTATCACGGTGGCGTTTTCCTCTCATTTCTAGGTGATATAGTATCACAGCTGACTTTCTGGTCCTCTGTGTATAATAACCTTTATGACACCAAGGGAAAGAAATTATTTTTTAAAAAAATGTTGTTGTAATAGGAGCAGCAGGCTACATTCCTGGCACCCGGCTGCCCGCACGGCTAGCTTTATTCCCAAAATAATTACACGGAAACTGTATTCTGTTGAACACTGCCTGGCCCATTAGTTATAACCTCTTATTGGCTAGCTCTTACATATTGATTTAACCCATTTCTAATATTCAGTGTAGCACCACGAGCTGGCTTACCAGGAAAGATCTTAACCTGCATCTCTCTGAAGTGGGAGAATCATGGTGACTGCCTGACTCGGCTTTCTTTCTCCCAGAATTCTGTTCTGTTTTCTCCGCCTACCTAAGTTTCTGTCCTATCAAAGGCCAAGCAGTTTTCTTTACTAATTAACCAATGAAACAACAGATAGAAAGATGACCCTCCTCCATCAAAATGTCCTCTGGATCTCATTGACAATTAATTTGCTGTCATCCCTCTGCCCAAAGCTGTAACCCTAGTGAGGTCCCAGGTATCAGGATAGCCTGAGTTCCTTAGTCATGGGAAACAGCAAGCTGCCCTGCAGTGTCTCTTTATGGCTTAGAGAGCCTGTTCTGTAGGGGCAGAGAATCACTGTCCTCCAGGGGAAGGAAAAAAGTAAGAGATATTTTCTGGATTGTATTACACAGAATATCAAACATATCTTATCGCTTTTGGAGTATTGCAGTAGTGGATTCCCAGTGTAGCTTGTGTATAATCTTTATTAATCATATTTGCAAAACAAACATAGTAATTTTTGTTTTCTCAAATTACTTGTGAGAGCAAGTTATTGAAAGGACAAGGTGATAAAATTCTTATCACAGTGGAACATTAACCTCAGACTCTTTCGCCATGGCTCATTTCCCCACACAGGCAGACAATCTTCCAGAATAGAAGGAATAGAGATCTCAAACTCACTTTGCTTGAGAGTCACTCTCAGTCTGTATTGTTTCTGAGAGTAATAAAATTCTTGAGCTAGAAAAGGCCACCACATGATTGTTCTTGGAGGTTCTAAGGTTCCAACTTGGGACTTTCTATGACCAGCTCCTCTTTCAGCTCTTGAGTGTCCCTGCAATGTAAACCGTGATTCATGACTTAGATCTAGGGTGTTGGCTAGGACTGTCATGAAGGTAAAGTATAAACACAAAGGGAAACTACAGAGATCTTAGAGCCCTGGTTCTTAACCTGTGGGTTGTGATCTATTTAGGGCTTCCACAGGGGTCTCTGAAGACTATTGGAAAACACAAATATTTACATTATGATTCATAACAGAAGCAAAATTAGACTTATGAATTATAACTACAATCATTTTATGGTTGGGGTCACCACAACATTAGGAACTGTATTAGGGTCTTAGCATTAGGAAGATGGAGAACCACTTTCTTAGAGTATTCTTTGCTGCAATATTCTTTACAATCAGAGACAAGGGTATGTCTGTCTAACACCCCTGCTATGGCAGGTGTTTGGGATGCTGCAGTAGGTAAAAATGATGCAAGTTCTTTTCTTCACAGAAGCTAAATTCTAATAGATGCCATATGTCACATCTAGCCCTACATAGTGGAGAAAAACATAGTTCTTAGTGGATGGTAGTGTGCACAGGTGACATGTTCCTTGCAGGGGAGCCACCAGGGTCAAAAGCTTAGGTGCATCAATAACCTTCCTGTTAAAGGTAAAGAATTGTAAATTTGGCTAAATATTGCATTTCATTGCTTTGGAAGTTGGGAAGATTGAGTAGATTAATACTGTCAGGTCCTCATGATGTATTATTTCATTAGAATGTCAGTAATGACAATGAATTATTTATTACAAGACTCATATTCCTAAAGAATAGGTGTTCTGACCTTGCATATGGCTTAGGACTGTATGCTGTGTTGGGACACTAGGAAGTCTATAGAGAGAGAGGCAGGGAGGGGCAGTGGTCCATGGCCATTTGCTTCCGAAATGTCACATATATATCTGTTCCTATGACTTCTGGTAGATACATTGCAAGAGCTACAGCTCTGTCCTCATTGTCCATTTTATCCCCCGAAATGACCATCTTTCCCAGGAGTGAGCTTTCAATAGAACTGAAAAACAAAAGGACAGACAAAGTAACTTCTTTTCTTTTTTGCTTTCATTCCAAAATTTTATCATAAAATTTTCTAGCAGAAACCTGGGAGAGGGCAATGAATGTAGCTCAGTTGTCGAGTGCTTGCTGATCATACGTGGAGCTCAAGGTGCTAGCTGTCTCATGTTATGTGGATTGAAGTGTGGAGTGAACACCTGTGTGTCCTCCATGATTAATATTTTACACTTTGTATTTTGTCACAGTGTCTGATAGCCCTCCACCTAATATCCAACTATTATTTTGATACATGTCAAAATTGAAGACTTTAATCTGTTGTAATAGGAGCAGTGGGGCTGTGTTCCCCCACCCGGCTGCCCGCATGACTAGCTTATGCCCCAAAATAATTACACGGAAACTGTATTCTTTTGAACACTGCCTAGCCCATTAGTTCCAGCCTCCTATTGGCTAGCTCTTACATATTGATCTAACCCATTTCTAATATTCTGTGTAGCACCATGAGCTGGCTTACCAGGAAAGATCTTAACCTGCGTCTGTCTGGAGTGGGAGAATCATGGCGACTCACTGACTCGGCTTCTTTCTCCCAGCATTCTGTTCTGTTTACTCCACCCCCCTAAGGGCTGGCCTATAAATGGGCCAAGGCAGTTTCTTTATTAAATGAAAGTAACTCCTCCATCATTAATCTTTCAGATAAATAGTTGTGCATGGCAGGACATGCCTATGATGTGGGATTCCCCTCTGTATGCTGTGAATACCATTGGTAATAAAGAAGCTGTGCCTATTGCAGCACAGAGTAGGGCAAGGCAGGAATTCCAAGTAGATAGAGGAGAGAGTACGCAGAGCCAAAAAGAAGACATGTAGCCAATGCAGGGATGGAACCTTACTGGTTGGCCACAGCCATATAGTGATACAGTTTAATAGAAATGGGTTAATTTAAGATATAAAAGCTAGCAATAAGAGCTAGGCCAAACAGTGTTGTAATAGTACAGTTTCTGTGTAGTTATTTCAGGTCTGGCTGGCTGGGAACAAACAAGCAGCCTCTGACAATATGCCTATAGTCCCAGAACTCAGAAAGTCGAGGCAGAAGGATCAGGGGTTCAAACAAAGCTTTTTCTACATTATGAGTTCATGCTCAGTCTCAAATACACTAAGATACTGTTTCAGCAAGAATAAGATAAAGGCAAACAATTCCCTCAAAGAGATCATCTGATAATTAAGAGACAGACAAATAATCCCTGGATATCATTTCAAAGAATCTTATGAGAACAGAATTCAGTTTCTAATGGATGCTAAAGAAATCTTTAACATCATCCCTTTCCATCTGGTCTACCTTTTACAGCTTCTAAATAATTCACAGTGTTCTACGCAGTCATGTACTCCCTACTTTGTTGGCTGTCAAGTTTCCAAATACCCAAGTCACCCAGAGCTCTTTCTGCCATTGTATGTATCTTCTACCTATCTTTTATCCTGTTTGCAATATTTAGTTCTTTCCAGGATATTTTTTATTCTAACATTTTTGTTTCTTGCTTATGTTGAGCTGTAATATTTTATTAAGCAAACATGAAAAATACTGGCTCTTACATAATGACTTTGTAGTATTGGGTGTCTCTCGCTCTGTGTGTATGTGTGTGTGTGTGTGTGTGTACTTGTGTTGGAGACCAGAGTGCCTTTCTCAGCTACTTTTTACCCTAATTTTTTTTTGAGTTAGGGTGGTTTATAACAGATCATAGTGATCACCCATTTGGTTAGACTGCCTGGCCAGGGAACTCCACGAGTACCCCTGATTCTACTTCTACAGAGCTGGGATTGCTGATATATACAATAACACTTGATACATGTGTGTTGGGAACTGAATTCCATGTGCATGCTTCTGCATCAAGCAATTTATTCACCAAACCATGTCCCCACCCCAAGCCAGAGTCACATCCTGATGATAATTTCTTCATAAGACATTGACAAACTTCTTGGAGAAGTGTGTGGTTTACAAAAATGACCCAGCCATGAGCTATTTAGAAGATTTAGCATAGAACCCACCAAGCCATTATCACAGACTTGCCACAGGCTATAATTAAAGAAATTAATTAGTAAAGTAATTAATCAACTGTTGCTCATAGCAAGTGTTTGTATCAGTGGTTTTTAGACAGTACTATTTTTTCCTAATATCGTTACAAAGCTTTCTATTCGTCTGATGATTGAGAAAGATTATTAAGGTTGATTTCTAGCATTCATACCTGTATACACAAATGTAAACCTGCAATGCAATAACATACGAAGGTACACATAAACATATGCACAAACATAAACCATGCACAAAATATTTAATTTATATTATTTATTCCTTTATTTTGGTTCTTTTAAAACCAAATCTTTCTCTGTAGCACAGGTTGTCCTGGAAATCGATGTGTAGTTCAGACTGGCCTTGAACAGTGGCTAAAACTCCTGACCACTGGGAATGGGATGCCATGGCCCATTGCATTGCTGGATAGCATTGTAGTTGGTCATATTGCAGCATTTTAGTGTGGTGTCAGCCAACTCACCCATGTGTTACCTCTCTTGAGAAAATTTTTGTGGTGGCACATATGAACTACACTCTTTGTTGTTACTATGGAGCACATGAATCTGACCATAGTCACCTTCCTTTACAATAGATGCAGAACTGATTCCTGTCTAGTTGAGGTGTCTCCTAGATTAGAAATTTCTCACTTTTCCGGAACCCACTCACCTTGACTCCCTTTATTTTAGGAAGTCAACTAAATTTGTGGGCTCTTTTACATATTTAGTTATTTATTAGTTGTTCCTGTGTGTGTCCATGACCCTGTGTGTGTGTGTGTGTGTGTGTGTGTGTAGGCCAAAGGACAACTAGAGGGAGTCAGTTCTCCTCCTCTATCATGTGAATTCCAGGGACCAAACTAAGGTCATCAGACTTGGTGGTAAAGCAAGTCAACTTATTGTCCCCAGAAAGTCAACTTGTTAAAATTCCAGATATATTAGATCATGTTTAATTAATCTTTCCATGTCTGAATTATTCATCCTAGCCAAATGTCCTGCGGATTAAGCCATGTTGAATCATGTGGCAGAAATTAACTCATTTAAAGGCTATATACCTTTGCATCTTACTTTATACAATGTTTTATGTAGAAATTCATCCTTTTATGGAAACAAGGTTACTCTGTATCTTTGCTCCTGTGACTAATGCTTCCCTGAATACAGAAGGATGCAAATGTGCCTTTGACAGGGCTTCCATTCCCTTGGCTATATTTCCAGAAGGAACACTGCAGAGTCATAGATATATAGACTTTTAGTGTGTTGAGGGGCTTGAATCTGGTTTACGTCTAGACTTTGTAGTATACATCTCATTCACAGTGCCTAGGGGTCTTATTTAATTCCATTCTTCTCATCATTTCTTTGCCTTGAGCTGTTATAATAGATGCTAGGTGGCAGAATTTCTATCCTATCTTCTTGGTGGGGGAGATCTTAATTTACATTTCTTGAAATATGAGTGATGTAAGATGTCTTTCATGTATCTATTGAATATATGTATATTCTTTTACAGGTTTTGTAATTATTATTAAACTTTATGTTTTATTTTCATGTATGTCTGTGCATGTCTAGTGTCTGCAGAGACCAGAGGAGGACATCATATCCCCTGGGACTGAGGGAAGGACAGTTAAGACAAGTCATATGGGTGCTGGGAATGAAACCTGAGTTCCCTGAAAGAGCAGTCAGTGCTTCTAACTTCTGAGGCATCTATCTAGCCACTATATATTATTTTTTAAGAAGTGTCTGTTCAGGCCATTTTTTTTTTTTTACTGTATTGCTTTCTTGCTGCTGAATTTCTTACATAGTCTTTGTATTAACCCTTTAGATGCACAAAGTATACACATCCTTTCCTGTTTCAAGATTTACCTCTTCCGATTGTCTGTGTTCTTTTCGTGAGTTTTACTCTATAGAAGTCTTAGAGTCTCATCCAATGTATTTGTCTATTTTTATGTTAGGTCCCTGCCCTTTACATATATATATATATATATATATATATATATATATATATATATATATATATGCTGTATTTTTTGGCCTTTGATTTAAATAGCCAACTTGTTTTAACTGACATTTGTGCATGTTATAAATAAAACTCTGCTTTATTCTTACGCATGTTGGATAGCTAATTTTCCTAGCACTGTTTCTTTAATAGAGAGAATCTCCTTCCCTCCTTGTGAGATTTCAGCCCCTTTGGAAAAATAAACCAGTTGAACTTAAGTTATGTGTGTTTGTTTCTGATCTTCCTCTTCTGTCCTTGATCATTGTCTGTCTTTCCTCTGGCTCCCAGTTCTTGTTTACAATTGCTTCACAACACACTTCGATGTCTGGGAGTGGGATATCTCCAATTCCGTTCATGATTTTGAGCTCAGAGACTTGGTAATGTTATAAGCATTTGAACATTGTATCTCCTTATTCTCTTCATTCCCGAGGGTTGGAATTTCAATATACTTGTAGACTGAGGTGGATAGAAATGGAGTTTTAACATTATTCTTTCAATCCACAAACATCAAATATCTTTCTTTTTTTTTGTATTTTCTACCTTTTCACTTGTTTAGGGTTTTAGTATAAAGTCTTTCATTTTTCACCTTCTCAGTCAAAATTCACCTGAAATACCTCATATGTGTTGCTTTTATGAGTATTGTTGTTCTCTGTCTCTATCTCTCTCTTTCTTTTTCAAGACAAAGTTTCCCTGTGTAACAGCCCTGGGTGTCCTGGAACTCACTTTGTAAACCAGACTGGCCTTGAACTCACAGAGATCTGCCTGCCTCTGTTTGAGTGTTAGAGTTAAGGGCATGTGCCATCACTACCACCCAGCAACTATTATTCTCTTAATTTCTCTTTCAGATTCTTTTTTATTAAAGAAAAAAGATGTTTTTGATTATTACATGCTGATTTATAATATGCCACAACTTGACTGAACTTGTCTATTCTAACTTCTTTTGGTAGACTCTTAGAAGTATTCATGCATGTATGTATGTGTCCATATACTGTGTATTTATGTATGCATCTATGTTTGTATGTATATGTACGTACATATGTATGTATGTACAACGTCATTAACATACCTGGATAATTTTGTCTCTTCCCTTTGTACTCACATATATTTTCTTCTTTTCACCGCATATTTACCCTGACCAGTATTTTTACTTCTTTGAAATATAGAATGAGAACCTAGCTTATAACAAAGAGAACCCGGAAAGAGAAAAATATCATAAAATATATCTTTATACATCTTTTCTTTTCAAAATAATATTAAACTTAGTAAATAGTGACCAGAGTAAATGAGATGAACCGTGTGTGCCGACCACCCTTCAAGACTAATCTCCAATAAAATGACCTGTGCATGTCGAGCATCTTTCATAGCTATTATTTGAACAAAGTGCTTCCTAAGGGGTCAAGACATGGCTCCTGAACTTTTATCACATTGTAAGTACTTTAATATATGTTTATCATAGCCTGTGTGTTCTTAGCTTTGTTGAAGTCACCATTGGCTTCAAGCAGCTGGTTCTACTGATCTAGTTATGTCAGATTCTTTTAGAATCACCTTTTCTCTCTTTTTAAAGTCCTTCTTGTAATTATCATTTTATCCTGGATTCCCATATGTTTGTGAATGATTTACTAGAGAATTCTTTTAACTTTCCTTGTTGCTTAAAGGATTCATTTCCTAAAGAATACAGAAGTGTGGTTCCTTTTCAAAAGTGAATCAGCCACACCCTAGTGAACTCACCCCATTTCCCTTAAGAGCAGCCCTCGCATGAAAAAGAGCTTCATTGTTTTCTGAGGCTCTTAACATAACTTATGCATATGCTCAATAAACATTGCCTGGAGTGAATGGTATGTGTGTGTGTGTGTGTGTGTGTGTGTCTGCACATATGTGTGCGAGTATCTTAACTCTGTGTATGCTTTTCCAAAATATTCAATATTGAACATTGCTGTTAAAGAACATCATTCTCCCTGGACAAGTGAATGCTAAGTGTGTTGCTTCTGTGGGAAACAGACTCAGAGAATCTCAAAACAAGAGGTTAAGAGGAAGAGATGAATGAACTCAGGTCTATCCCACTTCCAAATCCATCCTCTCCCCATCCTTCACTCCAGCAAGCAAAGTTTAACAAGTTTCTATATACTTGAGATTCTATTCTATCATCTATAAACCCATAAACCAGAAGTGGCATACGTCTTGGTAGAGAATGGCAACCTCATCAGAACCCTTAGAAACACCGCCAAAAGCCCAGAGAATCTGAGAAGTTTAGATGGGGTTTGTAGAGCTGTAGAAACGGAGTTTTACATTGTCTCTGAATTGGTCATTCCCAGCGACAGAGTCATTGATGAGATGGGGGCAGTCACAGAAAGCAGTGGCTTTTAAAAAACACTTTAGCTGCCAAAAATCTCATTCCAACTCTCTGGAAGAGTGCTGTTGTACCAAGTGTAATTCGCCAGCCCAGTGCCTTTTTGGAAGTTGTGAAATTGGAGAGAGTTGCTTTTGTCCAAATGAATAAATACCACCAAGATGAGCTGACTGGCTTGTTCTGACTTGAGTTTGATTTGTTCAGACACCCAGAGTTTGTTCTTTTGCTGTTCTCTGAGAAAATCCCTTCTCTCCTCTCCTCTCCTCTCCTCTCCTCTCCTCTCCTCTCCTCTCCTCTCCTCTCCTCTCCTCTCCTCTCCTCTCCTCTCCTCTCCCTTTCTTTCCTCTGCCATCCATCCCCTCCCCTCTCCTCCTCCACTTTCTCTTGTCCGTTCTCCCACACCTCCTTCTCTTCTCTTCTCTTCTCTTCTCTTCTCTTCTCTTCTCTTCTCTTCTCTTCTCTTCTCTTCTCTTCTCTCTTCTTCACCTTTTTTCCAGGCTCTTTTCTTCTCTCTTTTCTTTTCCTCTTCTATTCTGCTCCTTTTCCTCTCCCTCTCTGCTATTCATCTCTTCTCACATCCTCTTTCCTCTTCTCTCCCTTTCTTTTTATTTCTGTGTATTATTGAAAGGATCTTAGCTGTGATTCAGTCCCAGAGATAAATAGATTGCTAAACATTTCTTCTCAGCAAGTATGATCAGTATGGTTACCCACCAAAAACATGTAGTTAGAGACTGTGATCATGCTGATTGCCTTATGTACTCTTGGGTTGTTTTGTTTATCTATCTAGACTAAAGACACCCAGCTCTCTTTTTCCCTCTTTGAAAAATTATCTTTTTACCACACTCTGTGATCTAAATGGGCCTGTCTGTGCAGGTGCCCAAAAGGTGAAAAAGTCCCCTGAGGGCCATACAGGTGACTGGAGACCCATTGGCTACCTCGGCTGTGTTAGGGCTAGACACAGATATATCACCTAAGCTGTGCCCACCACTCGCTCTCCCTTGGGCTTTAGCTCTTTAAAAGAATGATTCAAGGAATGACACAGCCCTGGTATTTAGCTCCTTGTTTTCTGATGCATTTTTATGGGTCTTGATTCTGTGTGTGGCTCCCTAGCCCCTTATAAATCCTCTGCTAAGAAATGAGTTAGTCTGCTGCTTTCAGCCATACAACTGTGATGTGATTCACTAAATACCATTCCAAATAGAATTAGACAGTTTTTGTGCACTGGATTCCTTTGCTGGAAACAAGAGGTAAGTGACACCAGGGTTTAGGGAAGAGCAATGGAGAGCCACCTTGGAAGAACCACTGTGAGGTGGAGGACTGGCGTTTCACTAAATTGAGCAAAATCAAGCAAAAGAAAATACTGGAATTGTCAATCTTCTTCCAGGTAGAACTATATGCAGCAGCAGCAGCAATACTGTGTGCTAATAAAGACTGCTGGATGAAAGGACACTTCTTTGGGGCCTGGAGATAGGGCTCAGAGGTTAAGAGCCCTTGCTGCTCTGCCAGAGTACCCATGTTTGATTCCCAGAACCCATTTCAGATGAATGCCAACCACCTGGAATTTCATCTACAGTGGAACTGACATTCACACACACACACACACACACACACACACACACACAAATTCTCAAAGAACACTTTGTTTACATGGCTTAGTTTTAGCGAGGTGTCATTCAATGTTTTAGCATGTCACTGAATAATAGTCTATGTTTTTTGTTTTCCACAAATATCTCAGAATTCCTGCTTCTTCAGCCTTAGAGAATAGGAAGCTAGTTCTCCTGTGAGGTGCAAGCTGGCAGGGTGTTTTTAAGCTTGAGATCCTTGTCGCTCAGATTTCTAAGACTCTGGGTAAATGTTAAAGTGAGCGCCTCTATTGACCTTCCTGTGCTCAAACTGTTCTCATCTTGAAGATGGCTGTCACCCTCCCTCTTCACACACATGGGACAATGAAAGTATCTTGCTCAGTGTTCATGGGGACATGCCAGACTCATCAGTCTCCCTGTGAAGGAGCCTTCATGAGAAAATTACTGTCAAAGCTAAGGGCTTTTTCCATGTATTAGCGACTTTTCAATGGCACCTGTAGTGGGGATTATTTGTCCTCTTGTTACAAGTGTGTGAGTGTGAAGGCCTTGACATGTCCTCTCTGCAGGCAGTGATGGCAAGTGCTAGTCATCTTCGAACAGAATCTCAATTAGGGATTTCTAGATTAGGTTGGCTACAGACATGTCTGTGGGTTAGGGTCTTCATTGAAGACCCAGTCTAAAACAAGCTGCACCATTCCTTGGGTTTGATAAGCAAATGTTTTCTCTTCCATTAAGCTAGCACGTATAGTCAACCTAACTTTAGAAAGTTAGGAAACATGTTTCATGGAAAACAAAGTGGAGATTTGTAAAACAAAGTTTTGGTTCATTTTTTTTTTTTTTTGATGCCTAGATGTGGTAGAATTATTTTAGGAACAAATACAGCCCAGGCCATCCTGAGTTTTGGACCTGGCTACTCCTTTGTGCAGATAGTTGGCTTTGTTATCCTTGTGTCCCTATTTAGCCACGTGTACTTACAGAAGTGACGTTTGCCTTGATGCAACACCTAAATGTGAGTGAAGGTCTGTTGATGTGCACCCCCAATCTTTTCTCTACTGTCTTCCTTGCTAAGACTGCAAGTATCTACCACCGTCCCCACCGTCATGTACAATTTAACTGGTGCTGAAGTGCCAAACCCAGGGTCTCACTTTACCAACTGAGTCACGCCTCCAGGCACTCAGGAGATATGTAAAACTTGCCTCATGTGCATCCTTATTCTGTGAATCAACCATCTCCTCGTCCATGCTCCAGTAGACACCCATGTGTGACTTGGGGACACTTTCACTACCTACCTCCTAGGTATGAGGTATATATGCCTGCAAAGCCATATGAATGTGTAGGGCAGAAATGGCTGAATTCTGCGCACTGGATAGCCATCTAGTCTAGCTGAAATGGCAGCCTGGAGGCTGCGTAAGTAACTGTCGAAAAATAACTAAGGTAGGTAAAGATTGAAGAAGATAGCCAAATCTAACCCTGCCTTCCACACAAGCCTGCACAGGCAAGCACACCCACCCAGGTATAGATGTGCAAATACACACATACTTCACACAGTACAAACATAAACATTTAAAATAGCACAAGAGGGTGTTGGTGTTCCTCTCCTAGACACCCCCCCCTCCCAACTTCCACTTGATTGCCCTCCCCCAGAGGAGAATGCAAGCTGATGACTGTGTCAGTCGCTCCATGCCTTCTCCCAGTACTGGCTGCCTTGGTGTTGTTGTTGTTGTAGTTTTAAATAAGCTCCCCATGTGGGCTATTAAATAAAGTAGGGACAAATGAGAGAAATTATACATCTGGTTTTCACTCCAGGACAAGTTGTTATGTTTGTTCGAATCTAATTTCCCTTTGTGCGGATCACTGAGCCGAACCTCAGATACTGTCAGTGCCAAGATGAGAGCATTAGCAGTGAATTTTGGATAATAAATTTGCTGGGTAACTTTCGGAAGGGAATGTGACCAATCTGGGCCACTGCCTCCCTTGACTTATATACTAAGGGCATTTGACTGAACTAAGGAAAAAATGATGAAGGCCCTTTCTAAAACACCAATCAATGCCCAACAGTTTGGATTTACTAACTAGGAAAGGGGCATTTTGATGGAGAATGTGACCTAGTGTCTCAGGAAGGTGTGAAGAAATTCAAATTTGTAAGTAATACAAGGAATTCCCCAACACACATACAGAGAGAAGGGGGGGGAGAGGAAGAGGGAGGGAGAGATAGGGGGAGAGAGAGAGGAGTGAGGGAAAAAGGGAGATAGAGGGAGGGAGGGAGAGGGGGAGAGAGAAGGGATAGAGGGAGGAAGGAAAGGAAGGAGGGAGGGAGGGAGGAATGGAGGGAGAGAGAAGGGATGGAGGGAGGAAGGGAGGGAGAGAGAGAGAGATTCTCAGACTCACTTTGAGCCACCTGTGCGGGGATGAGGTGGGGGGAGATTCAATGCAGGAGATTCAAGAGAAACTGAGTGAGAGAAAGTACAAGTGATTCAAGCTTGGACATAGGAAAGAAATCATACCATAAGCCTGAGGAGGTAACCACTGATCTGATGTCCTCTACTGGAGCCCAGAAACACATCTGGGAGCTGAACTCTGTTTCTCCCGATGACAGGTAGCAAAAGTGCCTCCAAAAGCACACATAAGTATCCACTGTAGCCTGGACAAGGAGGTGGTTGAGTCACAGAATAGGGACATATATGAGACATTTTAAAAGACCTTTCAGAGTGCCTGAGGGAGTGGCTCAGCTGGTAAAGTGATTGTCTCCCAATCATAAGCCGCGGGTTTGAAGCCCAGGACTAGATAAGTGGAACATGGTGGTGCCTACCCGCAATCTCAGAACTCAGGAGGATGTTAGAGATCAGACTGGGTTCTCAAATCAACAGACCTGCAGTTGCATTTAGGTGTCTCATCAAGGCACACCTCACTTGAGCACGCACACATGACTAAATAGGGGAGGTCAGTAAAATGCTTTCTGTAAAAGCATGAGATCTTGAGTTTGTTCTTGATAACCCAATGAAAAAGAAGTAAGGCATGATGACAGGCACTTTAAACCCAGTGCTGGAGAAGGAGAGCCAGGGGATCCTTAGGGCTTGCTGACCAGCTAGTTTAGCCTACTTGGCATGTTTCAGAACAGGGAGAAATCCTGCCTCCAAAGCTAGATGGTCACTGAGGAACATCAGCAAAGTTTCATTGTTTTCTGGTCTCCACATGCACCTGTATACACATATACACACATGCATATACAAATACATGCACACATAGGCACACAACACTCAAGCCCCACCCATCCTCCAGAGAGCACAGGCATTCAGTCCCTCTGTTTCCTCTGGTCCTGAGCAAATTCTCTCCCATTGTGTGCGAGCAGCCCACATTCTGATTCTAATCTTCTCATAGCATGCTATTAACAATTGAGAAAATACAGTTCTTACCCAATGCATCAAAGCTGGATCTGTTCCAATGTGCACAAAAATAAAAATAGTGTCTTTCTGCTGGTGCCAGGAACAGTGTTGAGTGTCTACAAGCAAAAGCCCCATAGATCTCTGGATCTTGTGGAGTCTTTTGATTTAGCTGTAATTTTATGTTTATTATAAATTGTGAATTATTTCCCTAAGTTTAGGTTTTTATTTCTCCTAAAGAAGCTTATACTGTGCATAATTTTTGTAAATTATAGTCACTTAGATGTATTAGCTATAGCTATTAATGGATTTTACTGTCATATTGCTGTTAGTACTTGCAACATGTGAGACGTAGGGTTGTAACAATAGCAATTCTTTTACATTTACTTATTTATTCAGTGTGTGTGCATGTATGTGTACATGTGTGCATGCATGCGTGTGTGTGTGCATGTGTGTGTATGTACATGTGCATATGTGTGTGTGCGTGTGTTTGAAGGTACCTATAAGTGAGTGTGTGCATGGAGGCCAGAAGACAACCTCAGACACGGTTCTTAATTTACTACTCATCTTGTTTTCTGAGATAGGGTCTCTCACTTGACTTGGAACTTACCAAGTAGGTTTGGCTGGAAATCAGTGAGCCCAGGTATTTGCTTGTGTCTGCTTTTCTATTGTTGGGCCTACCACTAAGATATCCTGTCTGTCATACCAGCATACAATATTTACATATCAGTGAACTGGATTTCAATTCCAGGTGGTTCTGACCTCACAGCCATTGTCCTGACCATCTGGAAGAAAGTTTTGACATGATGGAGTGTGCACCAAGAACCATTTCCGTGGGGAGGACTATATTATGTCAAAGTATCAGCTTATTAGATGCATGTGCTTGGAACTTCATTCTGAGCATCAAACACAATGTAATATATCTCTGACTGACCTATTCTGCCAGGGATTCAGACAACCTTAGGCAAACCACTTTTTCATCAATGAGGATGCTTAGTTGTCTTTTATAGATAACACCTGCCTTAGGCTCTCCTAATGGTGAGAATTCAATTTATCATAAGTTTTATGGGAGGTTTATATGCAGTAAGCCTTTGTGTAGTGGAGAGGATTTTTTAAGTTTACTTCTGACAAGAATCCTATTATTGACCCTAACTCTAGTTTCCATGAGTAGCTTTCTAATACGATTCATGACAGACATAGGAGCTAAGTCTCCTGGGAAGGCTCGCCATAGACTCTCTTCCTTCCTCATTTCTCCAGTATCCCATAGTGTTTCTCTATCATGCTTTGGAATTCAGTGACCTGGCTGTGCTGTCCCCAAGCTAATTGATTTTGTGATGGTTGATGCACTTTGTGTCCACTTCTTATCACCAGACGGGAGTGAAGTAATCTCAGACGCCATGGTGTGATGCTGTATTCTTTCACGTGCTTCCCCTCCAATCTGCAATGTATGCTCTTTGCCTGCATCCTCTTCAAAGATGAATTATCTTTTGTGGTTCCTGGGATGCCATCATGGTCAAATGACTTAGCTGACCAATGGTACATGAGTAGACATGGTGCTAGCCTAGGCTGGTGATGCTCAGTATCTCCCCATAAGCTTGTGTCTTCACCATCCAAGTGATGACCTATAAAGGCCACAGGTTACAGGCAGTGACATGAGGATCTATCAGTACTTATCCCACCATGAGATGCTAAGGCAGTCTAGATCAGTTGAACAGATTCAGAAGTGGCAGAGGAGTGGAGAGGCACTTCTTACTAAATTTTATGGGTAGGTAGAAATTTAGCTACCATAAGGTTTAGTAATTTTGAATCCTAGCTACGTGTAGTTTCTTTATTTCTTCCCTCTATCCCTCCCTCCCTTCCTCCCTCCCTCCCTCCGTCCTTCCTTCCTTCCTTTTTTCTTTCCTTTCTTCCCCCATCTCTGTCCCTCTCTGTCTTTGTTTCTCACCCCCCCCTCTGAGACAGAAACTTGTGGAGCCTAAGATATTCTCAAAATTGCTATTTAGCCAAGGGTGATCTCAGACACCTAGTCTGTCTGTTTTCCCCTCCCAAGTGTCAGAATCACTGGCCTGTGTCATGCTACCTGGCTTTGCAGTTCTAGCATTAACCCATGGCTTTATGCATTCTAGGAAAGCAATCCATAAACTGGCTACAATTTCTTTTCTGATATCAAGGGACACTATCATTTTACCTCCACTATGACACATATAGCTTAGCACCCATGACATATGGATGTTTTGCTCTTTCTCATCTTGTTCCTCTAGTAAACTATTTGAGATTTTTAGTTTACCTTTGTAGAACTTTGCTTCAGTCAAGGTATTTGTCCGTGTTGGCCTGAATCTTCTCTAGGACACAAGATAAACCAGCCCTTTTAGCCTGGCCACCTATTTCTTTACATCCTCTTCATGACCTTCATTATTTCAGGCATGGTCATATCAGGTGGCCCAAGTAAGTCCAGTGGAAGGGAATTTTAGAAATTGATAAGCAATTATGGATAAAAATGAACATTATTTCTTCTGGAGATGCCTGTAGTTTCTTAGCTCCACCTCTCCATTGTAGCTAAAGAATACAGTGAACAGAGCTACTATTGAGGCAAAGACACAAAGAGAATGGAGACAGATTTCCAATAGCACTGAGTAACTTGAGGCAACTGTACTCCAAAGTGAAATGCTGTTGGATTTTGAATAAGAATGAGTGCCATGGGCAGATATATTTGAGTGCAATCACCAGGGAGTGGAAGTAAAGGATGGTAAGGATCAGGAGGGATGGCCTTATAGGAGGAAGTGTTTCTCACTGGGGTTAGGCATTGAGAGTTCAAAAGTCTACATAAGGCCCAGTGACAGGCTCTTTGTTTGCTGATTAGGATGTAGTTCTCAGTTCCTTTGTCAGCATGACGTCTTCCTGCCACCAAGCTCTTTGCCACAGTGGAAATGGACTAAGCCTGTGAAAGTGTAAGCAGGCCCCCAATTAAATGCTCTCTCTCTCTCTCTCTCTCTCTCTCTCTCTCTCTCTCTCTCTCTGTCTGTCTCTCTCTCTCTTTCCTTGTTTGTTTGTTTGTTTTGGTTTTTCAAGACAGGGTTTCTCTGTGGTTTTGGAGCCTGTCCTGGAACTAGTTCTTGTAGACCAGGCTGGTCTCAAACTCACAGAGATCCGCCTGCCTCTGCCTCCCGAGTGCTGGGATTAAAGGCGTGCGCCACCACCGCCCAGCTTCCTTGTTTGTTTTTTGAGACAGGGTTTCTCTGTAGCTTTGGAGCCTATCCTAGAACTAGCTCCTATAGACCAGTCTGGCCTCAAACTCACAGAGATTTTCTTGCCTCCTGGGATTAAAGGTGTGTGCCACCACTGCCTGGCCAATGCTTTCTTTTCTTGAGAGTTGACTTGGTTGTGGCATCTCTTCACAACAACAGAACAGTTCCTAGGATATACCTATGGCTACAGATTTTAGTGTGGTAAACCAACCAGTTCCACTGTGGATTAAGTTTAGTCCATATCAAGAATTTGATCCCTGGATACTATCCTAACCTCCTTGTTCCTTTACTTTAGAGATAACCACCTCTGACTTCTGGTCTGCTTCCTGTTCTTACAAAGAGAGTGTGCATTTCCTTGAACAAACAAGACTCACTGATTTTTACATTAATGATTTTTTTTTTTTTTTTTTTTTTTTGGTTTTTCGAGACAGGGTTACTCTGTAGCTTTGGTGCCTGTCCCAGAACTAGCTCTTGTAGACCAGGCTGGCCTCGAACTCCCAGAGATCCGCCTGCCTTTGCCTCCCGAGTGCTGGGATTAAAGGCGCGCGCCACCACCGCCCGGCTGCATTAGTGATTACATGAATTAATAAAGAGATCCATCTACAGGGAGCACAGATATTTTTTTCTATAAGGTTTAAGTTGTCAAAGATGCTTTTTAGAAGCCCCCAAAATGTGTTGATAATAAACCAGAAAATTTAAAGGAGGACTTAACCTAAGAAGCATAAATACTTAACAAAAGTCTAGATGTTTGAATCCATTCCTTGATTGTGGTCTGACCTTGTAGGTAGATCTACCTCAAGACCTGCCTTACAGCATTTTCCAAGCCAGTGAGGATATGTACAGGCAGAAGTGTTAGATTTGGTATTTTCTCTCATCTTTTTCATTATCAGGTAATCTGTTGACTACCTCATGGGAAGAAAGATTTACTACTACTGCGAGTCTTCATTTGAGATGTGTTTTAGATCTGTTTATGGACATCTAGCAGATATGAAGGAAGTTAGAGGTTTAACTTAAGGAGGTCAATGAATGAAAATAGATACAGGGGCTTGAGTTATTCCAAGGAAGTTATGGAGGAGGTTACCAAGGTTGTACCACAGTATTTTGTTGGTTTTCCTAGTTTTTCCTTTTCTTGCTGTTGGTAAATACCCTGACTAAAAGCAACTTATCAGAAAAGAGCTGATTTTAGCACACAATTCTACATTACAGCCCAACATTATAGGGACATTAAGGCAGCGGGGACTTGAACCAGTTGGTCTTATCATAGTCAAAAGCAGTGAGAGAAGGAATGCATGCATGCTTTCTTGTACTTGGCCTCCTATCTATCCTAATGCAGTTTGGGACAAATGCAAGGGATGGTGCTGCCCAGAGCAGGCAGGTCTTCGCTTTCAATGAGCATTATTTGGACCATCCCTCCATTATCTCCAACATGATCTAGACATTCCATCAATTGTTTCTCCCCAGCTGATTCCATCTTTGTCAAACTGGTAATCAGAATCAAACTCAACCAGCACATTGCTTATCCTTTGTCATCCTTAACATCTTTCCCATGCACAGTGATCAAACGATACTTGAAACTCTTAAGCATCTATTAAGGGTTATACACACCAAGTCACAAGGGGATTGCACTGATAATTAGGTCTTTGCGTTTTTTGTCACTGTTATATTTTTTTTGGTTGCTTTATTTTAGAGACAAGGACTGATGTAGCACAGACTAGTCTTGAGTTTGTTATGTAGACTAAGATAGAATTCAACTCCAAATCCTCCTAGCTCCTTCTTTCAAAGGCATGTACTAACATCCCTGATATTTTTGGAATTTGATTCTTAAAGTAGCCTTTCACAGTTAGGCCTACAGGGTTAGAAAGAAATATTGGGGTTCACCACCTGGATCTTCTGCCTGGACTGATGCTGGCTTTTCTAGTAGTTGCCCTTGAACTTGACTAGCAATTCCCTCATAGGCTGAGCTCTGCAGCTCTTTCAGAATTTCTCCCAAAGTCTAACTATGGCGATGATCATGGACTCCCGTGTGCTTTCTTCTCATGAATAGAATGTGATACTGGACCTAATTTGTTCCAGAATCTGATAATTGTGGTTGTCTTTTATTTGTTGCTTAATTAATTTAATTAATAAATATATTAAAGTGAATTTTACATAATATGAAATCAACTATTTTCATAAATTTCAGTGTTATATAGTACAGTTATGGTTTTCAGTGCCCACCATCTTTATCTAGCCCCCAGTTGTTTTCATCTCCAAAATTTTCACGTAGGGAGGTGCTCTACATTTCTCCTTCTTTCCCATCTGGCAACATCTAATCTATTTTATCAGTCTCTGTGGATTTGTCTAGTGTAGGTGTAGTTGTTTAGCTTAACACATTGACTTCCAGATTCTTTACGTTCCATGTGTCATGTTCAATTGGTCATTACTACATTGACCTTTATGGCTGAGAAATGTTTCATTTTATGGCTGTACCACATGTTCTCATCCATTTATTTGCTGATGGATGTTTGAGTTATTTCCTTTCACTGGTTCTTGTGAGTAGCGTTGTACAGTTCTATGAGCTTCTTTGCAGGTTTACTTGTTTGGGTTCATGTTTTCCAGTTCTTTCAGACACACACACAAGAATGGGATCATATATCTCATTCTGCAGAAGCCTTTAGGGAAACGCTTGTTTGTTTTCACAGCCATGTTGTCTTGTTTGAATTATAGTTAGCTTCTACATTGTCTGCCATATCTTCTCTGTGGTAAAATAGGAACATATGGATGTATGGAGCTTAAGAAATGCTCATCAGGATAAGGGCAGTGCCAGATGAATGACTATGTGATCTGGTGTTTCTTCTTTGTTTTTTCAACCATTAGTAGAATTAGTCTGAGAAAAATAGAGATGGAAAGGGCACTCCCATCATGCACAGCATCCGGTCACTGGTGAATGAAAAAGAGTGCATGGTTGGGTAACAGTCAGAGTGAAGTGTTGGGCAACGGCTCTCCCTGAGCACCCATGCTCAGCGATCTCACCTTCTGACTTCCACATCCCAGCACCGTTATTTTTGTTTCACGCACATTACTCTCTGCATGCTGATTCTCAGACACTCCCTGGCCTGCTCCTGTCACTTGTAGGAATCTGGCTGCCTGGAAAACAGCCATCAGGCCTTTTAAAAACCACTGCCAATGTTCATTGCTAAGTTGTACTTGGAGGAACTTTCAGAGAAAGGGTTATAAATAAGAGGCACACATCAATCTGGTCTTCACAACAGGACCGCAATTCCATGCCGTGGTTGCAGATAAAACATGTCTTGCCGTGCACAGTGAGCTCTTTGCCTCACTTGCATTTTATTTCCCATCACAGTCTAAGTTATGGCAGATGAAGCTGCTCATAAGGTGTGGGCTTAGGCAACTCCGTGGTAATCCACAGTCACACACTGGTGTGTTTTTGAAGGTCCAATTTTTACTATCTTTGATACACTAGAGAGCAGACAAGGGTTGCAGAGATCTCAAGGAAGGGTTGAGTCTTGTTTGATTCTCCAACTTTGTTCAGCTTTTGGGGACCAATGGCTGAATCTCAGAATGCTTTATGGCTTATAATGTCTGATAGAACAAGTCATGTGAAGATCATATATTGGGACGGCTGGAGAGGTGGCTTAGTGGGTAAAGTGCCTAATGCACAAGCATGAGGACCTGAGTTCAGATCCCAAGAGCCCAGAAAAATTGCTGAGTATGTGGCATGTGTCTGCATTCCTGGCCCTGAGGCTACGGAAAAGATGTATCCCTGTGACTAATGCTCAGTAAATCAGTGAGCTCAGGATTCATTGAGGGATCCAGTTTCCAGAAATGTGGTAGATGAGCATAAGGTACTCAATGTTGACCTTCATTTTCTCTCTCTCTCCTCCTCTCCCCCCCACACATACCGACTAACACATGCAGAGGGTGTGTTAATGCTAGACTGGATGAGACATGCGACTGCATTTGTGGGTGACTCTGAAAGTGGCTGGAATTCAGAGACAGCAAAGGTGGGCCTCACCCGTCACTCAAAAGGCAGATCCTTTGTTAGAATTTTGTGTCATGCTCTAATTTTTTGTTCGTAGTTCATATGAATCCAACCCTGTAGCTTCCCTTTCACACATGGAGCCTCAGAGGGGCGTGGTCGTTTGATGAAGCCTATGGCTGATAGAAGACAGGACAAAGCCTTCAGCACTGATATGCTCAGAGCCCCCGGTACTTTGTTAACCACTTGAGGCTTTTATCTGCTGAGGAATCTCAGCACCCCTCAGTTTTATTTAAAAAATAATTAGGTTTTCATATGTTGAGTACATTTTAATTATCATTTTAAAAGCCTATAAACTGTGAATTCATCACCGACCATCTTCACAGCAATTTTTCTTACATTTATAGTTTGCTTTCTCTTCCTTTAAAAAGTCAATAAATAAAAATCTTTTCTTTGAAGAGGACTTTTAAAGGTGTCAAGTTTTGTGGTAGTATTTCAAAAATAGTGTATGTAGATCTTTAAGAACTATTAACAATTCGAAAGTCACAGAGTTAAAAGTCGCATTGTTTCCTTCTCCCCGCCCTCTTTGGATCAATTGCTTTCCTCATGATTGTGACAAAACGCCTGATAGAAACAACTGGGGTTTGTTTACTTCACTTCCAGGGGCTTTTCCTCTGGTCATTTTGAGTCACATGTTTGGCTGAACATCATGGAGGCTGGAGTGTGCCCTGTAGGTTGCCCTTCACTTCTAAGAGTCCAGAGTCAGAATCAGCTGCTGAAGTTCTGCCTTTCCCCTCCCTCTGCTTCCCTGCTCTAAGCCCATAGCCCAGGAAGTGGTGTTTCTCACAAGCAAGTACCCTTCTGCCCCTAAGTTAATACCCTCAGGATAGTTCACATGCCCAGAGGTGTGTCCTACTACATAAAACCCTCAGGACAGCTCACACACATGCCCAGAGGTGTATTCTACTTGGTAATACCCTCAGGACAGATGCTCACACACATGCCCAAAGGTGTATCCTACTAGGTAATATTCTCAGGACAGCTCACACACGTGCCAAGAGGTGTGTCCCACTAGTTAATACCCTCAGGACAGAATCACCACATTTGTGAAAGGTATTTCAAGACGTTTAAAAATACACATTTCAAATTGAAGACTTAATGGAAAAGTCACAGATTATTGAGCACTTGTCGGGGGGTGACGTGGGAAAGAAACAAAATTTAATTATAGAAAAGGAACCAAGTGCTTAGATAGAGCGGGCAAGTGAAGGATCCAAATTGAACTCTATTATCTATTTCTGAGCAGTCTGTTTGGATTTGGGAGGCCTAAATACCAACGCAGACAAAGCGTCCTTCAGTTCTGCATGCTTTTCATATTAGGCTTGCAGCTTTGTTTCCCAGAAAGTGAGCATTTCTCCCCAGCAACATCCACACAGTATGTGTCCTGGATCAATAACACAAAGAGGAATATCAGTGTGAGCTGAGGAGTTGTGGAAGGAGGTGTGGTCAGTGCCGACAGCAAATGTTTTGGGATCCAGCATCACTCAGTTAGCAAAGGCAGGGAGAGAAATATGGTGCTCGATCCCAGGTAGACACCATGATCCTCAGCCTAGAAGTGGGGTACTACTATTTCTTGGGAGCTTTCTGATGGAGTTGGGGGTGGGGGCTCATTGAAAGTTTGGTAAGATTGAATTCATATCCTGATTATGGTGCTTGCTGCCAAACTTGAACACGCACACACACAGTAAGTTAGCAAGTAAATTAGGAAATAGACATCATTTCCTGGCTGTGCAATACAATGTGAACCTTGTAAGATCTGAGTGTCCATATCTGTAAGAAAGCTTCACCTTCCATATATTTGGGGTAGGAAGAATGCCGAGTGCATGGCTGGGCTGCTGCCCATCTGTGACTGACTGCAACCCGGCCACATCCTCTAGCACCTCCTCCTTTCCTTCTTCTCATTGGGAACTTGGAAGCCATGACTCAGCCAGGGCTCATGGCAAAGTCTGGAACTTAAGCTACCATCTAGCCAGAGCTCAGGAATTGCTGAGCACAGGTTGAGCCCCGAGAATCTGGAAGACAAAGAGCACAGGTGTTTCAGCGCCTGAAACCTTTCTTTATTGCTCCTGCTCTCAGTTTCAGTACTAGGGGAGAGGGGGAGGACTTGAACCTACGACCTCATGCTTGTGAGGCAAGTATCATCACTGAGCTACAGCCACAGTCCTGGAAACCTTTTGAGGATCAACATGGCAAAAATGGAAGATTCCAAAACAGACTTCTTATGAGGGATCCTACCAAACATGGAGTGCAATGAAAACACCAAATAAAGTGGTCTCCAATTTATGTGTATAAAGATTATGGAAGACATTCAGACACACAGACACACACACACACAAAGTATGCATTCATGTGGGTGAACTTTGTTTTTACATACAAGTTCCTACTCTAAGATATATATCTACATGCTCGTATATACACACAGCAAACAATAAGAAATTTAGACTATTCCCAGGAATTCAAAAGAGAGAATCTCAGCTTGCATTATTACCATCAGAATGACTCCTGTGGGGTACTGAGAGGTTTAACAGAAAAACAATAACCCAAAGCTTCACCCGGAATGTACTGAGCAGCCCCGTGAAGAGCAATGGCGTCTCCCCGCCTGCTCTCTCTTGCTGATATCTTTTCATGCCTATCTCCTTTTATGCTTTATTTCTTTCTATTTAATCTTCTCCCTCTCTTTTCTACAATCCTCAGAGCTCAGGAGAGAGAGAGGGAGAGAGAACTAACCCTAACACAACGCGATTTATTTTCCCCACACTCGTTTCTGTTTTAATAATTATCATATCGACTCTGAATTTATTACAGTACAAGAATGACTTTATATGGAATCTCATGAATTTAAACATTAATGTAAGATAAATTAGTTTTAAATTGAATTCCTCAAATGCAATTGAATGTGTTTCCGTACGATGAATAAGGAATTTTCCAAATATTATCTAAATCTCTGATGTTTCATTTTGGAAGCTGGTGGAAGAAATATGTGGGGATATTTGATAAGGTTAAAATATGATTACGTTGCAATAGATTAGTCATGCTATAAACTATTTTTTTAAGCTGGAGAGAAGGCATTTGGGACAGAGTTTAATAGACAAAACAAGATTTCTGTATATATCTTTATTAAGTCTCCTCATTACTTTCAACTAAACATAAGCTATTTGAACAATATTTTTCTAAAAATGTCTGTGTTCTTTAATTTTTAAGAATTAAATTCCCTTGTTATTGGTGTTGTTGTTGGTGGTTGTGGTGTGTGTGTGTGTGCATGTGTGTGCATATGCAGATACACCGATGTGTGCATTTTCCTGTGAAAGTCAGAGAACATCAATTGTTAGTTTTTAGTATATGATTCATACCATTTTGTGGGGTAATTTTTTGCATTTTATCTTAATGTTAGACACTAATTTTATATATGTGTCTGTACCTCTCTATGTTAGTATGGGAAGTTACTTCAGAAGCAGAAGAGAGAGTCAGATCCCCTGGAGTTAGAATTACACACTGGAATTAGAATTACACACAGGTGGGAGACCCTCCGCCTAGGTGCTGTGAACCAAACTCTAGTGCTCTGCAAGACCAGCAAGCACTCTTGACCACTGAGCCATGGGTTAGGCTGACTGGTCAGTGAGACCCAGAGATCATCCAGTGTCATGCCCTTAGCAAAAGGATTGTGAGCATGTGACACCAAGACTAGCTTTTTAGTTTTTTCTTAATGCGGGTTCTGAGAATAGAACTTAGAATTTAGTTTCTTGTGCTTATATGCCTTTAATAACTGAGCCATCTCTACAACCCATTGCTATTTTTTCCTTTAGTCTCCTTTGCTAGAAAATTCCTACCCAGTATGATCTGTCAGGGACTAAGAAGATTCCCTCAAAGTAGGCCAACAAACAGCTGTCACAGACGAAGAAAATGCTTCTATTAAAGAAGTGGAAGAAAAAACGTACCTTATCAGACTTGGAATTAAGGCTGGGATAGAAATGCTTATTGGTTTGGCTGAGGCTGTTGCTCAGCTGGGAATATAGTATGAGGGGGTGCAGCGCAGTTCTTACCAATATTATTTATCACACCATAATATGATAATCTTTGCAAATCCTGGATGTGACCATGTCATTCCCCTGCTCTATAATGCTTTTGAAAATCCTGTCCAGAATTCCCCTGAGCTTGGGAAACTCCGAACAGCCATCCTTCGTTGCACTAGGGTGTCTCTCTGTCTTGACCCCATGAAGTCTCTTCTGATCTTCAGAAGTCATCTTCTCTCCCACCAATGTGCATTTGCATTTACCCCCTCATCTGTGTGGCACCTTCCTTGCTTTGCTGTTTCAACTGTCCTGGTCTTAGTATTCTGGCCAAACTTCTCCAGGATGACCTCCATGGAACTTCAGACTGTGAACTTCATCACTGGCCCCACTGGGGTGTTCTGCTCCCCTCCGCCAAAGCAGAGATGTCAGCTGAATTCTTCCTTCTATTAAGAAGCAGTTGTCACTAATGGCTTTTGTTACTACTGTGCCATATGCCCTCATCTGCTTTTTGCTCATCAGCCCTCCACCTACCTGCTTTCTAGTTCTATCCTGAGACACAGTAGATCCTTGAGAAATGAGCAAAGGGCTCTTTATTATGCAGATCTAAGGAGCTAATGGAAAAAAAGAAAACAGGAAAGTGCCTATGGTATGAGAAGGTGCCACAAATTCTTTGAAGTAATCAGGAAGTTCCGTGACTCTCAGATGGCATCCTGATACCATCTCTTGATCCTAGTTGGAAATTGAAGGTAATTTTCTAATGAATATAAAAGAACCCAAAAAATTCTAGATGTGCTAAGATACCAACAGCAGGAAGAAACTCATGAAGTGATGAAATACATGGAGGGAAAACAAACAGTGTAAAAGAAGGAAAGCAGCATGGTCTATGACCACATATCATCTGCTTAGGCACACATGCAAAGGAATAATAGCATGTGGTAAAGTAAAATCAGCTTATACATGTACCCGGGTCTATGTGCCTGTGTAAATATTATATACAATATGTACTTTGACATACACACATATGAAGTGAGCTAAAAAGATGCCTAGGTAGGTTTTTAACCCACCCATATTGTGAAATATGATTTAACATTTAGAAAAAACAATTAAGTTGGGACAGTGAGGTAGATTATCTAGTAAAAATGGTTGTCCCCAAGACAAAAGGCCTGAATCTTATCTTTGGAACCCACATAGTGGAAAGATAAACCAACTGTTAAAAAATTGTCCTCTTGTTGGTTATCCCGTATGCAATAGTCAGCTCTGAAAACAGACATGCAATGTGACATTATGTAGACCAAGTATGGTACATTTAGGAATATATATGGATATACTTACATTCATGCAATAACTATTAAGGAAAAAGAGGCCATGGCTTTATAAAAAGAGAAAGGAGAAATATATGATAGGGTTTAGAGGGAGGAAAGGGAAGGGAGAAATGTTATAATTACATTAAAATCTCAAGAAGAAAAAAAAGAAATAAAAGGTTGTTCTCTGTCCTTTATACATGTACTTTAATATGGTACTTATTTGTATGCACACATACATACACAATAGATAAATAAACATAGCTTTTAAATGAATATCAAATTAATGCATGAATATTAGTATATAATAGTGTCAAGATCTATATATAAAATGAAAATCAGCAATTGTATAATTAAAAATAATATTAATGCATTCTATTCAAGTGCATTTATATAGGGGCAACTAAGGAAAGGCTGCATGTTCATTCTAATATAGTCAGTAAGTAGGTTAAAAACCGTGTCCACCCCTTACTCTCTGAGTGCCTGGACTCAAGATTGGTGAGGTGCCCTTGCATTTCTCCTCTTTATGTTTACAAAGTTCTAATAGATCAATGAAGAGAAATGTCACAGAATCCCTGGGAAGTTCTTAGAAAAATCAGCCATCCAAGTCTCACTCTGTGCCAGGGTGTCTTGGTTCAGATGGCATATGTGATGACAGCTGGGAGCATGGTGTATTATGTGTATGTAGGGGATGGGGCATTGGCATGGAGGCCGGGAGGCTACTGATCACTATACAGATGGAAACATGGTGTTAGCTGTGTAGGCGATGGGGCATTGGCATGGAGGCAGGAGGCTGCTGATCAGCATATAGTGTGCAGAAAACACTCATAACAGAGACACAGCCAGTCCCCGATGTGCACAGCGCCACCACCAAAACATCTGCTCTTTGACAGTATGATGATGCCCTGTGCTTGAATGGGGAGTGTCAGAGAGTGCTCAAATAAATCTGCCTCTACAACTCCTGGGTCACTCATAAACCCTTCTTAGTGGTCATTCTACAGCATAGGTAGGTCACAGACCAGTGCTGTATTGGTTGCCTTTCTGATTTCTTTGACGACATCCCTGACAAGAGCAATGTTAGGGCAGAAGAGTTTATTGAGGCTCCTGGTAGAGGAGATACAATCCAGCCTGGGTAGAGGCAGGGATGGGTGGCATTCTGTCACATTGTATGAACAGGAAATGTGCCTGGACTGTAAAACCTTAAGTCATGCTCCCAGTGCCCCAGTTTCTCCAGAAAATCTCCTTCTTCAACCCATGATTTCCCCCAATTGTATCACAATATGGGGGTCAAAGTTCAAACCCAACAAGCACTCAGGTTGAACTGGTGAGGATGTCTTAGGCAAACTTGAATGGCTTATTGAGCTGTAGTATCTAAGAACCTCATGCAGGACACATGATCTATTCCTTTTTGATTTACCACCTGCACCTTTCTTGAGTCCCGATTTTGCTCTCTACATACTTATCTGAAATTCAAACTAATTTAGAAGGGGGATGATCCCAGCCCTCCGTTTCCATTATGTCCATTTTACTTTCTCATAGTTGGCTTGCCATAATCTCATTAGCATATGTAAAAATGAGAGCGGAACCAATGCAGATTCAACATAAACCTTATATCAGCTTGATCAAATTTTAATGATTGTTCTGAGTAGAGGAAATCCCTCTCCCTTGTCTGTGTAGCTTCTCCAAGTGTGTGATTCAAAGACAAAAGACCCCTAGACTTTACTGTTAACATATTCAAGTTCTCTTACCCAAGCATAAACTAAAAATATTCTAAAGCACATTTAATATTTAGCAGCTAATGACACCTACAAATGCCATCCAATGAAATGGGTATTACACAGAACTAAAATAGCCTAATAGATGAGAATTCTCTTCTAATCATTCTATCTAGAATCGAGGAACTTCATTCTATTTCTTTGAAAGAATTATTTCCCAATCAATGTCACAGTTACAAGAAGTGTTCTCAAGTGGAAACACACTGAGCGTTAAAACAATTTACATCCGTGTGTGCACATCTGTGGGTACACATGTGCCACAACAAGCCCGTGAAAGTCAGGGGACAAGTCCCACACGTTAGTTCTCTCCTTCCACCACGTAGGCTGGAGGTCTCCAACTGAAACACTCAGACTAGGCAGCAAATGCCTTTATCTTCTGAGTCATTCACTGGCCCAATGAGTAGTTTCTTTAATACAAGATTGATAATTTCAATTCAATTCAGTTCAATGATTCCTAGCTTTATTGTCTTTGTTGTCTCTGGCATTTGAGAAGAGCAGTTATCTGGGTCATGTTGCTACCCATCTTTGTACCTCTGAGAAGAATGGTCAGCAGTAGAACAAGACCCAAACACTGGGGGAGTCCTTATATCCCCAACCCCAGCTACACATTCCAAGACTGTACCTTTTATTCAGTGAGCAGAACAAAGATCATTGAAGTTTCACCTTCCAAACAGAACCCAAAGTTCCCTCCTAGGAGGCAATATAAAACTGCTGTCACAAAACTGGGAGAAGGTTGCTAGTGGGAATTTCCCGAATGGCATCACTAATTAAATATGACACTTTGGAATTAATTGACAGCCTGCACTTAAGAATATAATTGCATATTAATCAACCATTTGTAGACAAAAGTTCAATGCTATTTATTAATATGAGGATAAAACTTTTACACTCCCCGCCCCAATTTTCAGAGCTAGGGATTCAACACTGTCCCTTAATTCATCTCTGAAAATAAATCCACTGTATTTGTGTTTAAGGTCCCCCAATGAGTAAATAAGCAGGAGTTTCCAAGGGGAGCAGCACCCAGGGATTTATCATGAAAAGAGCAATTGCAGACATATGTCATATGTCATTACTGGAGAGTTGGCGACAGTGCTATTCATTATATGGTTTCAGAGGGTTCTAAATTAGAGGAATGGATTATTGGAAGTGGATGATTTCCCCTGATTGCTCCTTAATAGTGACTAAGGGGTCGGCGCTGCTCACATTTGCAATGAAAATGGGGCCAAAACCCAGCAGCGGCTGATGGAAATGAAATGTAAGGCCCATAGGGTATCAACTGGAGATGCTACCTAATTGTACTCCTCTTGGTTAGTTTAAATGTCCCGAGATCTCAAAGGTTGAGGTGGTCCCAGCAACTGCAGAGGCGGTGAAGAAAGAGGTGTCTCGGTTCTTTACCTCTGAGCTTCTTCAGGCCTCCTTGCTGCAGTGGGTACACACAGAAGTCATTATTTTGCCAACAAAAAAGAAGAAAGAGATTTCTCCACAAGCTCTTCGGCATTGCTGGGGACTCGGTACTTTCACCCTTTGTGGAATAGTCCTGGTCTATTCTGAGTGACCCCGGCTCCCCTCTGAATGAGCAGCCTGCTGCTGTGTTCACTCATATCATCATTGCAGAGTCCCGTTCCCTACTAGGTGCTGGTGCTCAGTTTATGAGCAAGCCAACATCTTAGTGGTCCTGGGAGGCAGAAGGGTGTCACACCATATGTGACTGAGGCCTGCTCATATCCCGGTGTCTGTGCTGACCAATAGTTAGCTCTGCCGTCACCGTGGTATCAGCCTCCTTTTGCTGTTGCTCAGTGTTTCTGTTCCTCCCATTCTTATCTTCTTTGATGGCTTATTCTATCACTCTCCTAACCATCCTTCCTGACTGTGTGTGTGTCTTTGTGTGTCTGTGTGGTATGTGTCTATAAGTGTATGTATGTGTCTCTCTGTGTGTACATATGCATGAGGAATCCAAAATTCAAGCTTGAATATAATTTTCATGGTCCTTTTTATTGGAAAAATAGGTCCCTCATTATCTTGGGATTTGTCGATTAGGCTATTCTAGCTGGCCAATGATATCTAAGAATAAAACATCCTGAGTGAGGTAACCCAGACATAGAAAGACAAATACAGTATGTATTCACTCGTAAGTAATTATTAGACATAAAACAAAGGCTAACCAGCCTACAGTCCACAACGCCAGAGAAGCTAGTTAACAAGGAGGACCCTAAGAGAGACATACAAGAATACCACTGGGAAAGGGAAATAGATAAGCTCTCCTGAGTAAATTGGGAGCATGGGGGAGAGACGGGAGGGTGGAAGGGAAGGGGAGAAGGAAGAAGGGGAGTGCGAAGGAAAACATGCAACAATGGGATGGTCATGTTGGGGGAAGGATTGAGAGGAAGAATAAGGAAAGAGATATCTTCATAGAAGGAGCCATTATGAGGTTAGTGAAAAACCAGGCACTAGGGGAATTCCCAGAAATCCACAAGGATGACCCCAGGTAAGACTCTAATAGTGGAGAGAGTGCCTGAACTGGCCTTCCCCTGCAAGCAGATTGGTGACTACCTTAAAAATTATCATGGAACCTTCATCCAGTAAGTAATGGAAGCAGATACAGAGATCCACAGTTAAACACTGGGCCCAGCTCCCTGAGTCCAGTCAAAGAGAGGGAGGAGTGATAAGATGAGCAAAGGGGTCAAGACCATGATGGGAAAACTCACAGAAACAGGTGACCCAAATTAGTGGTAGCTCACCGACTCTGAATTGACAGCAGGGGAACCTGCATAGGACCAAACTAGGCCCTCTGAATGTGGGTGACTGTGTGGCTTGGACAGTTTGTGGGACCACAGGCAATGGGATCAGGATTTAGTCACTAGTGCATGAACTGGCCTTTTGGAGCCCATTCCTTATGGAGGGACACCTTGCTCAGCCTAGACACAGTGGGATGGGCCTTGGTCCTGTCTCGATGTGATGTGACAGACTTTGTTGGCTCCTCGTGGAAGGCCTTACCCTCTCTGGGGAGTAGATGGAGTGTGGGATGGGGAGAAGGTAGGGGGAGCGGGAGGAGGGGAGGAAGAGGAACTGGGATTGGTGTGCAAAAATAAAAAAGGATTGTTTAAAAATATATTTAAAACAAACAAAAAGAAACCTCTTATCTCTACCTTGTCAGTATTAGGATCACCATGCCCACTGTCTCCTATGGCAAAGGCCTTACTGACTTAACTGTACCCTTTCGGTTCCCCTCAAAACTTATTTAAACAACCATACCCTTAGACTGCCTTCTTGTTTCCTAGCATGCACTCTGTCAGGCATTTCCCACAAGCCTCCTTTTTTCCTTTACTTTACTGAACTCAACTGTATGTATCATGTTTATTTACATATATCTTACCTGTATCTCTAGAAGGGACACATCCTAGAACCAGCAATATTTTTACCATTAGCATCATAACTTTAGTACATACTCAGTAACAATTGGTTGGTGGTAGATAAGGCAGGTATAAGGCAAAGGAACAGAAGGAGAAAGACTTATTATGAATTGAAGGCTTAGGAAAACCTGTTACACTGGCCGTGAACATGATGAGAGTGTAGGAGGAATATAGGAAGAGGCAGACAAGTGATTAGCACGGGTTGAGGAGTTGAATTTGATGAACTGAATGCAATGACAGGCGAGTATGCCTGGGTTCTCATTGGATAAGGGAAGGCCAGTGCAGGAAGAGGCTGGGTAAACCACTTTGCAGCCCAGAGTTTTGACAATGTGTATGACCCTGCAAGCCACTGGAGAAATTCAAAGGTTTAGAGGCAGGGCCTCGCAGCATCTTTGATAGGATTTCTCGTGCTCCTATGAGAAAACTTCTTGAGAAGAAAGAGGAAAGGGATCCCACAGCATTGCCTGCCCAGGGTGGAGCTATTAGGACTTCTGAGAAGTGAGTGAATTCATGGACAGTGAAGGAGAGTAGACAATTTGTTTGCTTATTCATCAGGCATGGTCTCAGGTAACCCAGACAGGCTTTGAAATCCCTACATCCTGGAGCAAGAACTGGAACTCCGGACCCTCGCGCCTCTATCTCAGGAGTTCTGGGGATTACTGGTATGCAATACCATGTTTCAATTATGCAGCCCTGAGGTTGGAACCAGAGCTATGCACATGCTAAGCAAGTACTCAAGAACTCTATTTTCTGAACCACATCTGTATCTATCTATCTATCTATCTATCTATCTATCTATCTATCTATCTATCTTTCTATCCATCCATCCACCCCCCATATATATATTGAGGCAAGCATAGACAGCATGTTGTCCCCCATTATTAGTTTCTGATATTCTTGTGTAAAGAAGGAAAATTCTTTCCCATTGTGAAAATGCTAACAAGAGGCAGCTGTATAGGACACTGGTCACCCTGACTCTTAGAGTCACATTTCCAGGGTGCTTGCTTGAGTTTTGCATGGGCAACTCTATTCTTCCCTGTGTCAACCCACAAGAGTATGAGGCATGGACAATTCTATTCTTATCTCTGTTCTCACATGAGATGTGAAGTCTTGGCAACTCTGTTCTTATCTTCATCCTCACTTGAAGTGTGAAGTGTGAACAGTTCTGATCTACAATGTGATGTAGTCTCCAAACTCCCTCCATTTCTATACTGATGGCGCTAAGTATCAGAGAATATTGTGATTTAGGTGTGACAGAATGTAGAAATGCTCCTCTCCTTCTAATAACGCATTGCCAGAAGGTAATCCCCCAATTAATCCTAAATCCCAAGGGAGATACAAAAATAAGCTATACAAGGAAAAATATTCTGACTTGAATGCTGAAGGAGCTCAAAGTAGTTGTAATTTGCATTTCTCTGTAGGCAAATATGTTGAACACCTTTAAAAGTGTTTACCAGATGTTTGTGTTTCATCTTTTAAGAACTATCTGCTTAGTTCAGTGACCCACTTATTGGTTGGCAGAGAGGTTTTTTTTTTAACTTTTGCAGTTTGGTTTATTTTCTAGATATTGACTCCTTTGCCTGAAGGATCGCTGGGCAAGGCCGACTGCCATTCTGTAGGCTGTGTAATGCAAGATCAGAAAGGCAAATACTTCATGCTGTCTCTTGTATATAGACTTGTCTTGGAATTGTTAAATGTGTGCATCTAGATGGGCATGGTTGTGAGTAAAAGCCAACAAATCAGAAAGGAGCCCATGAGATGGAGATGGAAATTAAACAGGAAGTCAAGAGACTTGGACCGAGGGACTGGGATGGTTAATATAACCCAGGGAGGTGGAATTAAAAGGGTAAATCTGGAGGGCAAAAGAGTACAGTGGTGAAGAGGGGATGGAAAGAAGGGGGATGGAACAGTGGGGAGTGTAAAGTGAGCAAAACTGAGTCTGTCTGAAAATGACACAAGGAAACCTGTGGCCTTGTCAGTTCATTTAAAGAAAATAAAGTGAAGACATTGTGTAAACCAGCAGGCTCTACCACAGAACACCTTCTATGTAAATGTGAGAAAACCTTTGGTCACTTTCCTTCATTGATGATATTTAATGACTAATTTGTCCACATGTTAGGCCTTTTTTAATCTCATTATTTCTAGACAAACAGAAGTCAGTTGTTAACTTCCCATCTGGCCTCCTTAGAATTTCTTTTACCAACAGCAAGATAGTTAAGAGTTTGGGTGCTCTTTGGTTGAGTGAAGCTACAGAAAAAAAGCAAGCTTTCAAGTCTGGATGGGAAACAAGGCTGTAACCAGAGGGTCTTAGCTGTTTATGACACATTTCCCATAAGCCCCTGGTTTGTTTGGGGATGCTGTTTGGTCCTCGACAGAGGTGGCTTTCTTTCCCTTCCAATCACCATCATTTCAAGTCTGCCTTCTGGATGAGTTCGCGTTAGGATGGGAAGATAATAGTGACTCAAAATAGGAAAAATAGTCGTCTTGAAGACTTGTCTTCAGGAGTCTCTCCTTGTAGCTTGTTCCAGCTTGTTCATCTTCTTTCTTGTTCCCAATGGACTATTTCTTTCTTGAGTCTCTAACTTTTCCTGTGCAGACTCTGATGGCTTCTTTACTCTTGCAATATTATTATGTTTCAGTTTCCTTGTTTGGAATATAAAAGGATGGAGCTGGAGAGATGGCTTAATAGCTCAGGGCACTGATTACTTTCTCAAAGGGCCTAGGTTGGATTCCAAGCACCCAGGGTGGCTCACAACCATACTTAACTCTAATCTCATGGGATCTGATATCAACATCTAGTATCCATTGGCATTATGGTGCACTACTGTCCCTCTTTCACTCAAACTCATTTTCTTTCTAGAAAGTTCCCCCTCCTTTGTTCATGTCCATTTCTTTCTGTGACTCAGAGAGTTTAAGAAGAGTTCTTTGCACCAGTGTAGGTGGGGGTAATTTACTAGACAATGGGGGACTTTTAGTGGCTATACCAGTGAGAAAATGGCTTCGTATTCCAAAGGAACCACTAGAGGCAAAGATTCCCTAGGAGGACAGAGACTGTCATGAGCCCTTCCATTACTCATGAGAAAATAATGAAGGACTCTGTCCTGGCTACTTTAATGTCAACTTGACATAAACTAGAGTCATCTGAAAAGCGTGGAACCACAATTGAGAAAATATAAGATTCAGATATAGGGTATTTTCTTAATTAGTGATTGACGCAGATGGCCCAGAGCACTGTGGGTGAGGCTCTCCCTGGGCTGGTGATCCTAGATTCCATAAGAATTAGGCTGAGCAACCCAGTAAGCAGCATCCTTCGTGCTTCTGCTTCCAGGTTCCTGTCGTGTTTGAATGTCTATCCTGATTTCCCTCAGTAATGAGCAGTTACCTGGAAGTGTAAGCTGAAATAAGCCCTTTGTTTATCAATTGCTTTGGCCATTACTTTTCCTCATAGCAATAGCAACCTTAATAGGACAGGCTCCACGTTGTGCCCGTAATCACAACTAGAGTGAGCATATGCGTACAACCGCCATGCCACGTCTGGAAGACATTTTACTCAGCATGCCTCCCTATCCATCAGCTCTGCATTCTGTGTGCGCCTCCTCCACAATGTTCCCTGCACCCAAGTCCAGTGTTGCAATATGTCAGAGTAATCTTCTCATTCGTGCAAATGTGCCACTGGGCTCTGTCATGTAGACACTACAGACATAAACAGTTTCTCCTTTGTCCCTGTGATATCTAAGCTGAACCTTCAGTAAAAGGAAACCCTTTGGAGGCTCTTAGGCTTCCCACTACGAAGCAGCTCCTGCCTAGGACTCTCTGAATTCAGCCTCTCTGAATTTCAGAAAACTTTGGAGTGACCTAGAATGGCAGAAGAAGTAGACTCACGTGGACACTGGTGGTGATGATCAATGGTGTGGAGACAGGGAGAGAGACTGGACTTCTGCCTGTCTCAGACGTAGAAGGAGTTTCAGAATTTTGGTCAGGTTCTCAACTTCTTGGGCCCTCTTGCCTCCTCGAGAATAATCATGATCTACTTTCATTCTGTGGCTGTGACAAGCACCGCAACAGAAAGCAGCTCACTGGAGGAAAGGCTGACTTAAAACGAGGGAATTGCTGTCTACCACTGCAGGAGATCAGGGCAAGATCTCAAGCAGGAACCCGAAGACAGGTCTACTTCCTGTTCTGTTACAGGATTATAGTCAATCACGAGTGCTCACATCACAATGAAAGAAGAACAAGAGCTTGCTGGCTGGCATTTTGGAGTGTGAGCCAATTTATACTCAGCTGGCTTTCTTACTGGGTTCAGGATGACCCGCCTGAGCCCTGCTTCACTTCACGGTCAACATAATCCCCTGCATACTTGTCCACAGAACGCATTTGATCTAGGCAGTTTCTCAACTGTGTCCTTTCAGATGACTCTAGGCTGTGTCAAGTGACAATTAAAGTTAACCAGGACAGTTAATTGAATAGTATTCTTATTTCTGAACCTGGACCTTGTCTTAGTTCAGTAAGTATTGGCTATTTTTAACTGCCTGTCAATACGTAAATTCCTGAACAGGATCACCCAGTTTCCATGAGTTACAGTGGCGATGGGAAGAACCCATTTTCTTTGCATCCTGCTGCTCCCTGAACTAGAGACAGAGATATATCTTTCCACAAAGTTTATATGTGCACCTTGTTTTTGTAAGAAAGCAAGGTGGGTGCATATCCATCATTTCCAACATGTTTGCCCCGGAATGAGATGCTTTCTGCCTTCGCCATCATTAACACCATTGAAAGTCTTTCCACAGAAAGGCTGAGGCTGCATTCTTGGCAGCACCGTGCTGCCGAGACATCGACAGACTCAATAAATGCCCTGAAATTTAACATGCGTCTGCTGTCTGCTGAGCAGCTCTGGGCACAAATGGGTTTCTTTTATTATGGACAGAAAGGCCAAGTGAAATTTTAATCAGACAGACAAGGAAGGTATCCGAGAGCACTGAAATGCCAGCCCTGCTGGTATTTCCACAATATTGAACTTGTCTTCTGGGGGCCTTTGTGGCTATTTCAATTAGCTGCGAGACACAGCGCCTATGTTTTCACAAATTCTCCTCTTTTTAATTAAGCTACTGTTCATCGGGATGTTAGAAGGCAAATGATTCTTCTTGTAATACACAGAGTGCCGAAGAGGAAATCAAACAGTTGAAACGTTTGGATTTAGAAAGTGCGCTGTTATTGCAACCCTTGTGCACAAGGCCGGCTCTCTGCACTCTTCTTACTCAGTCTCTTGGGTCCCTCCCTTCTCATACCCAAGACTTTTTGTCCCGTGGACACCAAATACTGTAACTGTGTGAGTTTGGTGTGCCTGTGATTAGCTTTCTTTGATTATTGGACTATCATGAGTTTTGATAGACTCAGAAGAAAGTATGTGTTTGCTAATGGGCAGGATAGAAAAACATAGCAAAAGCGTAACAGTATACTAAAACTATAACAAAAACCATGGGCTACCAAACATGTCTTAAAATAAAAAATATTATTATTATTATCAACATTATTAAATGGAAATATTTGCTCTTTGGTGAGTTAATTTTTAAAATAACAAAGCACCAAATTACAAGGTTAAGATGCTTGAAAACACTAAAAATCATGTGAAATGCTGAGCAAAGGTAGGTCAATCAGCATTGCATTTAAAGCTTTGCCAAATTATGAGTAATACTGGGTACATTGAGAGATATTCTTAAAACAGAAAGCTAACTCTAGCACATATAGGGTCATCTCTGTCAACCATCATCCCTTCCTCTCTCCTCTACTTCTCAACCCACCTATCTGCCCCTGTATCCGTCTACCCAACCACCCATTTATCCACCTGCCAGTCCACCCGTTATCATCCATTAATTGGTCCCTATATTTATGGGTTCCTACGTTCATTCTTCCATTCCACCATTAAATTAAGAGTGTAATTACAGTCTTCCTTAAAGTATAATCAATATGACAATCACTGCCTTTAAAACACTTCTGCTAAATTTGAATTTTGAAATCCTAACCCTCTAGATAATAATATTAGGCAAAGATGTCTGTGGGGGGAGACTGGGGCAGGCAGGAACCCTCATGAGCAGGAGCAGTGCCATTCACAGGGAAACTGACCCTTCAGCCTTTCCGTCAGCTGAGGTAAAGTTAGAAGACTAAACAAGTGTGGGGAGGAAGGCTGACACCTTGAACTTCTTTTCCAGTGGAGAAGGGTAGTGATAACTCCCCTGTTAACAAGCTTCCTCTGGGTGTGGCATATTGCTGGAGTGGCCTAAAGAGACTGTGCCAGTGGTTATTAAAATGCATGATTATAACACACAGAAGTACGTAATTCTGTACTTCTGCTGGGAGCCACTGGTGAGACTTGAGCTCTACTCCAGACTTTCTTTGTTTGCATGAAGTTTATGTCTGCAAGCATGCATCTCCCTGGACAATATGAAGCAAGGATGCTCTTGAGGGGCAGGCCAAAGGAAAAGTCACTGCGGTTTCATTGACTTCCTGTGCATGTGTGTATGTATATATGTATGAAATTTTGCTTGCTTGAAGGCAAAGTTCCCTTGGAGAAGTCAATAATTCTGAAGTTCCCAGGGCATTGCTGAACCATCCAGCCTCTGGCTAAGGAGGCAAGTCTTTCTCAGTCAGGCTTCCTCCCTTGCCAGCTGTCCACCCACAGTTCCAGGGCTAATTTTACTCTAAAATCTCTTTCTGTTGCTTTTGCTTCCTGCTGAATCCTGACTAGGCAAGAACATCCTGGTTCTTTGGGGGATAGGGTAGGGGGAACATCAGGACACGTGTGTCCTCCAGGAAGAAGAAGGCTTTCCACCTTCACCTACCTGGGAATAACAACTGCGGTGCTGTTCTCCGAGCTGAGCCTCACCACCTTCCTTTGAATGGAAGTTGAGGAGGATTTAGTATGAAATGATTATATTTGAATATTGGAACATCGTCTATTGAAATTAACTCAACTCAAATAAGAGGTGGTATTGTGAATTCCAGCAGCATTTTTTGTTTATGAATATCTCTATCTGTGTGTGGGTATGGGTGTGTATATATATGTGTGTTATGTTTATATAGAAGTCAAATGCTAACTTGGGGCTTGGTGTCATTCTTTTGGTACTGATCACTCCTTCCTTTCTTCTTTATTTAATTTTTTGGAGACAGGATCTCTCCCTGGCCTTTATCTTGCCAAATAGGCAGGGCTGGCTGGGCAGTTAGCCCCACCCCTCTCTGCCTGCCTAACACTGACATTACAGACACATATTAACCACATTAGGATTTGTATTTTTAACCTGGCTTCTGGGGATCTAACTCAAATCCTCGTACTTGCAAGGCAAATACTCAACCAACTGAACTAGCTCTGCAGCCTATTGTTTTGTAAAAAAAAAAAAAATGCATAACCTACCTCTCTAATTATTACATCAGCCATTTATGTCATAAATTATTATGTCAATGATAGGCCCATATTTGAAAAGGTAAAACTTCTTACATTGACTTAGAAAAGACTTTTCTACCCCTATCATCCACCCACGTGGTTATTCATTGCTTGGGACAACCACAAAGACTTTGTTCCATACATTTACAAAGGAGAGTATGTATGCAAGTGGATGTGCTTTTGTATACCTGTGCATGTGTGTGTTCATATATACGTGTGCAGTTGGAAAAAGTGAGAAGTATCTTGTGTTTTGTGCTTTTCAACTTGGTAAACGTCACAGCTTTTGCACGGAGGTGTACATGAGCAATTTTTTTCAAGTTGAGTGGCCTTGCAATATTCATGGCATGGTTGATCCCTACTTCCCTGAAGCAGCCTTTCTTAGTGGGCATGCAGGTGGTTTCACATTAATTTTTAAATAAGATTTTATTTTCATTTTAATTATGTGTATATAGTATATACTCACATGAGTACAGGTCCCCACAGAGGCTATCTGAGAATACCTTATACCCTAGAACTGGACTTATAAATAGTTGTTGGGCTGTGTAGTGCTGGAACCAAACTCAGGTGAATCTTCTAGAGGTGCATCAAGCACTTTTAACTGCTAACCCATATCTCCAGGATACCATTGTTTCTTTATCACATTGGGAACACACTCTATAAATATGATTCCCTGAATGAGATTCTCTATTATGGTGAATATTTCTTTATATAAACAATGGATGAAAATGGCTTCTCACCTTCCAAGCTTTCTGCTAAATTGAGCAGAATTACCAATTTAGCCAAGGAAGAAAGCCACCTGGTTGGTCTTATGAAGAAAACAGTGACTAAGAAAACATGTATCACAGGGCTGGAGAGTGTTGGTAAAATATTTCCTTTGCTAACATGAGGCCCTGAGTTGGTACCCAGTGTCCATGTGCTGTGCATAAGTCATCACAGCATTATGGAGGCAGGGACAGAACAATCCCTGAGCCTCAGTGGCTAGCTAGTCTAGTCTCAGTGGTGAATCTGGGCTGTTGAGTGACATCGTCTCAAGGATAACACTGAGGTTATTCTCTGTCACCCACATGCATATATACATATACATTACACATAGCACACATACGTACCTTAAAGAAGAAAACACATATCCTAAGAGAAATGGGTTCTGTAGTGGTTGAGTGTTCTATGTCTGTTTTGATGACACAAAGCTTCATTGTGCATTGTCTGCTTTTCCATAAAAAATCTGTTAGTGGGAAAGCATCTCTGACCATGGGTACCTACACCCCGTCTGTGATAGAAGCATATAGGTGTTGACCCAGGTTAAAGAACTCCTAGGCAGTTTGCCCATCAATCCCTCCCCAACTCATAGGGTATCTTTCCATCTCTAAGCATCAAGGCAAAACATCACCAAAGTCTACACTTGCCTCCTACAAATCACAGGTTTGCTCAGTCACAGTGTGAACTCGCCCTCCCATGTGGTGCATCATTATCTCCTTGAATCCTCTCCACATTCTGCTCGTTGAAGCACGTGTCCATTTCTCTTCCTTCTTCCCTCCCTCTCTACCATCACTTCTTACTTAGATGATGGCTTTCTCTTTCTTCTTCCTGCCCCTGCAATCCATTCTCTCATGGCTTCTATGGGACTCCCTATAAACCATCTGTTCTGTTTTCCAGGGTGCTCTTGCTCACCCCTTTGGTGACTTTCCCCCTTTTGTTTGTGGCAGTTTCGTAGATCTACCAGGAGCTATGCAGGGTTCTCTTGTCTATCATGACCATGTAGCTCCTTCTTAAGTCCTACTTCTACTCATGGACATTATTTAACAGGTCCTAAAACAAGCAAGGCTCTTTGATGTTTTAAAGTCTCCACTTCCCCCATTTCTGGTATAGTATAAGCCCCAGATATGTTGACTGTTCCTTCTTGTTTCTCTTATTTTGTAATGGTATCATTGTCCCAGAGGCAAGCAGAATCCTCCTGGGGAAGTAGATATCTTATCTTCTGACTTTAATGAATCCTAAAACACATTTGCTTCCTAAAACATGTAATATCTGTCATCTGTGTCATTTCATGTTTCTCTCTCACAAGCAGGCCAACTCCCTGAAAGTATTATTTAGGGTTCTTTAGAAGAATAGTATATATGCACACACACACACACACACGTATGTATGCGTGTATATTACAAAGGTGATTTATTAAATAAGCTTATATTATATGGCTGGGTGCACCAGTGGATGTCTTCACTTTGGAAAGGCTGAAATCCTGGTAACTGATCAATCTACTAGGCTCGATGTCTAAGTAGTCCCAACCTAGCTGAAGACTTAGAGGATTCCTGGAGATCTTTTGGTCTCCAGTACAGGCTGGAAGGCCAAAGAAATGGTTCTGGTGTCAAAGAAAAAAATGAAAGAAGGTATCATCACTGCCATTATCATCATCATCATTACCAGGAGCAGCTGCAGGAAACGGAAGAGGACAGAGCCACTCACTAGCCAGAAGTGAAAACAAGTACACTATCAGAATTGCCTTCTCCTTCAAACTCCTATCTGGGCCGCCAAAGATGCTGGCCATTCTAGGGGCGAGTATCCCCAGTTCGATTAATAATCCCAGGAAATGCCCTCGCAAACGCACCCAGAAGTGCTTCTCTTCATTGATTATAGATCCAATCACACTATCAACCAAGACTCACCACCACAGGGCAGCAGAGAGGGCTGAATGTATATCAGTACTTGTCCTGAGTCTGAATCCTGGGCACCAGTGTAATATCTCAGATATGGCTGACTGTACCCTCACCCCACCACCTGCGACTGGGGTAAAGTTAGGTAGAGGTTGCTGTCTGTTTAGTTTAGACTAACCAAAAAGGTTGGCTTGTGGTCTGTGAGAGAAGTTGTATCAAAATAATAAGGTAAAAATTGATGATGAAAATGCCTAAAGTTGTGCTCTGCATGTGTCTACACAGGGGCACACACTTGTATACTCATGCATCTAGTGCATGCGGATAATGCACATATACTACACACCCTTCACCCCAAACAATACCTTTCTCACTATACACAAAGAAACAACAACAACAACACCCACACACGTTTCCTTAAAAAACAGTGGTTAACCATCACACTGGGTGTGAACTCCCTGGATTCTATGCTTTTATCAAATTCATTGATCAGCCAAAGCAAAGTTACTGACTAAGCACACGTAAGTATCTGGTGAAGAAGGAAGTGAAAGAATGGCCTGTAATTCAAATATCTGGGACATCTTTACCATTAATTAGGAAGGTAGGCCTTATGTTCCTTCATTCTGCATTGTTGAGTGGGTGTGCAAAATGCACTCATTGAACAAGAAATGATGGTCCTCCAAAATAAATACACTGCTTCAACGCAGGTCCTCCTTCATCAGGAGCTGGAGATGCTGCGTACTCCCAGAAGTGTGCAGGGTCATAATCAGGGGGAGAAAATAAGACCATGGTGAGAGGAAAAGGAAGCACACACCCTCAGGGAAGGGCCAATGCAGCTAGTTTGAGAGCCACTGTGAGGGAAAGTGAGGCCATGGTGGGAAATTCTGAAATACCGTTAGCCCATCAATCACGCTTTGGGGAAGCAGCTTAGCATTTGCAGATGTCAAATGATCAATAAAACTTCATGAATGGTCATACTCACCAGGATCCCGGGGAACAAGGCTGACCTTGTGACATGATCTGCTAAGACAACTAGGTCATTTGTCTTTGAGAGGAGATGGCCGTTTCCTTATATAATTTTTTTGTTTATTCATTTGTAAGAAGCTGCTTTAATATGCTTGTGCAAACCTGGACAACATGCTCATAAGTTCTACTAAAGCCTGGAAGAAATTACACAGGGAGCAGCTGCCTCTAAATTATCTAGGGCAGAGAGTAGTGATGGCAAGCATTTCCGAGAGCAGCAGTCTTCTTAGATCTGTGAAACGAAGCAATTTCTGTTAGAGCGCACTCGCTCACTAGTGTGTGTGTGTGTGTGTGTGTAGGTATAACCTTAAGTATAATTCCTTGTGTTTTGAGACAGTGTCTCTCATTAGCACCTGGGACTTGCAATTTAGTCTAGGCTGACTGCCCAGTGACCTTCAACGAACCTCCTATCTCCATCTCCCCTACTATTCCAGTGGTGAGATTTTTAAGTATACACCAATATGCCTCAGGTTTTACATGGATGTTGAAGATTGAACTCATTTCCTAATGCTTGAGTGGCAGATACTTTTATCGACTCTGAATTAGCTCCCCTCCCCAGACACCAGATTTTTGTTAGTTGAGTGGTTGGTTGATTTTAACATTTTCATAGAGAAAAATGAACTCTCCAATCATGAAGCAACAGATAGACTGGCTTTCTGCCTTTCAGATATGATGAATTTTTGCATACCTGGGAACTTTGTCATTCTTCAACAGTTTTCATTCATAGATGGCTCAGCTATATCTGTTTCACAATTGTTAAATATGGCAACTTATTTTTCCAGGGTTATATTATTATTCTCTCTTACACCATTCCATCCTTTTATGGCAAAAAATCTATGTCTTTTATGCTTCTCTGGGTCACCTACATCTGAACACAGCCAAGATGCTCTCTTAGATGATGAAAATCCAGAAAGATGTTGCTCATCAAACTGTAGGCAAGAGTAGAATAAGTTTCATGGGAACTTGTTCTAAGATCCTACCTGAGGAAGCAGCTCCCGACTAGTGAAGGTTCTGCTCCATCAAGGTGTCCATGGTGATGTGGAGACACAGTGTGTGAGCTAGGATCCTAACACTGTGGACCTTAGTTTTCTAGTCAAAATAATTGCTGACAAAGTCAAGGTGTAGGCTGGTACATTTACTGCCATTGGCTAGAATGCAGCATATCTTGAGGCATGGATATAAGAAGGGAGAGACTTTGAACTGACTTGCTGTTTCCTTGTCTCCCTCCTTGCTGCAGGAGCTTACATGCTTCCCAGTCAACAGAGCTTGTAGTCACTAAGAAATTCGTCACACTGAAAACTGCCAATGTGTTCAGGCTTTGTTGTAAAACAGTCTTCACTGTTTTATAATTAACTAAAACATCATAATAATTCTTTTCTGTGGAAAGTGGAGAGACTGAGTTATATTTCCTAGATACATGAAACAGCTTATCTGAGCCTTCCTGTGGAGTGACTCCGGGGGAAGCTGCCTATCTCAGTCAGGGTTTCTATTGCTGTGCAGAGACACCGTGACCACGGAAGCTCTTATAAAGAAAAACATTTCATTGGGGCTGGCTCACAGTTTCAGAGGTTTGCTCCATTATTGTTATGGCAGAGAGCATGCGAGCATGCAGGCAGACATGGTGTTGGAAAAGGATCTGAAAGTTTGACCTTTGATCCAGAGGTAACAGAAAGTGAACTGTCTCACTGGGCATAACTTGAGCATAAGTGAGACCTCCAAGCCTGCCTCCACAGTGACACACTTCCTCTACAAGGCCAAATCTATTCCAACAAGGCCACACCTCCTTATAATATAGCTCCCTATAGGTCAAGCATTCCAAACACGTGAGTCTATGGTGATTATAACTATTCAAACCACCACACTGCCATCAGTGAATATGGAGACCTTGAACACTAAGAAAAAGCAATCTCGCAGTTGCAGCTCACTGTGACCCTATGGAAAGTTCACACACATGGCCAGACTTTCTAAGGAATCTAGCATCCATGATTTTGGGTATACAATTTACAATATTTGAATATTGGTCACTAAAGTAAAATTTCCCAAAATCACTTTCATACAATTTTATCAGACACAAGATGACTAGACCAGGCTAAGCTAAATGTAATGACTGCTATATTAAGTATTGGTTAAATTCGGGCAGATGGGCAGGTGATTAGATGGATGGAAAGAATGAGTGGATTAATTTATAGGTATATATAAGGTGGGTGTGTAGGCGGATATGTGGGTAGAGTTAGTTGGATGTCTCGATGGATAGATGGGTCTATTCTTGGACGGAAAAATGAGTAGCTCCTATCTATGACTAATTACTGCAATCATAGTGGCTTCTAACTATAGAAAATGTTCTCTTGTAGTGCTTGTGGACAGGAGTCTGTAGTCATGTCACTGGTCTTAGGTCAAAGCATTGAAGGACTCTGTGCTCTGTTCTCTAGGTCATTTCATTCTGGTAACATATGTCACTAGAATACCACAGTCTTCTTGTCCATATGTTTCTCCTTATACAGACAATTGCACTTGTCTGTAGGGATACCTAAATAATCAAGGATATTTTCCCATCTCAAAAAATCCAGTCCACATTTTCCTTATAACATTTATAGGTTCCAGAATTGGGACCTGATAACCTTTGTGGCCATTACCTAGAATTCCACATCAAGTGTGAGGAAAGCCTTTAAATAGGGAACAATTACTTTGCTAGAAAATTAGCTGTTCAGATGACCTACATGCTGCAAACTATCTCTCCAGGAGAAGTGCATGCTGGGACATCTCTGTGAAGGTACAGTACATGCTGGGACCCAGATGCCCACATATATTTCATGCTGGGAATCAGCTGTCCAGTTGAAGTACAGACTAGAAACTAGCTGTGAAGAGGAGATGCATGCTGGGAACTAGCTCTCCAGGTGAGTTACATGGTAGGAATTACCTGTGCAGAAGAGGTGCATGTTGGGAACTAGCTGTGGAAGAGAGGTTTACTCCTGGTACTTGCTATATAGAAATGAATGATACTGGTACAGTCCTGATATCAAGATACCATGTGAGAAGGTGACCCCACTTGTTAATTATCTCATTGATGTAATTGGTTTGACTGGTCCCAATCAGCTTCTTGGCAGGCAGTCCAGAGAAAGCCTATAGTGCGCCCTTGAGACAACCTTATTTATCTCTCCATTTCAGTTCCTTAACAATGTGTGAACTCGGGGAAACAGTTTCACTTCACTGTTTCAGTTTCCTCTTTGCAAAAAGGGGGAAATTACTAGGATTTAACTTTCAGGGTTTGAGAACATTGATGCATGTAAAGGTCACAGTGCTATGTACATGTTAGTTGCAGTTATTGCATTATTGGTGCTGATGTTGTCACCACAGCGATGATTTGAATGGCAGTGATGATACAGCCTTCCATTGGCATACCTTAAGTATTGGCTGCACATGATAGGGTTTTAATTTAGATGGAATTAATTGTTTTATGCTTTCTGTTGCTTTGTCCCTTGTTCATGGGGATCCATTATTTAAAAGGAATTTGAGGGGCCTGTGGAATTGTTCAGCAGGTAAAGGTGATGTCTGTCATGCCTAACAATCCCTGAATACCACATGGTAGAAGAAGGAAGAAAACCTAAGTGCTGGAAGTTGTCATCTAATCTCCACAAGCTTGCTCTCAGATGATCATGAACACACACACACATACATACACACACACACACACACACACACAATCAAAAAATCAAAGCCTATTTTGTTTTAAAAGGACTTTACTCTTAACAGGTGGATGCTACCTTCAAGTCTGTTGCCTATAGACAGTCTCAAGCTGCTTTCAAATATGATATGGGTGGATGCTTTGGGGATGTAAGATATGAATTGCTGAAGGGTGTTAGCATTTGGTTTCCTTCTTTCCTTGTCCTCTATAAATCGGTGATGGGATGAATTTGCATGGCCTGTAGCAAGTGTTCTTGGCCTGTGTGGGGCTCATTTGTGAATTTGTGGACATTTATCACCCGGGTTGGATTTGCTTAATAGTAGATGGTGCCATTGGCGTAATGTGTCTCACTGTGCAAGAGAGAAGCTATACCCTGACCTCACTTGAAGAAGCCACTGTGGGATAATTTCTCTCCAACCCATGACTGACATTCCAGGGTGGTTACAAATGATCAGTGTAGTAGATGCTTAATTCAGTCCAGTCCGGGATCCCTATGATTTATGCTGATAATTAGTTCTTCCTGGGAAATGGCCTTCGTGTCTAGGTAACTTTTATTTTTTTCGGCAGTCATCTCCATAATGAGCTATTAGTCTACAAACCAGAAAGAAAGGAAGGGAGAAGGAAGGAAAGACCTCAGGCAGTGGGATCTTTATTTCTTCTTGAAATCTTCATTTATTAAAAGCCAAATGTGACTTGCTCCCTTTTACAAAGGTTCATTGCTCTGAATTGCAGAAGCAACTCAAAAGTAGGAGGCTTTGACTCTTACTTGTCTTAGTGATCGTTTCTGGAGTTTAGGTTGAACATGCAATTCTGCCATACTCATCTTCCTTGGGTTCCATCCACACAAAGAGGGACAGACAGCATAGGCATACTTTCTAGGTAGGGAAAGTCGGCAACACTGAAGGCCCCATCAGTCTGCTTTAATAAGTCTTCAGGGATGAACGACAGAGTCAGTATGAGGAAATGGGCTAATTGTTAAAAGACTTGTGGACGGAATTAATAACATAAACACAAGGTGCTATGGGTAGCCAGGGCACAGCCATAGGTCAAGGTCATCAGAGGTGGGAGATGGGCTTTAGGGCCTTGTCTCCCTCTTGCCTGCCATGTATTACCTGTTTTCCACAGCCTCTGGAAACCCCTGTACCCCTTAACTCATCTTGCTGCTTCTAGAAGTGACTTCTTTCCTCTTTGTTTTGATTCACACACAGCAGGAGGGAGGTGTATTATCGAGATGAGAACTCTAGGCCAGTGTCTGGACTTTCGTTTGCCTTTTGATCAGTGAATACCATGTCAGAATAGAGTTCTTGTATTGGTAAAATTAGTTTTCCACACTAGGCTGTTTACACTCCATCGGGGGACACGAGGGAAGATTGTCACATTGAATGGACGCTTCCCAGTATTTGACACAGGATTGGACACTAGGATGGGCACATGTTAGACATGCACACGAGAGGGAGGCAAGTTCAAAATTCCACTCTACGTTGAGAATACTGAGCCAAAGGAGTTTATGTCATCATCAGGCATTAGCGGAAGGAAGGCTAAGGGACATTTTTAAAACTCTGAAGAGACACCTCCATGACAGGCAGCTAGATGGTTCTTTGCTTGCTTAGAGTCACCTGTTTGACAGCTTCAGGAATTTTAAACCTTCCTTTTAAACCTGTGGGTTGTGGCCCTCTTGGGGGTCATATGACCCTTTTACAGGGCTTGTGTATTAGTTATCCTGAATATCAGATATTTTACATTGCAATTCTTAACAGCAGCAAAATTACAGTTTTAATGTAGCAACAAAAATAATTTAATGGTTGGGGGATCACCGCTACATGAGGAACTTCATCAAAGGGTTGTGGCATTAGGAAAATTGAGACTACTGCTTTAGAGTATTTTTATTAATCAAGGAACTCCTCCTATTCTTCTTTTCTACCACCGTTCTGCTTTCCTCGTCTTTCCTTTTTCCTTCCTTCCTTCCTTCCTTCCTTCCTTCCTTCCTTCCTTCCTTCTGTTCTCTTCCTTCCTTCCTCTCCTGACTCCCATTAACTCCCTTCCTTCCTCTTACTTTCCCTTTCCTGTCCCTTCATCCCCAAGGTAAACAGGTCGTCACTATCCCTTTCCCTGCTTCCCCCTCAAAGGAACAAATTTTCTTCCACCTATTTAAAGGCAGGGGCATTCTAGTCTCACAGCAATGGTTAGAAACATTAAGAACAAGAGGACAGTTATGGGCCTGATGCCTTCTTTTGCATATTTGAATATTTGAAATATTCCTGAATATTTCATGATAATAAACATGGCTAGATATCCTACTGATAAGTAAAGGGGCTATCTCAATCACATCAGACCACAACACCATTATAATGGCCCATTTGTCAAATCCTACTGCTTTTAAATCTAAGGGGATGTATAAAAGTTTGTGTTTTAAACATTTTAACTCTCCTGATTTTAGTGGAGTCATTTTGAGTTTCTTTACAAGACAAGGTTGTACACTTTTCAACATAGTTCTTGAAGTTTTAGAAATAACAATAAGACAACAAAAGGAGATCAAGGGGATTCAAATTGGAAAGTGGAAGAAGTCAAACTTTCGATATTTGCAGAAACACTACCAGAGAACTTCTACAGCTGATAAATACCTTCAGTGATATAGTAGGATATAGGATCAACTCAAGAAGCATCAGTAGCCTTCCTATACACAAATGATAAAGAAGCTGAGAGGGAAATCAGGGAAACATCACCTTTCACAATAGCCACAAATAACATAATCTTGGGGTAATACTAACCAAATAAGTGAAAGACCTATTTGAAAAGAACTTTAAGTCTTTGAAGAAAGAAATTGAAGAAGATACCAGAAAATAGAAAGATCTCCCATGCTCTTGGATAGGAAGGATCAACATAGTAAAAATGGCACTTCTACCAAAACAATCTATTGATGCAAGGCAATCCTCATTTAAATCCCAACACAATTCTTCACAGATCTTGAAAGAACAATAATCAACTTCATATGGAAAAACAAAAAACCGAGGATAGTCAAAACAAGGAACTTTCAGAAGGATCACTATCCCTGACATAAAGCTGTATTATGAAATACAGTAATGAAAACAGCTTGGTATTGACATTAAAACAGAGAGGTTGACCAAAGGAATTGAATTGAAGACCCGGATATTAATCCACACACCTAAGAACACCTGATTTTTGACAAAGAAGCTAAAATTATACAATGGAAAGAAGAAAGCATCTTCAACAAACGGTGCTGGCAAAACTGGATGTCAACATGTAGAAGAATGAAAATAGATCCATATCAATCACCATGCACATAACTCAAGTTCCAATAGATTAAAGACCTCAATATAAATCCGACCACACTGAGCCTGATAGAAGAGAAAGTGGGAAGTAGTCTTCAATGCATGGGCACATGAGACCACTTCCTAAATATAACCCTAGTAGCACAGACACTGAGAGCAACAATAAATAAATGAGACCTCCTGAAACTTAGAAGCTTCTGTAAAGCAAAGAACGATGTCAATAAGACAAAAAGGCAGCCTACTTAATGGAAAATGATCTTCACCAAGCCTACATCAGACAAAGGACTGATCTCCAAAATATATAAAGAACTCAAGAAATTAAACATTAAAAGTCTCAATAAACCAATTTTTAAAATGGGATACAGAGCTAAACAAAGAATTCTTAACAGAAGAATCTCAAATGGCCAAAAGATACTTAATGTTCAACATCCTGAGCTATCAGTGAAATGCAAATCAGAACAACTCTGAGATACCATCTTGCACCTGTCAGAATGGTTAAGATCAAAAACACTAATGATAGCTTATGCTGGAGAGGATGTGGAGTAAGGGGAACACCCATCCATTGCTGGTGGGAATGCAAACTTGTACAACCACTTTGAAAATCAGTATGGTGGTTTCTCAGAAAATTGGGAATCAACCTACCTCAGGATCCAGCGATACCACTTTTGGGCATATACTCAAAAGATGCTCAATCATACTACAAGGACATTTGTTCAACTATGTTCATAGCAGCACTATTTGTAATAGCCAGAACCTGGAAACAACCTAGATGCCCTTCAACCAAAGAATGGATAAAGAAAGTGTGGCATATTTACACATTAGAGTACTACTCAGTGGTAAAAACAAACATGACATTTTGAATTTTGCATGCAAATGAATGGAATTAGAAAACAATATCCTGAGTGAGGTAGCCCAGACCCAAAAAGATGAATATGGTATGTACTCACTAGTTATAAACAAAGGATATTGAGCTTAAATTTCATGATTCTAGAGAAGCTAAGTAATAAGGTGAACCCAAAGAAAAACATATATAGACCCACCTGGAAACTGGAAACAGACAAGATCGCCTGGCAAAATTGGGAGCAAGGGGGGTGAAGAGAGAAGAGAGAGTAGAAGGGGAAGAGAAGGGGAGGTTTGAGGAGAACTTGAGGGAATGGGATAGTCAAGATGGAGGAAGGACAGAAGTGAGACCAAGGAAAGAGATATCTTGATTGAGGGAGCCATTATAGGGTTAGCAGAAACCAGGCTCTAGAGAAATTCCCAGGAATCCACAAGGATGACCCCTAAATCATCCTTGACACATGACTCTAAGTGATATAGGAGAGGGGGCCTGATCTTGACTTGCCCTGTAATCAGACTGGTCATTATCTTAAATATCATCATAGAACCTTCCAGCAACTGGTGGAAACAAAGGCAGAGACCCACATTGAAGCACTGGGCTGAGCTCCCAAAGTCCAGTTGAAGAGTGGAAGAAATGAGAATATGAGCAAAGCGGTCAAGACCATTATGGTTTCACCCACTGAAACAGTTTGCCTGAACTAACGGGAGCTCACCAACTCCAGCTGGACTGGGAAGGAACAAGCATAGGACCAGACTAGTCCCTCTGCATGTGGTTGACAGATTCATGGTTGGGGCACCAGGATTTATCCCTACTGCATGTACTGGCTTTTTGGGATCCTATTCTCTTTGGATGGATACCTTGCTCAGCCTAGATATAGTAGGGAGGGCCTTGGACCTTCCACAAAGCAATGTGCCTTACCCTCTCTGAGGATTAGATGGGGGTGGGGTGGAGGGTATATGGAAGGAATGGGAGGAGGAGAGGGAGTGGGAACTTGGATTGGTATTTTTTTTAAATCTAATAAATTAAAAAAAATTGATTCTCAACCCATTTACAGGCAGACTCCTGAATTTTTCCATTTGGATAACATTAATTCAGCTATGAAATAATGTTCCTTATAAGAAACTAAGGAAGGAATGGAGGCAAAAAATAAGACAATCTTCTTCCTCTGCAGCGAAGATTAGAATAGATCATTTCCTATCAGTCAGCCTCAGTTCTTTTCTGGCCTAGTGCCATCATTACTCTAGTGGGGGTGTAATTATCTGAAAAAAAAAAAAAGCCCACAACTCTCCTGGAACTGATTTTAGTCTGGTCAAGAATTCCAGGGCTTTGGAGGGAGAGGGTGCTGGAGAGGTGAATCAATTTTTAAAGAGTTTCCCACAAAAATATAATGACCTGAATTCAGCTGCCCAGCACTCATGAAAAAGTTATGTGGGTGGTAAGCTTCTGCAACCCCAGGGCTGAGGGATACAGGGGCCAGCTGACCTGGGAATTGGTGACCAGCCAGGGTAGCCGATTGGTGAGCTTGTTGCTTCAAACATAAGGTCAAAAATAGTAGAGAAGGACACCCAATGTTGACCTCTGAACTCCACATGGACACACACTAAACATAACACACATACCACATACACACAAACACAAATGGATATTTCACATATATTCTTTAACTAAAAATAATTGTGTGGTTTTAAGAAGATATGTAGTCCTTGAAGGTGGTGCACTATGTCCCTGGAAGCTGACATATTAAACATGTTACAACATATTACTAGCCTCCCTAATCTCTAAATAGATGAGAGAATACCAAAGAAGGATCAACACCTTCGCCTGAGACCTAGTGTGAAAGATGTAGAGGCAGTATATAAATCACATTATTTTCATCAAGCCAGGAACCCGGATCCCAGGAAGCAGTGGGGGAAGCACTATTGTGTGACCATGGAAAGAGTTAAGCCATTTTTCTATTTACATGGTTTATTTCACAAGTGTCTGACTCATTGGGCATAGCTAGCACAGTTAAATTACAAAATTACTATTTGGTCTCTTTTTTATTGACTACAATTCAAGGCTGCTTCAAGCCTCCCAAATTTAATCCCCCCCTAGCTCTTTCGCAAGAATATTACCTTTTCTTTGCACTGTTAAACTGTGCGAGGTACCCCTAAGGCTACATGGAGACTTGCTCTCTGAGATGGTGGCTAACGGAGTGTATCACTTTCTCATGATTTCCCATTCTCCTGTAAATTGGGAGAGGCAGGGAGAGCAGTGGAATGTGAATTTTGTGTTGTCAGCACTTTCCTGGCACAGTCTCAGTCCGTGTGGTGGCTGTTTTGGTAATTAATTATCGTGTGTTGGTCGCTCGTCATTCTAAGTTAGCATTTAGTAACCTGTCAAATCCTGAGCTAATGAGCCTATCTCGTGGAGTCTGATGCATTTATTTTTACTTTACTTTTAAGCATCATGGCAGTTGCCGGTTTTGTTGGGTTAGAATGGAGTTAAGAGGGAGATGGTGAATGAGTCCGTGGCTATGGGGAGCCCACCAGAGACGACCACCCAGACAACTGACTGTCTTTATTCCAGAGGCTGGGACTACACTTGGGTGTTCAGGACCTAAATGTAGCCCGAGCATTTGTGCAAAGGGTCAATATCTTGCTCTACAGCTGCAAGTGTGTGTGTGTGTGTGTGTGTGTGTGTGCATGCACAACCAAGTAGTTTAAGAGAAGTTAAAATAAGCAGTTAGCCAGAGGGGGAGGGTTTCACAAATAGGTAGTTTATCAGAAGCTAAGTTAGCTGCGACATCATGACCTGGAGCTCCTAGAACAGAGTTGGGTAATTTTCCATGGGATTCTCCATCAAGGAGTTTAAATTCTAGTTAACCTAAAATGGCCTCAGCATGAATGCAAGATGGAGGAGCCTCTGCAATGTCCTGCCCCATGAGGACAAAAAAGGCTTGTCTTTGCTTTCCTACTGTTCCCACCAAGAATCTAATACTGAAAGTATTTCACGGACTCTAAATAATTTGAATGTTTTGTTACTGTGACGGGAGCGAGGAGCACACACAGCGTGTAATGCACCCGGAAGTCAGAGGACAACTCTGCAATGATTACCATCTGTTCTGGATTTCAAGGACTGAATTCAGGGCCTTGAGCTTTAGCTGCAAGGACTTTCATATACTGGACCATTACACTGGCCTTGGTTGACTTTAGTCTGACATGCTAAATTGGATTGGAGATTGAAGTACCTTGCCCTGATGGTAAATATGATTTTATTAGTGAATGTATGAAATAGCTCATTTCAGAATGTTCTCTGTGAACATTCTGTGATTTTAAAATTCATATTCTTCTTAAGATTTTTGTGCTAGAAACATGAGGAGCTAAAGAAGGCTTTAGCTTCCTTCTGTCTTTGCTGGTATTCTGGCCTTCCGTGATGGTGGACCATAGTAGCCTTATTGTTTCTACACTGGTGAGCACTGTGGCTTCAGGGCAGAGTGAGAACACTCTTTCCTAGAGAGTCAGCTTTTACTGCCTTGGTTTATGTGCTGACAGCCAGGCTGGGACAGCAAGAATCTGTCTGGGTGCCCATCAGTGGACAGATAGGCAAGAACATAAAGTGTGTAAGCATGATAGAGTTTTATTCAGCCATAAAGAAGAATGCAATTATGTTACCTGGAATGAAGTCAACCATAACATGATAAACATACATACAACATGTTTTTTCTCATGTGTGTAAGATGGGCTTTACACATGCATACACACAGGCACCATGAAAACAGAGGGGGCTCCATTTAAGACAGAATGGGAGCAGCAGAAGTTGGCAGTTAGGGACAGGAGAGGGTGGTGGGAAGCAAATATAGTCAAGGTACATACTGATATGTTTCATCAAAATGTCGTTTTGAAAATATTGCTTTGTAAAAGGCATATATGCCTTTTCAAAAGGATGGCAGTTTTCTGGTAGTGGCTGTGACTCCCCCGATGAGGATTAGCAGCTGGGACCATATGGAAGTGCACCCGGTCCCTGAGTCTCCACTTTGACCTTCATAGGTGTAATTGTGTGATGTCTGATGAGGCCACAGCACCTTCCTTCTTTGCTGAGGCTCAGCTGATCCAGAAGTAGATCGCTTACTTTTCATAGAAAGAAGTGGATTCTTCAGTTTACATGCAAAATTCAGACTGGTAGCTACTTCTGAAGCCTGGACGTAGCTTTGGTGTCATGAGATTGAGGAAGGTCTGCAATTCAAGAAGGAAGAAGTTCTTTCTTTTTCTTGTCAATCATAATCAGGTGAAACTACTTCCCTTTAGGGAATTTAGCCCGGGAGTGAACCTGTTTCTGTAGAGATACCACAGTGAGGATGGGAGAAGCAGCTCAACACTCCCAATGTTCTCTTACTGCTCTGGTGCTGGAGGCTTCACCTGAAAGCGAGCTAAGACAAACTCATTTTCCATCTCAGGAGAGCAATGCTATTGATTCTGTAGAAAAGTTCGCCCTCTTGGCTGTTAGTTGCTCTCACATTGCCTGTTGATTGTGTTTGTTATGTTTTTACAATGTAAGGAAATGCTCTGATCCCCTCCTCAAACATGTGAGGAAACATGTTTCCCATATTTCAGGTTTATATTGACAATAAGCCAATATTCTCTGTTTCTTCTTGTCTGTTTATCAGAAAACTCAAAAGTTAGGAGGTGAGGAACAACTGTTAGCACTCTTTTTATTGGTCCTGAGATGGTATCACTGTGTGTCTGAGGCTGGCCTCCAATTTAAGAATCCCCTGCCTCCTCTTTCCCGGCTGCTGAGGTGATGGGTGTGTGCTCCACGCTCAGCTGGCCCCTTGGTCTTCTATAGCAGTGTGTCCTAATGACAGCAGATCCACAGGCAGGGGCATTTTGTGTGTTCTTTGCAGAAATCTGAGCTGAGCCAAGCCATTATTTGCAGGAAGTTTCCGAGGACTCTCTGTGTTGATAGTTAACCTCTTTGCACTTGTCAGTTGTGAGTCACTCAGGCTGATAACCATCTAACCTAGCACTTTTAACTGACTGCAGTATCAAGGAAACGAGGGAGCATCTTCAAGGGCTGACTTCTGGCAATGGCACAAGCTAATCTGAAGCTCCTGTAGTCCACAAAAGGTCTTAGTATAACATCTTTTCTGCCCCCTTTCTGTTTCCACAAAAGATCTCAGCATGAGCATCTTCCCTGCCCCCCATCCTGTTTCACACTTTGGAGTATGCATAGGCTGGTTCTCTTTCCAGTTAGAGGAAGGCAGTGGAGAGAAATGGTATTGATGAGAGCTGATTAAGCAAATTAATGAATTGAGACAGCTGCATAGTAAGTGAGAAGAATTTGAGGAGCGGAATTGGTTTTTGCTCATTGACCGTACAGTGTAGGCGTTTAAACCACAAGGGGATGTTAAGGAACAAGCTATATTGCCAAGGTAAGTGAAGAAAAACTATTTAGAATTGCATATGTATCATTTCTTTTTCCAAAGAATAGTTATGTGCTGGCTATCTACGGCCGTCCTGCCAGATATCGTTCTAGACCCATTTTCTGAGTCATCTGCAGCAGCAGAAATGATTTTTTTCAACAAATGTATGCTGAAATTTGTCTGCAACCCAGGCACTGCACAGTGCTGTGGATACTGATGAGTGTGTCTTCCCATTGGATGGTATGGAATAAATCCCCGTGTCCTTTGTGAGATGTGCTTAATATTTTCGACTCAAAGTGTGTCCGTTTACATTCTTCTCATTTGATTTTCTTATTTACTTTTATTTTTTATTTGTGTGTGTGGATGCATGTGTGCGCATGTGAGTGTGTGTGCATGTGTGTGTGAATGTGTGTGCATGTCAGTGAGGGTGTGAGTGTGAATGTGCGTGTGGGTGTGCATGTATGTGTGTGAGTGTGTGTGTGTAGGTCAGGTATAACCAAGGGTTTTATTCCTCACCTTCCACCTTATTTAAACCAGGGTCTCTGTTTTTTCCTGCTCTGAACACCAGGTAAGATGTTCCACAAACTTCCATGAAGTTTTCTTTTCTCATCTCCTAGCTTGCTTCAGGCAGCACTGAGATTGCAAACCCAAGATACCCATCATGCTTTTCGTAATTCTGATGACCAATTCAGGTCCTCACATTGTATGGCAAGTGTCTTGCACACTGAGACATCTCACCACATTTAAAACATAGAGAATGTTATGCTGGTAAGAATGTGAGGCCCTCACAAGTGCTCTTACTTGTTCCTCATCAGGCTGTATAGTGATGAAGTTACTTTGAGGTTCACTTAGCCATGTCGTGGATACTTCAAAGTATGTAAACCTTTGCTCTCTATACTTAACCCCTAAAATTATGCATGCTGGACATCCAGACCAAAAGACTCCCTTTACCACTGAAGCAAAAAGTTATGGAAAATAACCAGATATGTTACCCATACTTGCTATTATAGCAGAGGAGAGATGAAGACAGGTGGATTCACTAAGTGGTCAGTTTCCATTTCTTGGTGAGCTCTGGGAAGGTGAGAGACCCTGTCTCAAAACAAAACAAAAGATGGATGACACCTTAGAAATGACACTTCGGTTGTCCTCTGACCTCTACATATATAGAAACATACATACATGCATACATGTGCATGAGCACACATACATACACAGAAGATGGAGAGAGGGAGAGATGATAGATAGATGATAGATAGATAGATAGATAGATGATAGATAGATAGATGATAGATGGAGATATGAAAATTAACAAAACAAAAATCAACTGAATAATAATTAATAGTCCATCAGTAGGGAAATAGAAAATAAACTATACTGAATTGATATCTGCATTGCCATATTGTATGTAAAGTGAATAAGTCAGATTCCTGTACAAAGATAAACCTTAAAAGCATAATTTTGAACAACTCCCTGTCATTTGTAGGAAGGATTACAGAGCGACCTCAGTTGTAGTATTTTTGAACGTAAAAATTTTATACATGCATGTATACATATGCATATATATTCTCTCTTACCACATTCACATGTGATTAAATAAGGGAGCAAAGTCTGGGAATTCTTTTTTTTTTTTTTTTTTTTTTTTTCGAGACAGGGTTTCTCTGTGGTTTTGGAGCCTGTCCTGGAACTAGCTCTTGTAGACCAGGCTGGTCTCGAACTCACAGAGATCCGCCTGCCTCTGCCTCCCAAGTGCTGGCGGAATTCTAAATACTGAAAAAACAGTGTGCCCATCTATATTGGGAGGTAGCTGGATAGCTTGAAGTGAGATAAAGCAACGGAGAGAGACTCAATTATATTTGTTATGTTTTATGCTGTAAGCTAGAGGGGGGAGACATACAGCCCAGAGTGTGACTATCTTTTGTTCTTTGTTTGTATGACTGATATGGTGCATAAGAAAAAAATGAATATTTCAGAGGCTATTGTCTTTGGTTTGTGGGAATGTGTGTGTGTGGTCTCTGTGTGTGTGTTCATGCTAAATCTTTTGAACATCAAATTACTTTTTTTTCAGATGCCTGGAGTCTGATTGTTTTCAGGACTTTGGAAGGTCTTTGCACAAAGCCAATGGCTTTTTTGAGTGCAGTATCGAAGGGCAGGTGAGCCAAGGGAGGGAGAGCCCTCGGTCCACATGACAAAGCCTGGGTCTGTCCTGTGGTTCCCTGATGGCTTTGATCAATGTAAACTTCTAATTGAAAGGTCTGCCTGTGTTTTTCAACAGAAATGATTTTCTCCCTGACTCAATTACTGGGATAATTGCTTCCAGTCTCAATGTTCTTTCTACTGAGCCGATGCAGTGTGAGCATCAGAACCTTTCATTCAGCGCTTCTCTGTTGTTACAGGGAACAAGCCCTTTGTGGACCCTTGTGTTTCAGTGTTCCAGGCCTGACACGCACCATCTTCTCTTTCTCTCTGTGTGCGATGAGGTCAAGTTTGATTTGGAAAGCTGGGATTTCTTTCAGATTTACAATTGTTTTAAGTCTCATTGATAGTAAATATTTGGCCAGGGCGATTCCTCCTTCCCCCTTCTTCCTCTTTCATTCTCTTTTTTCTAGCATGCACCTTTTCTCTGGTTCAGAAGGGCAGGCACATCAGTAAGTGTTTTCCTTCGCACAACAGGGGTCCTGCAAGGGAACTGGCTAGGAGGGTGCAGTGGAGAGGTTTGACTCAAGTAATCAATCTAGGCTATAGATTGTAGGGTGGAACAGGCAAATAGGACAAACTCAGGTCAATATTGATGGGCTGGGGGAGGCAAAAATAGTTTCCACGAGAACATGCCATTAGACTACAGGGAATTTTTAATATATACTTGACAGCAACACAGTGAGTTTCTATATTTATTTTTGACAAGTTAAAGGGCTTATGGTATGTTCTATTTGGAGATATTAAGTGGGTATTGGTCTCTACTGTGCATATAAATGAGCTTAAAAATTCTCTTAGCTCTTTTTTTTTTAATCTTTTAAATAACTCATTAAGCCCATATGCACTGTCCATATAGCAATGAGTGAGGGCCATCTACTGGAATGTGGTCAACCCACCAGGGGTCACACTCTCTTAGAAAAATGACTCTTTGTTCCAAAAGCCAGCTGCCAGTATGTTCACAGTTAAAGTTGGAGCTCATGAGCTACTCTGCCCCATGCTACAGTTTGATTGGCTTGACCCTGTGCAGGTCTGGTACAGGAAGCCATGACTGATGTAGGCTTATGGGTTCATTGACCTTGAAATGTCCCGGAAGCACTGGTTTGCCACTGTCTTCTTGGAAGTCTCGCTCTTACAATTCCCCCACCTTCTGCTTCTAGAACTGGCCCTGAGTCTTTGCAGACGGTTGTGATACAGACATCTGTTTTGTAACTGAACACTCCAGAAATATTGTTTCTTTGTGCCGTGTCTAGTTGTCACCGGACAACATCTTCTCAGATGAGGACTGGGGGCTGCTTTAATTTGTGGATGTAGATAGGAGTTCAGAGAGCAGTTTGATAAGAAGCTGGGAAGGATGGGTACGTGGGAGTGGAACTTGCAGACATTATGGGGAGAAGTGGAATGAATATATATTGTCATATTATATTGCATGCATGAAATTCTCAAAAAAGTTTTTAAATTGTTGTTTAATTTTTTTAAATGTTCTCTAGAAATCCTGCATGTTCCCAGACCCTCCAGGTCTTCTATTCTTTATTTCTCCTCTCTGTAATATTTCCTGAGCCATGGGCAGGCTTGATAAAGATGTCACACTTAGGGCTGAACATTCGTTCTTTTATTCTCAGGGCTTTGACCATTTGATAAAGTGTGTCTGTACTGACTTCTCTCCATGGCAAAATAAACTCCCCTGACCAGCTCATGAGTATCACTGATCATGTTGGCTTTCTCTTTTTTTTGAGAGAAAGCTTGAACAGTAAGTTGAAGAAATGGGGGATAAAAGACAATAAACTTTCACTCTGTGGAGATTGCCTTTGTTAGTATTCAAGCACCTGTATTGGCCTGACTTTGGGGTGTAAGTCCTTAGCTGTAGCCACTAAGAGCACCTCCTGTACACATTCACTGTATTCCCTTTTAAAAGGGCCTTGCCCACCTCCCATCTCCCTATCTTTCTCTCTGTCTGTCTCTCTCTCTTCTCTCTTGTCACTCCTGTCCCCAGAGGCTGGTCTTCCCTCAAACAGCAGTCTTGAGACTGTTCTGGATGTAGAATTCAGAGGAAACTCCAACAGAGGTCCTCTGAAATGTTAGATCATCTGGATCATCTGCTCCTATCAGAGATTCTTCAGGTGGTCTTCCTTGATCAAACTGGATTTTTCTTAACCCAGAATGAATCCACAGTCTCTCATTCCCTGTGGAAACAAAAACAAAACCTCGTCTCCAAAGTAACATATCTTTTGACTTAAATTTTAAAGTCAAAGCATTTTCAAAATATATATGTTCTATTAATCTAGCAGCACTTGTAATCAAATGTCTTTTAGCAGCTGTTGTTCCTTCCTCAGCCATCAAATAATTCAAAGACAACACAATAACATACAGTATCCAGACTCTCTGTGTATTTTCCATTTTTACATGGTTTTATTTTAAATTCTATTTCTTTGATTTTTATTTATAATTTTTGGCTTTTTGAGACAGGGGTTGTCTATGTGTCTTTGGCTATCCTGAAACTTACTCTGTAGACCAGGCTGTCCATGAACTCACAGAGAGCTGACTGCCTCTACCTCTCAAGTGGTGGGATTAAAAGTGTCTGCCACCATATCCAACTACTCTCTGGAATTTATCATTTTTTTTCTTTTCTCTCCCAAGCCTACATATATTTTTAAATACATTGTAAACCATTTAGAGGGTTTTTTAAAAATCTGCATCTATCTTTACTTTATATCTCTCTTTTTCTGACCACATGAGCCTTTAATTTGCTAAGCGGTATAGGAAGGATTAAAACTGTGACTTGGATGACTGGATCCACACCTTCCTTAGCTTTCTGAGAGTCTAGCCTCATGGCCGAGGTATGGCTGGAGTCATGTTTATTGTCACAACTCTATGGAGTTTCAAGGTCCCTGCCACCACCAAGTAGATGCTGTTGTATCAACTGCATTGTAAAATTTGATTATCTGGACATGTATACATCTCTACATAAAAATCAGAGCTGAATTTAGATGTGGATGATGGTTATTCTTCTCTAAATCCAAGCATGTTGTTAAAAGAAAAATTCAGAATTTCTGTCTCATGTCAGGAGCCATCTGGTATGGGACAGAAAGAAGAAAGGTTTTAAAGGAAATATTTTACTTTTCTCTGTTCTCATTTTGTCTACATTGTATCTTTCATTGAATATATGCTTATATGAATAATGCTTAAGTTTTCAACAATGACCAGTTGATTTTCCTGCAGTAATCTTTGAAGCTTCCAGGAAGAAGATCCAGCCCCACAATAATGACTCTCCCTGGTTGATATGATGCCATAATGCTGATAGTGCTCCTATGAGACAGATTTTTGGGTACCAGCTGTAGAAATGGTGCCCCTTCTTACAATATTCCAGCCAGAACTCCAGATAAGAACTTCAGAAAAACCCTATCAACTGCTCAAAGACCATTTGCAATTATACAAAACAGCAATCTTAAAACTTAACCACCATTTTACTTTTACAGGATCACACAGAAAGAACATTCCCCCCTTGACAACTGGATGCAATTCTAAAAGATGACGTCCGCTCTCCCAAGTTTGTCCTCAGGGCTAGGACAAAATTTAGGGGTTGATTATTACTCGTATAGGGTTGGGGTGGAAATTATGCCAGCCCAGAAATCTCAAAACAGAAGAGGGAAAATTAAATAGGATAATAGGAAAATTAGTGTAAACTTAGTCACACTAATAATAATAATAGTGAGTAATAGAGAGAATACTTGTGAGCTATTATTTGTGAACAGTTTGCATTGGTATAGATTTTTGTATATTGATACAAATTCAAATTATATTTGTTATGTTGAATATACTCCTATTCTGTTTACAATATTTGTACACCTATACAAAGTTATTTTGTCAGATTGTATGAATGCACAGCATATTTCTACCTCTGTTTAAGACATTTTGTATATTGATACAATTTTAGAATATATTTATCATATTGCATTATATATTTCTACCTCTAATCAAGATTTTTTACATTATTTGCATTTTGAGGTCATTTTCCTCATTTACTGCACAGATGTTAAAAGATTGTTTAATATTCTGATATGAAGTCTTATTCTTTAAGTTATACAGGTAATACATATTATAGGTCAATAGTCATTCATTTTTGTTATAATTTTATTCAGATTAATTAGGTTCTTTAGATACATAGAGATTGTATTCTGCATAGAAAGGTAACCTTAAACCACTTCAAAGACCATTTAAATAATTTAGGATCCTGTAAACATGAGACATGATTACTCCTATTAGCACCGATTTATTCCCTGCAGAGTGTTGAGCACCAAAGACATGCCATTTGGAGTTTGTTTTCTTCTCGGCACAACTGGCCTTTGGGTAAGGAACCTTCCATGCCTCAAACACTGACAAAGTGCATGATTTCCAGACTAGACAAACAGAATCAAGAAAAAAGACTGCCAAACTTTGCCAAGACAGTTTTGAAACATTTCCTGCCTCTGGAAAGGCCTGTCAGTTACTCTAGGCCTTGCCGAAGTTGGCTGCTTCAACATTTCAAATGAGACTTTGGGTGATTGCTCAGGCAGCCAGTTGTCTCTGTTGTCCACTGCACATTTTGGATCTGCTTGATTGCACTTCCTGCCTACTCAAGTAATATTATTTCCCTTCTCAGGCCTTTGATGGGGTTGAACATTAGAAAGTCAAAGTTACCATCCTATTATGATCTAGCTAAGCTATTTCCAATACAAACTTAGACTCCTTGGGATAGAATGTTTATTAAAACATTAGGATATGTTCCTTACTTAATATTGTTTATGCTGGTCGTAATTCTAACTTTATACTTGACATCTGTTCCTAGTGTACATAGTTTTGTATTGGGTTTGGAACTCTTTTATTTAAACAAAAGAGGGAGGTGTTGTGGGAGCTCCTTCAGTCAATAGCCTTTAAGATACTAGCCCACTTGGGTGTGGTATCTTATAATATAAATGCAGCTGTAAAGCATGTTCTCACTTTCTTGCTTCCTGCTCTCGCTTCCAGCTGCTAGATTCAGTTCTTGTTCCCAGTTCATGCAAGGAACTGTGATCTAGGACTGTGATCTGTGAGTCTACCCCTAAATAAATAACCCTTTATTATACGCAATTCTGAACTAGTGTGGGATTATTTTGTAACTTCCCTCATCAGTTAATGTTAATTGTTGTGTATTACAGCACCATAACCTAGCCCCTACTGCCTAACGCACCTTGTCTCTTGGCTGCTTGTCATCTCTTCTACATCAGGTGTTCTGTACATCCTTCTCTGTCTACTTTTTGGTACCATCATTTGCTAACTACTGAACCCACATATAGTGTTTGATTTTATTACATCCATAGAAGGCTTTTGGGCAAATAGTGTTTGTTTCTCATTGGTTGATAGATAAAGACTGACTTTGTCACTAGTCAAAAGTCCCAAGTAAGGGCCCAGAGTTAAGGTTAAGAAAGTTTGTTGTTCTTTACCAGGACATGAGGTTTGTACCTAGTACTTACATCAGAAGGCAGCAAACACCGGTAAGTCCAGCTCCAGGGTATCTGGTGCCCACTTCTGAACTCTTTGTGCACTTGCACGCACCCCCCACATACACACACACATGCTTCCTCATGAACATATATTCTAAGAAGTTTTAAATATCCCACAGTTAATAATAGGCATACACACATGCACACACACACGTATGCACACACAGACATATGGTAAAAAGAAAACATACAAAGGAAAATTATATTTCTTATTTTGAGAGAATTTCTGATTTGAACACAGAAGTTTGAAAATTACTAAGTTGATAATTTCCTAGTTTCCTTTGCTTTTCAGTGGTATTGCTAGTGGATGATGATTAGTGAGGGTCATACTGACTTCCGTAATGATGGTGGTGATGGTGGCAATGATGCCACTAGCTATGCTGATTCATTTGAGACACCGTCTCATATATTCCAATCTGGCTCCAAACTCTCTGTAGTGTGGATAACTGTGAATTTCTGAATCTACCCCCTTCACCTCCTGAGTGCTGTGAATATGGTTGTGTGCCACCATGTTCAGTTTCTGTGGTGCTGGCAACTGAACCCAGGCTATGCACACTGCACAAATGCTCTATCAACTGAGTCACATCTCTGTCTCTGCTGGTGATTGTTCTACAAACATTTTCAGCACCCTAATTTCCACTTAGTGCTAAAGAGTGAGTTTATTATTTCATCTGAACATATTCTGGCCATGATAGTCAAAGCAGCGACTTAGGAGCTTAGGATGAGGCAGATACAGCAAGAGGACAACTTCCCTTAGATGCTAGAGAAGACAGGTGCCTTTTTCCTTGCCTTGGTGGCTAGATTCAGCACCACCAGAAATCCAAAATAGCCCCACTGGGCTTGAAGATGCTTCCTTTAAGTCCCAGAGACTTCAGCTACTTGTGCCTCCCTTCTGATATGTGTACATATATCTCCAAGACTTTAGTTGATGCATGTCCAGCCAGCTTTACAACAAGGATTTAAGAACTTCATGATATTATTTGCCATGAATAATTGCTTGAGGAGCATATTGGATCACCTTGTATAACTTTTACAGGCTGGATTTAATTTCAGGTTTGACTGTTATATTGTAGCTTTGCAGAGCAATAACAAAAAAAATCATAATTTAGATTAGGAGAAACAAAACAAATGATGATGGGAGTATTATCATAACCGTAATTTTACAGCACAGTTTAATTATTTGGTTCAGTAATGTTCAATAATTATTTCAACACCAAAATCCCTCTGCATCCCAGCCCCTCAACAAACTAAACAACTGTTTCAGTACCAGCAACTAATTTATAAGGCAATTTCAGAATCTTATGACTTCTTGTCTCTCGGAGATTTACAGTCACTAATAAAAGGCCCTAACTTCAAGAGGCATGAATTAAAACTCATTTATAAAGAGTGAAAATTCAGGATTTTTTCCTTGTTCTTCCTCTATCCAGAGGGGTCCATGTTCTTGTTGACTTGGGGTAAGTGGGTAAACCCTGAATATGAGTCACTAAATGCTGGGGAAATGAATGAATTCACTCACATGTCTAAAGTAAGAAGTACTAGGAGTGAGCCAGAGGATGTTCTTTTTCTCTTTAAATTCCTAAGAATTAAACCCAGGAAACATTCTTTTGCCTTATTTTTCTTTTTAAAATGAACCAAACCAAAGATTAATTTTGTACACCTAAAAGTCATCTCCCCATGCTCATCCTCCACATTCAATAACCGAGTCTGGTAAATGTCTCTTCCACTGCCCTCTGGCCTGACCACCTTTCTCTTTGCCTGAAGGTCTATGAACCCTTCCTTTCTGGATTCACGACTCTACCCTGATCTCCCTCATCTGCCCCTGCAATCCAATCATGACAAAGTTTTCTGGAACACGAAGCAGATCCCAGCCACTCTTTTCGGATGTCCCCACCATCACTTCTTCCAGCTTTAGAATGGAGAGCTAGTACTATCAGCAAGCTTCAGGGAACAGTCCCTACTTGGTTATCTTTGTCCTAATATCCCATATGGTCCTACCATTTCACAGTCCATGCAGCTTGAGCAAGTTTATGTTAGGATGTCTACGTATATGTGTGTGAATATATATGTGTATGTGTGTTTCTATGTGTATGCAAGAATGTGTCTGTGTGTGTCTGTGTGTATATGTGGGGGTTATGTGTGCTTATCTGTGACTATGTATAATATATGTGCATGTGTTTGTGTAAGGAAATGTCCTTTTTTAAGTAGGATTCCTCAATCACTTACCCAATGTCACACCCTAAGAATGGCACCATGCTTGTTTGTATTCTCTACTAAGCATGGTGGCTAGCACACAGTAGGATTAAGAAAGTCACAGCTTTCCTTGTGAATCCCCTGGGGTAACTTTCTGTTCTACAATTTCCCCACCCCTTGCCATCCTCCTTGGTACAGAGAGTTTTGTGCCAGGTGATGCACCCTTACCAGTTAGTATAACCAGGTTAGTGGCTGCTCTCTTGGGCTATTTGGGGGCTGATCCAGTATTCCTTCAATTTGTCTGTTTGTTTGGAAGGCTCATTCCTGTTAGCATACAAATCATTCTTCAAGGGAAAAAGAAGGACCAACAGCACACACACACACACACACACACACACACACACACACTAGCAGCAAACTACTTTGCATCCTCCCCAGGCAGGGCAGGAAAGGGTTCCAGTACACTGATGACAGGCTTCCACTACCAGCAGATATATAGTGTGTCTCAGAAGCAAAGCTCTTTGTCTGAAAGGAGTTAAAAAGAAGAAGAAAGAAATTGAGGTAGAGGGTTGAATTGATTTCTTTAACCAATATGGTCAAGTTCAATTTGGGTCCTTAAAAGAGTTAACAAAAAATGACGATTCAAAAACTCCATGTTCCATAAAAATAGCACTATTAAGAAGAAAGCGGTGCTTCTCTGTAACCTCTGTGACACTCTGCTCTGTTGGACTTCCCCTGCTGCAGCTGGTTTTGAGTATAATGCCATTGATTTTGAGACATTTCATAAAGATAATTAGATATACTGGAGCGTATTCTATATTCTCAGCATTTCAGAAGCTATGCAAAGCCACCCACACTTTTGAAATATGTACCTGGCATTTCTTCCTTGAGAAACTTTCAACTTCTGCACACTGGTAGGGGGTGGGGAATTCAGCATCTCTTCTGAGTCTTCCTGAAGCATGAAGCAAGAGAGTGGGTGAAGGGATTTCTGCTTCCTTTCTCACCTCTGTGAATAAATGTATGAAAGATAGGAAGGTATGTTTAATTTATACATTAGTAATCTCAGTCCCTGGGCTCAACTCTTTAACCCCTGAGATGCCTTATGTTGTAGAGGGAGGTAAGGGTGCCAAGTCATTACAATCATGATGGCACTTGTATTTGTTTTTTGTTTTGTTTTTTGTTTTTTTTTAGTTATTTAAAAGGAATGCAATTAAGAGGGAAGTATTCAGCATAAGTACGTATTTCAAACAGGCTTTTAATGTGGTACTGTTCCGTATGGAACTTCGACCTCATAAAGCTTCCTCAAGGCAATGTCAATCTCTGTCCTGTGATTATTTTTGGTTGAAAAAGAAAGCTGTTCATGCATAAAGAACTGAAGTTACAGGCATTAGCATCTCGCCTTTATTGACTTCTGTGGGGTTGTAGTGCTGCTATAAGAGTCTCTCCAGGCACAGGTTTTGATGGGAAATGTCTTGAGCAGTGGGGTACCATACAACTATTTTCATCATCATTTCTTTCATTGTCAGCTTCACTTTGAAAGTCACATATTTCTTTCTGTTGTTTGTTTAATCATTGTGACCCTGTGATCTTCACTGTATCTACATAAAAAAGTGACCATCTGAAATTTGGAATAACTTACATAAAGTCATTCAGTTAAGAAGAATAGGATCTAAGATGGGACAGTGAGAATGTTGACTTTGGGGAAGACATATGGCTGGATCATATTTTCTGATACTTAAGAGCATTTGCTGCTTTTGCTTGAGATTGGAGTGAAGGGCCCAGCACCCAAACTTAGCTGTAATTCCATCTCTGGGGAATCCAACTCTCTCATCTGTCTTCTGTGGTCGCCTTCACATACTCTTGTGCATACATATACAGATAAATAAAAAGAAAGTCATTTTTGACATTTGATTCTTTTTGGACACATTGGGTACCAAACCTTTAAAATGTGGCTTAGGAGGACAAGAAGTCTACACTGTGTCATTTGAAAATGATCATGTGATCATGGAATCATTTAAGTACTTTCTTGTCATCATATTTAAAAGACAATGATGGCCATTGAGATGGCTCAGCAGGTAAAGGCCAAGCCTAATGATTGAGTTCGATCACTGCACCAATGAAGTCCATAGAGCAAGCTAATCAATGGAAATAGCCAGTCTTCAGAAATCCACTGATGCCAAAATGGCCATTTTGTTGGTCTTCTTTTCTTGTCCATGTGTCCTACCCAGGAGCTACTCATTACGTATTTGCTAAAAACCAAGCCACTTCTCTCAGACTCAGCTGACTGAGAAGCCTCAGGCTTTCTGCTCTATTATGCTAGAATCAAATGACCAGTATTGGCTTTTTCTTACTCAGGCCAATTTTCATGGATTATGTGTTTGTTTTCCTTTATTCTGGTTGGCAACAAGAATGTCATTATCAGTCATCTGATCGTGAAAGGAGCTGCAGTTCCTTCCTTCTAACTGTCATCCCATTGTCCTCCATTTCTGTGTACATTATGTTAAAACCTGGGAAAGATTATCTCCTAAAACTCTCGGATGATGGGTTTTAGATGTTAGCAGTCAGAATGGACCTAGATTCATTACAGTTCAGTTGCAAAAAAATGATTGCAGCCCCCCAAGTGTTGGGTATAGCGTTCTAAACTTTCTTCCGGTTTCTGAAACATTTATGGAAGAATAATTCATAGAATAGTGACCATACCTTTCCAATGGAGCACAAATGCACACTATGTTTCTGCTGTTGTCTCATTAAATATTCATGCGTGTCTGTTGCGTTTGCCTCATCACTGGCCATTTACCAATGCTTAACAAGCACAGACGGTCCCGAGCAGGAGAAAATAATAGCAAACAGAAATAAGGCAAAGTAGACAAATGAGGCAGCAGTATCTTATTTCTGCCTGGTTACGTTTCAGAAGAACGCTTACCATTTTTAATATGGTCCATATTTCATCAGTTCCATGTGTTGACATGTCCCAGGATAAGATGGATGATTTGACTAGGAGGTATGCCTCTGTCTGGCAGAGTCAATCTTTCCTTCCCTTCAGCAGAACCCCAAAATGTAATTCCCTAATAACTGACCTAAGTGCATCTTCTTCCAATAAAGCCGCATTATTAAATTGCCGAGGCAGATGAAAGAGGAGTGGGGAAGCTTGCCTTCTTCTTGATGTCAGACCATCAGATACCTACTTACAGTAACTGGAAGGAAAGTGAGCTTCAACTCTCATTGCTGAAATTTCCAGCAAGAGAGCTTTGCTTGTGTGCAATTATTGTCATTTCATACCAGCAAACTGCCGTTTCCTGAGGAATTTCCCATACGAGCCCACCAGTGATAGAGCAAAGTTAAGCACTATTCTTTCCTGACAGTGAGAAAATACAGACCCAGAGACATTCCAGCGTAGCAAGAATTATCTCTGTATGAGTTTAAGGTGTAAAGATTGCATATAAAATGCACTCTAGTTGTGTAACTGGGGGCATAATTCATCAAATAGTCTTCCTCCAATCCCCCAAAATACCCACATGGAAAGAATTCAGAGGGGGTGGCTGCAGTCTAAGAACTTAGACACGTTTATGCAAATCAGAGTGTCTAAACATACCATACAGAGTCTTGGCTCAGAAGAGTGGAGTAAAGCCGAATTGGGGATAAGGCTTACAAAGAGCTAAAAGACTCATGCTGGAAGGGGAATTTGAAGATGCTGGGCCTGCGAGAAGAGGTGAGCTATGAAACAGCTGAGGTAGGAGCGATGGGAGAGAGAACTGCTCACAGTGTGGTATGGTATGAAAACATTTCTAAGAATAGTTACAACCAATGTTTGTACTGATATAACCTAAGTTCCCTTCATTCCCTATACAAACCACAGTGTGGTTCGGATTGGAGGTCATTGCCCAGGGCTTGGCCTTTCCTGGATGCTTTGTGGTTGTGTGATCACGAGTCTCCTTGTGAGTCATCAGCTGAAATGAAATTATAAGCGCAACGACATCCAGTCCAAATGTAAGCGTTTCGGGAATTTTCCTTTCTCTTGAGTAGCATGATCTAGAGATATTAGGAATGGGGGTTCTTCCTTCATCCTCCATCTTTGAGAAACTGTGAGGAGCAACATCACGATCAACCCATCCATGATATCAAGGCCATGGCTAGGCAGCACACAGGAGATGTACGTTCCTGTCACTCCCACGCCTTTAGTCGTTAGGAGTCATTTGTTAGTGTACAATCCCCTATATTCCGAGCAATATTTTTGCTTTGGTTTTATTTTTCAAGACACTGTTTCTCTGTATAGCCTAGCTATCCTGGAACTTGTTCTTATAGGCCAGGCTAGCCTTGAACTCACAGAGATTCATCTGCCTCTGCCTCCCAAGTGCTGGGATTAAAAGCAATGCACCACCATGGCTGGCTTTCCTGAGCAATAGTCAATTACACATGTAGAGTGTTTGTGTTTGTGTAAGCATTGTATTTGTGTATCTGTGGTCAAGAAATGTAGCTCTGAATCATGTTGGGGTCAGCTTCATTTCAAACTCAACAGCAAGGGACAAAGTGAAAAACAAACCCACAGTGAAGGAAGATCATAGAAGCTCGAAAAGGAAGGTGCTGGGATTTTCCTGGGTAACGGGTATCTGGCAACATCTGAGTTTGAAGGAGCCAAGAGGTATCAGCAGTGCTCTGATGATCCTCCCCGGTCTTCAGTGAGGAAGCTGTCAGCTGTCCTTCCTGTTTTACAGATGAGACTACCAAACATCACCTAAGGAAAAGACTACGATCAGACAGAGGCAAGATTGCTGAATTCCCTGAGCACATGCTGAGCGGCCTGGGGCATTTGGAAAGCTGTCTCTTCCTCCTTCCGTCCTTTCTTCTTTCCTCCCTTATCCTCTGTCCTCTCTTCTCAATCCTTATATAAATCATTGAATTTGTTGTTGTGTTTACTGTCCAAAATATGACTGTATTGCAATCTACCCATCTCCCAGGACCAGAACAGCCACTTACAAAATATTTGCAAGAATAATAACTTTTTCAGGAATATGATAGTTTTATTTCTGCTCACTGAGTTAATTTTGTTTTTGTTGTTAACTCCTAGTGAATTTATTAGCCAATCAGACTTTCTTGAAGGGCAGCCCAATATCCCATGCCCTAACTTCTGCCTATTGTAATTAAGAGCAAGCACTCCAGCTCTTCTCTCACCCACCCTTGTCTTCTCTGCCTGTTGGTATTTACTGGGTGATTTGGCACTTAATCATAAGAATGTTCTTCGTACTTTTTAAATGGCATTTCAAACTTCACTTGCCATCATTAGTAGACAGCATAAATTACAACTTTAGCTACAGTGAGCAAGTTCATACGCAACAGATTTGGGGAAGGAAGGGCTAATTATTAGTTGTGTAGGAAGATTCATATTATGTTTCCATGTGTTACTTTTAAAGATGGTTATCTTTATTTTTTATTTTGTGTTTACACATTTCTATGTGGGTTCATGTGTACATGAATACAGTTACACACAGAGTGCAGAACAGGGCCTTGGATCTCCTGGAGCTGAGGTTAAAGCCTCTGTGTTTAGGTAGTGGGAACTGAACTTTATAATTGCTGAGCTGTCTCCCCAGTGGCCTCCATCATCACTTTCAGCCAACAATTTTCCAGGAAACATCATCTGTCAACCCATGTTACAGGAGCAGGGTAAGATCCACCCACGTGATTCTGCTTGGCCAAGTCAAGCTTCTCTTATCAGAGCAGGTATATACAACCTCTGAATCTATAACCCAATATTCCCAACCTCTACAGATGTCTTAACTTACCTTTCCTGATGTGGCTACAATTCTCTGACCAAAGCATTTGAAGGAAAGGCTCACACTCTGAGGTGCCGCCCACTGGGGCAATGAAGTCACAAAGTCAGGAAACTTGAAGAAGCCAAACATATCACACCCACAGACAAAGCAGAGGCCAATGAGCCAGCACACCTTAGTGTTTAGCCAGTGTTCTCCATTGTATACAACGTGGGATCCCTTGCAGAATGGCACCACCCACGGTGGGCAGTCTCACGGCTCAATTCACAAAATCAAGAAGATAAGCCCCCACAGCATGCAGAGGCAAGTCCAGATTCCGGGTAATTCTTGATCCTCCCATTCGACAATGACCTCAGCATCACGTCTAATGTCTATGAATTAACACAATGACCACTCAGCATCACGTCCAATGTCTATGAATTAACACAAATGACCACTCAGCATCATGTCCAATATCTATGATTCAATGGTGGAGAGAAAACTTTTTGCTGTCTCTGCTGCCAAGGAGTTAATTTTACATACAAATTTGAAACATTTCAAATTATATAAATGTATAATCTTGCTTTATAATCTTATTTAATAATATTTTTTAAATTAGTTAAAATTTCATTGACTGGGTTCTTAAATATATTAGTCATATGAGCCTCCTCCTCTGCTGAATTCTATAAGTCTTTTGATTTTTTTCTTTTATCTAATGTTTTTTCTTGATCTGACATCTCCCTCTAAATGGATCTGGGTGCTGTTCCCTAGCGCTGAGATAATTTCTGGTCTGTGCCGATTCATAAGTATCTGTCTACTTAGAGTATTTCTCCCACTCTAGTTGACCCATTAGGGGATGAAGAGAGCAATGTGAGGCCTGAGGAGCCCAGGACCAGCATCCGGATCCCTGGCACCTATGTAAATGTCAGGTGGGTGTGAAGGCCCACCTTTAATCCCAGCACTAGGGAAGTGGAAATGGGATCATTGGGCATCCTGGACAAATAAGTGATCCAGTTGAATCAATGAACTTTTAGTTCGGGGAGAAAATAAAGTGGAGGCCAGTCTACAAAAATAACCCATGTTGATCTGTCTTCCATTCACATGTGCACAGGCACCTGCCCTAATGCAAAAACATACATATGCACACCTTCACACATATGCAGAGAGAGACATTGGTTGTCACCTGTGACAGGAATGCTAGGAACGGAAATGTCCTTGCTAAGAGCATAGGAAATGCAGGGAAATGGGAGGGAATATAGCTTGATGCAGTAGGTAGAGACAAGGAAAGCCTGCTGGATTCAGTCAGCTCTTTGGTTTACAAAATTATCCCTCAGTATCCAGTCTCCCTAATCCCTTTTGTTGGCTGCAGAGATAATCAGGTGACGTACTGTATCCCAGCCAATCAGTGTTTACCTTTTACCCCGGAGTTTTCAAGATTGGTGGAGGGTGGACATGTGACAGATGGAGGCGTTGACGGAGCTTTCTGTGGAACACGAAGAAACAGAAAACCTGTCAGCTCAGATTTGACGACAGTTTCTGACATGTGTACTGAGAAGGGTCTGCTTCCTCTTCTAGATTGTCTGACAAGAAGTGATGTCTGATGAAGCTAGTAATGTGGAAAACTAGAAGAAATGCATGGTGCTCTGCTCCATGGTGATCTGGGGGCAGCTGGACTGGGGAATGATAGTTGAGAATTATTACATTGTGGTTCAGATTATTGTATTCTTATGTGATCTTATAGTGTTATTAATTGTATTCTTGAAGGCATAGCTCATTCGCTACATATTTTTTTCTGCTTCTGGAGATCAATGCGCATACGCTTTATGCAGTCAACAGTCACAAGCTCTTGTGAAAATGCCTTTGTGTTGGCACTCTCAATCTCTGATAGAATGAAAACATACTCACTTGGGGCTGGAGCTACATGGTAGAACCTTGTCTCACCCACCTCTCCATTGCCCACCCAAAGAATCAGACAGGTAACACATCTTCAAGACGGGTATTCTAGAGACAGAACTTAGCAAAGCACAACAAATAGTTATCATCTTTCCTGCCTATACTAGTGGCAACCATTGCTAATCGGTTGTGATGTTTGTACTCCTGGAGTCTGAGTTGGTTGCTCCTTCTGAGAAGGGTGCCTTCCAGTGATGACTGCTGATGTTGAGAGTTATGTCATACAATGTAGACCTTCTGTTCTCAGGACCTCTGCAGGACAGCCAGGTGGACTGAGTAGTCACCAGACATAAGGTTCTGATGTCAGGATCCAGATAGGGTAGGAACAAATGGAGGGATATCTAAACACTGACAATTCATTCACTTTGGTTGTGGTAACATAGTATCAAAGTATGGGTAGCTTTAATAAGAAGAATGAATAAGAATAATACTCTATCTCTATGGAGGCCAACTTGCAAATGAAGGACTTTTATTTTTGTTTTATTTTTTTCCTTAGACACGGGGTCCATTCTGGGATGCTTCTTTGGTTTACGAATATGTTCTGCTCTTTGTCTTCTGCACACTCCCATTCCTCTGTGCACATTTATCTTCACAGTGAAACAGGGTAAACTCTGAGAACATAAATTTTACTCATTGGCCTCTGTAAAGATTCAGTGTCCAAAATTTTCCCACTCTGAGATGTTAATAATTCAGAATTTACTATGCAGGCTTCATGGGACATAATCCAACCCACTGAGTTTAAGGAGTTCTTACATGGGGGTTGGTACCCTACACCGGGTGCTCTGTAAGCTCATGTTACAGAAAAGAAGCCTGAAGTTCAAGATCTCAAGAAATCCATGAAGATTCACAAAGTGAGAATGACTGGTCAGGACAGCACCTCAAATCAGGTCCCTGATTGTGTTGTTAGTGCAGTCTAAGAAGAGGAGTTGACTTCCTAGTAGATGTAAAAGAGAAACTAAAATTGAGGGAGTTCAGCGTGGGAAAAAAAAAGTCTGTGGATTTGGTTTCTGGGAAAATAATGATGTCATCCTTCCTTAATATTTCAGTGGCTCCCTATTCCCTGCAGGTTAAGACCTAAATTATTCAGCAGGAAACTCAGATCTGCTCATGATCCTTCCCACTTCACTCTGTCTGTCTCTAGCTCCCCTCTTCCGAGCCTCCCTGGCCCAGTATCACTCCGTGCTAGGTAGCTTCTACTCTGGCAGACAGTTGCTGGGGGTGGGGGTGGGGGACTGAGGGAGAGTATCACACATGGTGTGTCAGCTGTCTTTCTGGTCCCTGTTACCAGGCCCCAGGAGACCGCAGTGCTGACATTCTGCCTCTCTGATTTCTTTACCTTTGCACTTAACAGAGTCAAGTTCCGATAATGGGTTTACCCCAATCCAAGAATGCCCACGAAGATCTAATAGGACTGTGTGGTAGAGAGCTGAGAGCAATCTAGTACATGGCTCTTTACCTGTATGTGCAGCAACCATTGAGATGGAGCCCAAAACATCAAAGAAAAGTCAAGTTAGAAGTCTCCAGGAAAGCTAGAAACCTAATACCAGGGTGTGTCTAGTATCCTGGGGGTCACTTGTTCTTAATTTCTTTGTTCTTTCTCAAATGTTATGCCCACGCCAGGTGTGGCTGGCACCCTCTCTTCTCCCTCTCCATTCAGCCACATCCTACCAGGAGTGGAGAATCAAACCATGAAGCTGCAATCAGCTTCTCCCCCTCCTTCACCAATCAATGCGTGGTTATTTCTTAAAGTGAGACTGTCTCCTGAAGACAAATCTGTAGATATCCTAGGTGACCCATATGTCTTCCAACGTTGCTGTATTCATAGATGACTTCTCAAAGAAACCATTATTAATGATGTAATTAATATGAAAGGCTACCATATATATCAAGCAGGTCATTAAGGCAGAGGTGGGGATGCAGCCATTTATATTAAAGATACATGTTATGGTCTGTGCCCAAGCAATAGAAAATGCACAGCTTAGAAATCTCTCTTTTTCAACCGTGCACCATCATTCCCAGTCTTTGTAGACCCTCTTTTTGTTTGCTACTGGTGATTGTGATTTCCGATAATCATGCAAAATGAGTTAATGAGGTTCATGAGTATGTGTGCATATGTACATATGTGCTTATACACCTGGAGATCAGAGGTCAATGCAGGTATTTTCCTCTATGCTCTCCATTTTATTCTATTTTTTTTTAACAGAATAACTTCCTGGACCCGGAGCTTGCCCATTGACTAGAGTATCTGGCCGGTGAATACCAGAAAATCTTGTCTATAGCCCTCACCTCAACACTGAGATTTCCCTTGTCCTCTACCATCATTTGCTTTAGATAAAGCTGCTAGATCTCTGAACTCGGTTCTCATGCTTGTTCAGTAAGCACTTTGATGGCTGAGCCATATTCCCAGGTCCCTAAGGTAGATGTTTTAGAGAAACACATAATCAAGTACATCATGGCCTTTGAAAGACTAAGGGATATAATGACCATGATGGTGCTGGGAATGGGGGCAGCTTGACCAGAGTGCACTAGTTTCTCCCCCAGAGATGCCCATCCGCAGGGCTATTTCTTCCTAATTTGTTGGGTGAGAGGGACTTTTCTGAGGCAGATGCCATGTGTAACAGTACAGTTTCCCTTGAAGGGAAAGTACTGAAGGAATGCTCTCTCTGTTCCACTCTGTCCGGGTTTCAGAGCAGGCTTCTGTCTTTGCCAGAAGTTTCAAAATCCTCTCTCCCATGTCTAGGATGGTTAGACGGAACAGAAAATGACGTCTAAACATGATAGAATCCGAAACTATCCCACGGTTCTGTACAAATGTGATGAGCTAATCACCTGCTTTAATGAAGCCTGTGAAGAGGATTTTTCTTTTTCCTTCTTCTTTTCCCCTAGGAATAAATGTAACTTTTTGTAGTAGCTAACATGGTAAATGTTTTTAATAAAAGCTTTGACTTAAGTTAGAGGGGAACATCTTTACCCTAGGTAGAGATGATATTGCCCCTTGCTGAGTTTAAATCACCAAGCAGATGGGGGACTGGTAAAAGTTGGGGAGTCATGCACAAAGGCTCTGCTTTTCAAGCTTCCTTCAAGCACATCCTCTTAACTGTAGGCTGCGGTGCGCTGCGGTGCGCTGCGGCGCGCTGCTGGCAGCTGCATCGAGAAAGCGCCTGTGGTGGGTCCCCAGGATGGAGGCAGCCACAGCCACGCTAGCTGAGAGGACTGCTGTGGCTGGAAGCTGCTTTCCCAGCTCCCTCTGCCAAGAGGGCATTCTTGCTGGCTCACTTTCCATCCACTCTGCAACAGATGCCAGGAGCCCAGAGGCAGCTGGAATGTCTGCCCATCTTCCCAAACTCTGGGGACTGTGAACCAGTCACACGTTGGAACTTTGAGTGATCAGGACTTAGATGATGCAACCTTGTCTGAAGCCTCAAGGGACAGCAGCAACTCCACCCTCAGTGGCTGCAAGTAACCTGCATATCCCATAAGGCTGAAGGCACGAACTCCAATACTGGTCATTCTTGTCTTAAGATTTGTTTTTGTTTTTAACTTCTATGTATATCTCTGCCTGTAGGAAGAGTGTGTGCATATGTGGGTAGCAATGACGTCCAGAAAGGAGTGTTCGATCCTCTGGAGCTGGTCTTATAGGAATTTGTGAGCTGCCAGACATAGGTGCTGGGAAGCAATCTCAGGTCCTTTGAAGGGGCAGTAAGTGTTCTTAGCCACTGATTCCTTGCTGAGTACCCCTGGTGTGTCCAGTTCCCACACCTAGAGCACTCAAGATTCTGTGTTGCTGTGTTGTTATACAAATCTCACCTCCTTTTCATAACCCACATCTTAGAGAGAATTTTTTTAAATGAATTGCAGCCTCTTTTAAGTATTAAAGGGTTAAAAGTTGGATTACACCGCAGGCCTGCTAAGAGCTTTGTCTCTTCCTGTCCGATAATGATTTTTATTTCTTGAAAATTTAGCCAGGTTCCACCACATTTCATGGCATGTGGATTTCCCAGTGTGGAGTTCCAGCTGCTGCAGCACTGTTGGGGACTGGACACAAAATCTAGCGATGCAGCTGTGCTTTAAAAGAGTGCAGGAAATGGTGGGAAAGACTTCAGAAGGTCCTCCATAGACATGCACATGCGCACATACAGATGTGCCCCATACACATGCGAACATGTACACACATGCATGTACGCCACAGCAAATAAGTGGAAAGTTTGCACATCACAGAGATGTGAGAAAAGTGGATGTTATTCATTGGATTTTGTGCATCAGGAATACTTTGAGTTGGGATGCCCATGGTTGTATGCATGTGTGTGGAAATATACAAATACTTATTACAAGTAAGAAGAAAAAGTTGCAAATGAAATCATAGGCTAGCATTAATTATAAAAAATCCCAACCTCTAATATAAAACTCAGAAAAAAAATTACACTGTTTCAGAATCTATAAAAAAAAAAAAAGGAAAAAAAGTGGCTGGAAAGGTTACTCGGGGTTAGGAGCACTGGCTGCTCATCCATAGGACCTTGGTTTTCTCCACGGCATCCACATGGTAGCTCACAACTGTCTCTAATTCCAATTCAGGGCATCCAACACCCTCTTCTGACCTCCTCAGGCACCAAAAACACCAATGAATTACAGACACATGTCAATTAAACTCCCGAGCACATAAAATAAAATTTAAATGAATTAAAAAGTGGTAAGACATTCAAATAAAAGTTGTTTTGGCAGTCCCTTTGCTTCAGGTGCCTTATCCAGTGTGGTCAGATGTCCATGGAAGCCAAAACGTTCTGTAATAGTTAATTTAAACTGGAACACAAAGATCTTGCGGCACCCAAGTCTTAATGGCAGTTAAATCTGCTTCCTTCCGTCTGTTCTCTAAATTGGACTTTTCCTGAACCTTCAAAATCGTGTTCCACAGAGAACCCGTGGGGACTATCCATACAATATCTTCCTTATATGTTTGTGTATGTGCATTCATATTTGTGTGTTTATGTGTATACAACTGCATATTTGTGTGAAGGTTTGCCTCCCCCCTCCACCCCCACCCCGCCACTCTCTCTCTATCTCTCTGTGGAAGCTAAAGGCCAGCATCAGCAGCTGTTCCCCAAGCTCTCTTCCCTTATTTCTCACACAGGGTCTCTCCTGACCTGGAGCTTATGAACATGATCTATCTTTTGACACAGTCTTCCCAAGACTGGGATTTCATATATGTACTTTCAGGCCTGGCTTTTTATGTGTGTTCTTGGATCAAATCCAAGTCTGCTTGCTTGCAAAGAAAGTACTTTAGCAATTGAGCTATCCTTCATAGTGCAAACTTCCTTGTCTCTTCACTGACTCTGCAGTCCTGCCCTTGTACTTGCTGTATGTGATTGTACATGTGGTAATGGATGTGGTAATATATAGCCATAATGTATTTGTGATCATGTATGTGGTCGTATATGTGGTCATATATTCAGTTGGTCATCATCTCCCTTGTTTGGGGCCAGCACCTTGATGTAAACAATGACTACAGAAAAGCTTGATGCATCAAGTTTGCGATTCGTGTCTTCATGAAGTAAGTTTCCATAGAAACTTGGAAGAGCACAATTATGAAGAGCATTCTGAGGATGGAAATAAGATGACTGTGGTTCTGTCATGAGATGAAGCTGACAGCTCGCTGTGGTCTTACAGGCTGATCATTACTGTGAGAAGCACAATGGGCACAGCAAAGGCTGATAAGTCTTCCTGAAAATGATGGTCCCTTAAATGCTGTACCATCTCTTCTGGCTTTTGATGGCCCTGGAGCTGTTGTTATATTATTAGTCCTGTGTGCTTAGCTATGTATATATTTGCATTACACACACACCTATTCCTAATCCTGGATATTCAATGTAATACTCATGCTTATCCACACTCATTCTAAATATACATTTATACCAAGTTAGTACAACTAGTTCTAGAAGGATCTTTTGTTTCCATTCCCTTTTCATGTTCACCTTTTTTTTTTTATTGCTAATTCCTACCTGGTTTGCTTTGTTTGTTTTAGGTGTTTGATTTGGGGTGTTTTTATTTGGTTTTAGATGCTCCCTTGTCATGATAAAAATTCCAACAAGTCTCCTATGCAAAAAACCATCTCCTGAAAAGTGTGTTTTATTAGAGTCTAAGGGCATCAGATAGGAGTTGTGACATGTGGAATACTCAATGTTGTTACAAGCAAAAAAAAAAAAAAATAACTAATTTTTACAAAAACAATAAAAAGAGAACAAGCAGCAGGTCTAGTTTGCAGATTCCATTTGACAGCTTTAGTCTGATTCTCCCGGTACCTTCACTCAATTGGCAATATAAACTGAAGGACTGGAGCTGTTTGGGAAACTTTTTCATTTTTCTGTAAAAATCTCACTTGGAGTGGAGGAGCTTCCTAGTGCCGCCCTTTAGGAAGCAACACTCTCTTTACGCAGTCACTTATTGTCTTGGGTTTCATTTTCAGTTCAGGGGAAAATTAAATTCTCTGGCAATTGCACTATCTGTCTACCCAGAAAATTTTATCTCCACATCGTTTTTATTTGCTATTTGTCCTCTGGGTAAAATACTGCAGGTCCATGAGGTTGTGAGTGCATTTCAAAGGGCTTGAGGGTTGAGCCTGTTCCTTCCTGCAGGTCAGTATTTAAATAATTCCTGACCTAAGTCTTCTGTATTCTAAGATCCACAGGAAAGGAAGGGGGAGGGGAGGCCCTATGAGAGCACAGCAGCCTCATTCTGGGCTTTTGTCTTTGTGAACCACATCATTTTAAGCTCTTCCTTTTGTTCCTGTGCTGAGTGCATAGGGATTGTCTGGAACTTACTGTCAGTGCATGAGCATATGAAACCGTTCTCTTCTTTTAGCCTGTCCTTCCATGTGGATTGCCAGGGAATCTGTAGACAGATTCCACGGGGTCACATTTCACTGTAGTTTTCTTCTTGTTGATGCTGGTTACTGTTCTCAACAAGAATACCAAAACCCAGGAGATCTAATTTTAATCCCATCATTTTCATGCTTGACAGGACACCCTTCTTTATCGTCACAGATAGTCCTTAGTGACTGTCACACCACCCACATCCAGGTGCTTTCCGAGTCTTTGGATGAGAGGAGTGATACCAGCCCACACCTGTGAGCAGATCCTCGCCCTGCCAGCTTTCCTCCATGGCCTGCACTGCTCACGTGCATAGTAAATCAATACCTGATGATTTCTTTAGAAGTCCCTTCCTGGAAATCTTTAATAAATAAATTAATTAATTAATAAAAAAAAAAAAAGAAGTCCCTTCCTGTGAGCTTGAGATGTCACTCAATAGTAGAGCACTTGCTTATCCCCTGCAAGGCCCCGGGTTCCTTCCTCAGAATCACAATAAAATTAAATGAAAAAAAACAAAAACCAAACAAAACAGAATCGATAGCTGTAACATAACCATTCCAGGAATCAAACTAGCATTGTTCAAAGCATACGAGAGATTCTAAGAGTTCTAGAATGGTGCTTGTAGGTTTTCCTCTAAGATACATGATGTCGTTACCTCTTGGGTAGTTGACTAGGTTTACAGCACCAGATTTGATTTTCTTCCTGTTGACCAGGTTTTAGGTCTACTTGGAAAGCTGTTGGTAACAGGGGTGGTTACTGCCGAGGTTTGTGTGCCACTAGTGCATCTGCAGTCATCATGCCATGCTAGCCATAGTTAGGAATACATATGGGCATATATTCCTACATACCCTTTAAGCAGCCTGTGAATATAGCAATATCATTGACGAATATAGCTTGAACATTATTTTCTTTTCTCTTCTTTACTAACATCCCTTATGACATTCAAGACAAACTAGTAACAGCAGTATCCAGAATGCAACCAGACTAGCATGTGCTTATGCTTACCCTATTGACTTTTATTGACGGCCAACCATATTAGGTTTCCATCTCATCTGGAAGTAGATTTTATGAAATTTCTTCTAAAAATAAAGACTTTTTAGCTTAAAGAGCGAGAAAAGAAAAATAACATGCTTATAATATAGGTGTTGAACGGATAGGGAATAACAAACAAATCCCTAAAGATACAGGGAACTGTAGATGTTTGGAAATCATACTGCTGTGAGCCTTATAGTTTACTGCAAAGATGGATGAGAATCACCATGATATGTGAATGGGTTGAAAAGATGACCGAATGGCGGCAGCGTGAAACTGCACAGTATTGGTCCAGGACCAGATGCAGTACAGAGTACTGGTGATTGCAGCGACGTCTCGCCCATCTAAGGAATCCTCTTCCATCTAAATGGGGTCGCATTTGCTACGAGTGCTGTCCATATTAGGATTTATCTTTCTTGAGTGATGAGAAAGGATGGTGTCAGTGAACGCACACACACTCAGCACATAGAGCTGTGACCTCCGTATTTGGTTTAGTATGGCTTCTTTCCAACCTTTTAGACTACTTCCTGTCCTAATTGGGAAATTTTTGAGACCATTACTGTGCACATAAAAATCATTTGTCACAATGATTTTAAGTAGGAAGTGTGAGTCAGGAGGTATGAAGTTGAGAAAAGTTTATAAGAGTCTTGCTTGGTGCTGACTTTGTTTATGTATTGCCTGGAATTTGCTGGAATGCCCCTGGCTATTTGTGCCTCTGACACTTGGCAACCATAAGCTGTTTGAGAACAGCAACTGTGTCTGCTCCACTGTTTTGTTCTGCTGACACTTAACAAGTGTCTGTCTTTTCAAGCCCTGAGCTGATCCCTCTCCCATCCATTCATCTGCAGCTTTCAATTAAAGCCCGCTGTTGCCTTCCATTATACGTGCCGATACATCTATTCAGTTATGAACAGTTGTAGCTTTGACAACATTTATTGTTGCCACAGATCACAGAATATAAACCGCAAGACTGCTGGATACTTTATAAAGGCTACTGCTTATAAAAGCTGAGCTCTCTCTAATGAGGACATTGAACGAGGGATAGTTGCTCAACTTGCCAATTGACCAGAGGTACAGGACCTTAACACACGCCTTTCTCACTTCCCAGCTCCTGTTCCCACTCTCCCTTCCTACTTCACAATGCCCTCTTGAGAGACTAGGGCAGAGAGAAAACATCATCTCCCCAAACTGGCTTGTCTTCTACTTTATCTGTGCCAGCCAATTGTCCCATGCTTCCAGCCTGCATCCCTCAGTGCAGTTGTTCCAAGTCACTGAGTCTGGCAACATTGGTCTCCTTGTTTAGTCTCTGCGGGTTTTAGCAAACGGTTAATGCACTGCTTCCCTTTGAGCACACTTAATGTGGGCTCTTCTTCATCTGAACATGGGAGACAGTACTCTGCCAAGGTGCCGTCTCTCTTCTCTTTAGCATCTCGGCAAGTTTCCGCTGCAGAAACAGAGGGAGGGTTGAGTCAGCCTGGGGTACAATACCAGCAGGATGAATACACAGACACAGACTGCAAAAGCACAATTAAAGTGGTCCCAGCTCCTTCTTTCTTGCTTTTCTTCTCAGCAGGTTGATTTTCTGAGAGATGGTCTTGGTTGCTCATGTTAGCCATTTACATTTTGTGTCTGCTTACGTGTGTAGGAGTGGGCTGGTGGGGGAGAGAATCTTTGTTTCTTATGTGGAATTGTCTATTATTCTGAGTTTGCCAGGTACGCAAATTATATCACATTTTGTTTTGGTTTTATATGTGTATATATATATATATATATATATATATATATGCATGTGCTGTGTGTATAAGTGGGTGTGCACATGTGTGCATGTGTATGCAGAGATGTATGCTAGCCACAGGTAGTGATTCTCAGTGTTTTTCCACCTTGTCTTCTGAGACAGGGTCTTTCTCTCTGGCCTTAGACTCACGAATTTACCACTGAGATTGGTCACTGAGCACCAAGGATCCTATCATCTTTGCCTTCATAGTGCTTAGATTATAAACAGACGGCCATGCCCAGATTTTGAAAGTGGAACCTAGTGCTCAAATTTGGTTAGTTATGCTTTAGCAGCAAGTAGTTTACAGACTGAGCCATCTCCTGCACCTCCCTTTGTTTTCTTGAACTTAAGTTGGAGCTTATCTAACACCCCCTGGTCAATCATATGAACTTTTTTAATGTCCTCTCTCATAATGATATCATGCAAGAGTCATGCCATTTCTCCAAGTAAGACCCTCAAAGAATACTTTATGTTCTTTTAGTGATGGGAACTAATCGTCATTGTGTTTTAGACAAGGCTCCTTGATAATAGGGAACAGGTCCTCTTTAAAAATAATCCAGCTGAAAAATATTTTCCAAAGATAGGAGCCATCTCTTTAAGATCCAAAGACTAAGTCACAAGTTGGACTAGTCATTGGTTGGCCACTCTCATAAGTTCTGATGGCATAGGTGGCCAGAAACCAAGGCTGGACAGCCCAGATACCTGGGATAGAATCAATTACAACTGCCAAAATAAAAAAGTCAACGAGATGATTCCTAATGATATTCTGCTATACTCTAGACCAGAACCTACTATAATAGGTAAGTAAATGAAGGGGTCGGTAGATGTGCGGAATCATGCATACAGAAATGGTAAGTGAAATAGAGAACTATTGGATAGGATGTAGCTATATATCTTCCTTCTCAGCTTTATTTATCTCCTTCCCACCTTCCTCTTTCGAAGTCAACTTCCCATTCTCATTTCTCTAGTTTCAGTCACAGATCACACTGGACTCTGCAGCATAATTTACTATATTTCTGTTGCTGAGGAGTAGTTTGATCAAGTCCCCTAGGATTTTTTAGATGGTCCTTCCCTAGTATGGAGCAACCTCATAGAGAAGCAGAGAGAGGATCGCTTTTGCTTCAGCACAGGAATCAGCATTTCTCCAGTATGGAGACCTCCTTCGTTGTCTGTGCTGCAGTTAGCTCTTCACTGGAGTCTATCAATCTGCCTGACTTTTCACACAGACTCTTCTGTCTATTCAAAGCACACCCTGTGCCAGAAGCACTTTTGGGAACAGTAGCCACATGCAAAAACTCTGAATGCCATTTTTTTCCTTTTGTTTGAGACAAAGCCTTACTTTGTAGTCCAGGATGACCTTGACTTCTCTGTGTAGCTCAATCTGTCCTAAAACTTGTGACCCTCCTGCCTCAGTCCCCCAGTGCTCAGATTGCCAGCAAGGGTTCCAAGTTAATGTGTTCTGTTTCATCAACATTAATTCTGATATTTCAGACTCCCTAAAGTATTTTTTCATTAGATTTTTGTTTTGTGGCAGATAGCTACTACCAACTTGTCTCAGCTTAGCTTACATTCTCCCTCAGTATCCTTACAAAGCATTTTCCTATGTGTTTGTGATTTTATTTACCTATTCACTGAAGGTAGTATGCCACAATAAGAAATGTCATGCTTAATTCTCTGCAGTGGTGTTCAAAATAAAAGTTTCATAAGTAAGGGTGAGAGTTTCTAGACAGTTTTGATTCGAGGTTCATACCCACCCTGAGTATGAGTGGCACCTTCCAGTGTGTTGTATTTTGCACTGAACAAAGAGTAGGCATGGTGAGCACTGGAATTCATTTCTTTCATCTTTCTGGATGTGGGCGTGTCTATGGTCTTACCACCCTGGACACAGCTGATCTCTGAATGTGGATACAATGTGACCAGCTGCTTCCTAAGATCCTAATTTTTCATTTGTTTTCATTTCTGTATTGTGATTTCTTTCTTACCAGGGCATATGTAAATAAAATATCTTATAAGTTCAACTATTACACTTTGAACATCTATTATCTATCTATTGTCTATCTATCTATCTATCTATCTATCTATCTATCTATCTATCTATCTATCTATCTATCTATCATCTATCTGTCACCTATCTATTTCTCTCTCTCTCTCTCTCTCTCTCTCTCTCTCTCTCTCTCTCTCTCTCTCTCTCTGTGTGTGTGTGTGTGTGTGTGTAGGTCTGTGGGAGCTCCCATGCCATATTACACATACAGATGACATGGGGCAATTTATAGGAGTTGATTGTCCCTTTCTATCTTGAAGGTTCTGGAGACAGAACTCAAGTCACCAGGCTTGATGGCATGTCTTCACCTTCTGAGCCATCACGTACTGGTCCTAATCTCAACAGTTAGATGATACATAATTTAAGTTGCAATTTAATTAGGGTTAATTACAGGATCATGGATTAGGAATTATTTACATGAACACATAAACAACTTACTAAAGATTTTAACACTGGAGAAAGTTTCTCTCTCTCTCTCTCTGTCTCTCTCTCTGTCTCTGTCTCTGTCTCTGTCTCTCTTTCTCTCCTTTTCCTTTTCAAGACAGGGCTTTTCTGTGTAACAGCCCTAGCTGTCCTGGAACTAATTCTTCTAGACCAAAATGGCCTCAAACTCACAGAGATCTGCCAGCCTTTATCCCAAGTGTTGGCATTTAAGGTGTGTGCCACCACTACCTGGCTTCTCTCCTTTTATTAGCAGCCTTTACTCATAGAGTAATAAAGTCCCCCTCCCCCACTTCCTTGATGAAATATTGAAGGGTCCAGTCTTGTAGGGGGTCTTAGGATTTTTTTTTCAAGTGCATTTCTGTAATGTTGTTCAAGAATACTTTTTACATGGAGAAGATACTTTGCTATTTTTGTTATTTTATGCTTGTTTTATTTTTTCTTAATACATTTCATTGCATACTTAGCCACCAATCCAGAGACGAATTTTTAATAAATCCTATGCCATTCTCAGGGCCCATCTCTGAGTTACAAAGCTCTATCTTATCACTGAGGTTGTCACCCCATATTAAGAACACTTGGGGCTGGAGAGATGGCTCAGTGGTTAAGAGCATTGCCTGCTCTTCTAAAGGTCCTGAGTTCAATTCCCAGCAACCACATGGTGGCTCACAACCATCTGTAATGAGGTCTGGTGCCCTCTTCTGGCCTGCAGGCATATACACAGACAGAATATTGTGTACATAATAAATAAATCAATATTTAAAAAAACAAAAAAAGAAATGGCCTGGCGGTGGTGGCGCACGCCTTTAATCCCGCACTTGGGAGGCAGAGGCAGAGGCAGGCGGATCTCTGTGAGTTCGAGACCAGCCTGGTCTACAAGAGCTAGTTCCAGGACAGGCTCCAAAACCACAGAGAAACCCTGTCTCGAAAAATAAAAAATAAAATAAATAAAATAAAATAAAATAAAATAAAAAAAATACAAGAACACTTGGGGCTCATTATGGAAGATGAACCTGTAGTGTCAGGCTCTATACCCACTGTGAACATGGCGGCTGCTCTCAGTTCCCTCTTGCTCCCTGGTGCATCTCCGAGTGTAGCTTGTGAGAGGATATGGTGTAGGTGCGGGGAATGTCAGGAAAAGGTTTGGAAATAAAGCCTGGGGCGTGTGGTATTGAGTGTATCTCCATGCCTATCATCTCGGCTTGTTACAGTACTCTAGTAGGGAGCATTCAGAATCATCAAGATCAATTATTTAAAACTCATAATTCAGTCCAAATTAAAGATTTATTGCAACAAACCGACAAAGAACAGACAAAAGGGAAACACAATCCAGCTCTGGCAACATCATCGCACAAGATGTGAACGGATCCTGCCAATGTGTGTGGTAGAACAAAGTCAACATTCAAAGAAATCCCAAGGCTTTCTGGAAGAGATTGCTCAGATGTATGAGTGTGGGCATACCCACACGGGTGGGGTTGTGGGTTCCTTTTATCCCATTCTCTATTCTGCAGCAGGCACTGTCCCTTGCACCTCTTATTGAGTCTCTCTAGGGTCTGAATTCTCACTGAGAAAGAATACACTTCAGTTTTCCAATCTCCAATCTTAGTCAATGTGTCAGGGTCACTGATTTTGACAGGGGTGCAAAGGAGGGAGTTTGTAATCAGAGTTGTGTGAATCCTAGCTGCATTTCTTAGTAGGTATGAGATCGTGGTCACGGCTACTGAATACTCCATCTGTAAAATGGGTAGAATGCAAGAATCTCCCTCACTGCTTTACATGAAGATATATCTCCTAGCTGCCCAGCATACTAGTGCTTTGTCACTGGTGATTGGTTTGTGCTGCCCTTGTCGTAAATGCCTGCTGTGCCCTTGAACTTTCATTGGAATGAGTTATACCTCACCAACACATTTGAAATTCTCCAGTCCTCACTGCAGCATACAACCAAAGATGGATGCTAACATTTTGTGACCAATGCTAATGTCCAGATACAACGTTGTCCTTCTGATGCAACAGAAGCCTTTGCTAAAGGCATTAGTGCGACTCAGCAGAATCCCATAGAATTCATGAGGCCAACGTCCCTCCTAAGGTCTCCAGCAATCTCCATCAGGGGCAGCCCGCTACCCCTGTGTCACCACGCTAGGATTTCAAGCTGTCCTTTACCAAGCTGTGTCATGCGTTTGTCCCATCCCAGTCCCTGTCATGGCTTTTCAATTCACGTGAAGATAAGGAGGATAATTATGGGAAGATAAATCAAGAAGAACTATTCAGACCTCAACCCAGGGAAGCTGCCTTTTCTTAACTTCCTCTAGACAAACATTTCCCCTCTCTGGATGCACTTGAGGAACCATGAAAGTCCACAGTCATCCAGAAAGATTCCCATCAAGTGTGCAAAAGCAAGAACTGACCAAGATATAAAAGTTAGTAACCAGCACCCAGGGGCTCAAATGTTACCTAGTATGGCCCTTGCCTTGAAACTCATCCTTAGACTGCAGTTCTTCACCTAGAATGGCAGCAAGCTTTTGTCACCCGCCGTGAACTCAGGCAGCGCTCTTGTTTATGCAACGGTATGCTCAACCCCTCAATTATGCCATGAGAGGCTGAAAGGAAAAAAATAGACATATTTTTTTTTCTTGAAATCTGTTTCTGGAGATCTCCAATACACTGCAAGAGTCGAGCATACAGAATTTTCTGTTGTTTCTGCAGAGAGAAAATTTGTTACATGGAAGCTCATTTTCTTATGTGGAGTAAATACTGCTTCAGACCCCGTGGAGATTAACACTCGCAGATGAGATAGATTGAGAAGGAAGAGGCATAATGCTTCACTGTTATATTTACTGTGTTAAATATAAAGTGGGAATTGATGAAAAATGTGCTACAGTTTCCCATGTGAGCCTAAGTGATGAACTGGGCTTTATTTGCCATCTGGCTTTTAAGCAGGGATTTTTTCTTGTTGTTGTTCGTGTCAGAAAAACGGCACCTTCAGAACTATTGCGTTACAGACATCTGTTTATTAGACCTCTGCTTGGATGAATTATTCAGCATGCGCTTCAGGTTGTACTTTGCCTGACATATGGAAATATGAAGCTGCACACACAGTGTCGGCATATATCTGTCTACATAAAATCAGGTGTCACACTTGAAGCCTGGAGTGTTGGAACATGGTAGGTGGTGCCTTAGTATGAGGGATATTAATGGCTCAGCCTGCTATGATTCTTGATTCCTGTATTTCTAGAACCCAGTCTGAGGAATGCCCTTTATTGTAGAGTTTTGTATTTCTTTCCTTTGCTTATTTTCATTATGTCCTTAGGATAACAGTGGGAGATTGCCCTTGGTGAACACGTCAAATAAGCTAACTTTACACTAGTCAGAAGGAAACTCTCCCTGGGCAGGTGGGAAGTCTCCAGAAGATTATTGGATAGAAGTCAGGCTTCAAAAATTGCCTTGACTATCAGAAAATTATAGACAAAACTGAGCACTGTGTATAGATTTTGGAATTGCTCAATCTGTTGTTTCCCTTATTTCCCATCTACCAAGTCATTCATCCATCTATCAACCACCTACTGACCCATACCACTCAGCCACAAAGTCAGCTACCTATCCTTTTATACACTGAGCCATTCATCCATTCATCTCCCTACTCAGCTGCCCATTGAGCCATCAATCCATACATCTATCTACCTACCCACGAGCCCTCTCATAGATACATCAACCCACCAGTGGCCATCTATCCACTCATCCACCCATCTACTCTCCAGAATTGGAAAATACCTATATGTGGGCTGGAGAGATAGCTTGACAGGTAAAGTGCTTTCCATGAAGCCTAATGATCTGATTTCTATCCTCGGAACCCACAATGCGATCTGACTTCCTCCACTTACTTGTTCTTCGACCTCCACATGTATGTTGTGGGCCCACACTCACATACAAATGTGGATTAAATGAAAAATGTAAAAATGTTAAAGGAGTATATATGTGCTAAGTACAGGAGGTGTATTTTCTCCTCTATGCTGTTATGATCATATAAGGAGGAGGGAAAGTTAGCAAACTCAAACAACTACCAGGATCAATGAATAATCTCAAATTAATGTGGGTGTTCCTACAGAAGTCTGTTTAGGGCAAGCATACCCCTTTAAAGATTTCCCAGAGGAAGAAACTCCGAAATCATCATAAATAAAACTGATAGACAAGATTCTCACTGTTCAAAGATATGTGAGTCTTTCACATGGGAAGGAGGACTGCAACATGCTGAAAATAGGTCTAGAGCGTCCCTGCTTGGGGGACTATTCTCACTTCCTGCTCTTTGGAGGCCAATGAAGCAGAAGCCTGATGCCTCCACAGACAGGCAGGCCAGCTGCACCCTCTCAGTCAGCAGGTGCAGGCTTTCACTCTGGGGTGAGGAGAGAAGAGCTCATTCAACTGTAGTGATGAGAGACAAATATACATTCCAACAAAATGGTGACCTATACAACCTGATTAAGGCCCCTTATGCCTGCTTTCAGGTGCCATTTATGTTTGAATTTTATACCATGTTAGCAGTCAGCAAATGCTAAGGAATACAGGCATTATGTGGAAAAATCCTTCCTGAGACGTGAGGTCCTCTTGAGACCCAGAGGGACAGCACACAACTTTGCCCAGACCTTGATGAGCATTCCATTAGATTTTATAACCTTTCTGAGAATATTTTACTGGGTCGGGGACTCTCCTTATCAAAGGGATCAAAATGTGTTGTTTAGGATGTTTTTTTTTGCGGGGGGGGGGGTAACAAAGTCTTACTATATAGCCATATTGACTTTGGTACACTCTTGTTAGTCCAGGGTAACCTCAAACTCAGACTTCTTCTGCCTCATCTTTCCAAGTGCTGGATTACAGATTGGCTCACCACACCCAACTCTGGGCTGACTTTAAGGGTAGTTGAGCAAGCCTAAGTGGAAGAAGACAAGAGTAGGAAAGAAAGTAGAGAGCATCAGAAGGTCTTGAGGCTTGGAGGATACTGCTTCTGTAACGCTAGAGAAGAAAGATTGGATGACCAACATGAAGACTTTGGATGGATGGAGCCCATGACTTAGAGAAAATGATAAGACTAGGTGAAAAGAGAGTCCAGATCAAATCTCAAGGGGAGATGTTTAGTACTCAAAAAAGGCTGAGATCATTTGGAGGTCAAAATCCACACATTCAAGGTCTATATCCCACATTGCCAAAGCATGGCATGATCCTGCCTGATGTGGGCAGGGAGAAGAAGCTCTGCATGTTTTGGGAAAATATTCCTTTTGTCGCCTGCCTATCTGGCAGTTCTGTTCACTCTCCTTTTATTTTGTAAATAAAGGTGTGTGTGTGTGTGTGTGTGCATCTGTGCACATGTGTGGTAAGTTTAATTACCAACTCAGCACACTGCGTGCATTGTTCACAGACTTCCGAATTCTAGAGTGCCCTGGTAGCTTCTGTGGGACAGCAGTTCTGGGTGAGGCTCCAGTGGAGCTGATGAAACCCATTCATCTCAGTGGTCCTCTCTGCATATGGAAGCAGCTGCTTTGCCCGCTCTGAATTCTCCTTGGTGTTTTCTCCTGGAGACTCTCTGCTCTGTACCTACTAGGAAGGATATCTTGCCTTCTAGAAGCCACTTTTGCTTCCCAAAAGCTTGAGGAGGAGGGAGTTAACATGGCTAATTTGGTGAGAGAAGAATTGTCTCATTCTGTGATGGGTGAAGTTTCTATTACACTTTTCTGCAAACTCCCCTGCTTGCAATCCCCTCAGACAACAAAACTACAATTTGCAGGATAAACAGAAACAGTAGGAATAGAGCCTTCCTTGCAACCAGTCTGTCAGAGGTACTGTGCTTGTTAGCCTGGTGAGAGTTAGAGGAAGCCTTCAAGTTGTAGGAAAGCAAATTACTTAATAAGCTTAGTGGAACTTTCTTCCCTGGGAGTTGACACTATTAAAACAGAAAAATCCAAGAAGGCTATTTTGCAGCATTAGCATTTTTGCACTTGAGCCCAGCGTCCAAGCCCTGTCTCTTTACCCATGTTTTGGTACAATAGTAATTGTTGCTTAGTTGTTGCTTCCTAGCTTCCGGATGTAAGGGTCACAGCTTTTAAGAAACCATCGGGTTTCTGAAAGCATTTCAGAGCACCCAGCAAGTAGGTTGAACTTCTGCTTATTCACGTTCCGAACCGTCCAGTATCCTCCACAATACAACATCAGCCGTAGGAAAGAGAAATCACACAGCAGGGTAATTGCTCACATTAGAAAAGATTTCACAAGTGTCTGAGGTAAACTCCATGAATGGAAACAAATAACTTCAATTCATAGACCAAACCAGTTTATACCTGTGCTACATTGTGTGATTAATGCCAGGGTCTGTGGCCTGCATATGAATTTCTTGTGTCCTCAAAATTAAGAACATTTTGCCAAAATGGCACGAACTTCCTTCTTGGGCTTCCAAAATGAATGAGTGTATGTGTATGTGTGTGTATATGTGTATGCGTGTGTGCCTTTACATGACTACAGTGCCTACAGAGTCAAGGAAATAGCTAGAATACTGGAGCAGGTATTACAGGAAGTTGTGAGCAATTGGACATGGGTTCTTAGAATTGAACTCAGGTCCTGTGCAAGAGCAGCAAGCTGTAGATGCAAGTTTCTGTCCCACCTGGTCCCACAGCCGTTCAGTCCCAAAGAAACACACAGAGGCTTATATTAATTATAAACTTGCTGTGGGACAATGGTTTACCCTGTAAAGATGTGGTTTTTTGTACTTGTTTAATAAACGCTGATTGGCCAGTAGCCAGGCATGAAGTATAAGTGGTGCAACCAGGCAGGAAGTAGGGGTGCAGTAATGAGAATTATGAGAAGAGAGAAGTTTCAGTCTGCAGTTGTCACCCAAATTGAGAGGAACCCAGACACAGAGCAAGCAAGATGTAACTGCTTTGCCAAAAAAAAAAAAAACAAAACAAAAAAAAAAAAAAACAAAAAAACAAGGCATGTGACTAACACAGACAAGAATTATGTGCTAGTATAAGTTATAAGAGTTAATAAGAAGCCTGAGTTACTAGGCCAACCAGTTTATAATTGATGTAGGCCTCTGTGTATTTCTTTGGGACTGAAGGACTGTAGGATCGGATGAGACAGAAACTTCAGACAACATAAACTGTTTGGCCTGTTGCTCAGATTTATAACTAACTAACTCTTACAACTTAAATTAACCCAAAATTCTTATCTAAATTTAGCCACATGGCTTGGTACCTTTCCTCAGAAAGGCATTCTCATCTTGCTTCCTCTGTGTCTAACTGGTGATTACCTCTCTGCCTTTTCTTTTCCCAGAATTCTTCTAGTCTGGTCTCCTCACCTATCCTTCTTGCCTGGCTACTGGCCAGTCAGCATTTTATTAAACCAATATGAGTGACAAATCTTTACAGTGTACAAGAGCCTTATCCAACAGCAACAAGCACTCTTAACTACTGAGTCATTTCTCCACACCCTCACCCCCGGGTGAGCTGTTTAGGAGATAGGCTAAAGACTCCCTCTTGAATACTCTGGGGAAAAAAAAAGACAACTGTGCCTTCTTTCTCCAGACAACCCATCCTCTAGATTCTGAAGCAGACAGTGAAGAGCCAATTGCTATTCTATCTTATAATCTACTGCTTCTTGTTTTCTTTGTTTTCTTTCCTTTTTTCTTTCTTCCTTCCTCTCTTCCTCCCTCCCTCCCTCCCTCCCTCCCCCTCTCTCTCTGTTCTTCTTTCTTATGTATTTATGTTTTTGCAGTACTAAAGTTGAACTGAAAATATTGTGCATGCTGGACAAAGTCTATCGTGACACTATATCCTATCCTTAGAGTTTTGAGATTGATTCTCTTGTCTGCTACATTGTCCTTGAACTTTCAGTTCTCCTTCCTTACTCTCACTACTGCTGGAATTCTAAAAATATGATACAATGTATAGCAGTGCTACAATTTTTATTTCATTACATTTTATTTAATTTTATTTGCTAAGGGGAGTGTGGGGTATGGCACATGTAAGAAGGTCAAAGGACAATTTGTAGTAGCATATAACACCTGAGTATTGAAATCAAGTTGTCAGGGTTGGTGGCAAGTACTTGACCCACTGGGCTATCTTGATGGCCCCATGTTTATTTTTGTAATGTCTCACTGAGGATTGCAATTAGTATTGATGTGTTAGAGAAAATGACAATGCCAGCCTGTAAAGATACCCATTCTACCCATTCTATGGGCAGCCCCCCAAAACAGTTGATAAGCTCCCTAAATATCGCCATGTGGAGTAGGAAGATTAAATATTTATGTCTGTTCACTGGGGTAATAAAATTGCATTCAATTATGTCTCAGGCACTACCTAATGATTGTTGAAAACTCAGTAATAACACAAAAACTCATAAAAATACAGAATAAACAAGGTTGGAAGAAAATTATGGGAAAATAGCCTCTGGCTTGTGGAAATGGGACTTCATGTTGAAATAATTTGAAATAACAGTATATGCATAAAAAACCAAGTGAGTTTATATAACCACACTCTAATCTCCAGAAACTTTTCTTTATGTTGTTCTTTACCAAGTTAAAAAATAAATAAATAAAAGTAGGTTACTACGTCAGTTGGATTTACAGGAAATTGCAAGTTGTGCTAAAGGAACTGAAGCCCTCGGGGACAGGCCAGCTCTTTCTGCATCTCTGAACTCTTGGAGGGTACATGGAGCTCAGTTCAGAATCAGGGCTCTATTCTTAATTGCAGAAGTAAATTAAGAAATAAATTTCTGTTTAGCAGCTTCATCTTATTCCTTTGTTCCGGAGAGCCACAATCAGTGGTGATGCTGTTTTCGCTTAACAATATCTGAAGATAAGCGTGTGTATGTGTGTGTGTGTGTGTGTGTGTGTGAGAGAGAGAGTTCAAGTACACTTGCCTGAGCGTGTGATAAAGGGCAGAGGTTGACATCGAGTACCTTCCTCTGTCATTCCTCACTTTGTGTGTGTGCATACGTACACAGGTGCGCTGACCAGCAAGCTCAGATGTTCACCTGCCTGCTTTCCCAGCCCTAGTGTTGCAGGTATATGCCACCACACCCAGATTTGACACAAAAGCAAGAAATCTAAATTTGGGTCCTATGGTTGCACAGCAAGCACTTTACCTACTGAGTCAACCCTCCAACCCTGAAAACATTTATGCTTGGAGAAGGCATCCTACTGGCATCAGTGGAGGAGGAATCAGGAAGGTTGGTAAGTCATTTACAGTGTTTAAGAGGGTCCCTGAACTCCAGCAGATGTTCACAGAGCTAAGGTTATGTTGTCTCATCTATTATCTATCTGTCTGTCTGTCTATCTATCTATCTATCATCTATCTACCTACCTACTTATCTATAATATCTATTACCTATCTACCTACTTATCTATCTATACTATGTTATATATTATGTATTATATGGGTTATTTCCAGCAGTCATAAGCTACCAAATACAGCACACATACTTTTGGCCTTTCTTTCAACTCAGAGCCCACCACACTGTCTCCTTCCTTGTCTCAATGTTCCATTCCTAGCCTTCCTCCTTCCTCTCAGAAGGCTCTTGAGATCACACTGGATTATCAAAAAGAACGCAATCTAATTATTTATCTTAAGATCTCTAACATCAACTGGAAGGTTCCTTTGTTCGGTGAATGATAGAGTTTAACAAATTCTGGAGTTACAATGCAGATTTAATTATGGAGTGTTGCAGGTGGCTAGAAAAAGTGGAGACACAACACAGAGGTCTATTTACACCAAATGGGGAACTAATGTCAGACTAAAGTGTTGATCCTGGTCAAATACACCTTGGTCAATTGTTTACAAGTGAGTGTGAGCTCATTAATGGTACAGGAAAGACTCAAATGTAGCTTACCTCACTGAAAAGTTCATCTAGACAGAAATGATGAGTACTATAACTGCAACCCCAGAGTCCTCTACAGAGCCTACAGGTAGCTCAACAGATTGAAAAATCTTTTCTAGGTATCTCAGCTGGTGGGAGATTCTGCCCTACAAGCCCCTGTCAGCATTTGCTTACTACTTCTAGGACCTTGGGGGATGCCCCCCTGAATCTTGCTAGTTTCGTGACCTTCTTAAAATTTGCAATCTGTTTACTTACTGCCTGCATCTTAAGAACATCCCACTCCTTACTGGAGGAAAAGCTTCACCTTACAACTTTCTGAGCCATGCAGAACCCCCTCCTACAGAACCCCCCTAGTTTCAACTAGGAGAGAATTGAACGTAAGAGTGGGGGACCTGGATTTCTGTCCCTTATACTCTCTAAAGGCTTGTGATGGGACTAGACAGAACAAGCATCTTCTCATTCAAGCTGTTGCACTCAGAGGCTAAATGGCTTTGCATGGGACAAGTGTCTTTTCCATGTTCTTCTCTGCAAAACATGACTGAGTAACAAGGACTGAGGAGGCCTGAACTTGACATGCATGACACAAACATGCTAATCCATGGTAACTACATTGTTGTTGTTGGTTTTTTTTTATTATATTTGTCATGCCTGTAGCCATTTCTACTTACCTGAAGCAAAGGGTACAGTCAGACGGTCTTGTGAGATGGTGTGTGCCTGTATCTCCTTTGACTATGTATGTTTACACAGGATTTGCTTTTTGTTTGCTTAGCAAATCTCATGAGGTACTGCTCCTTTCTCGGAGTGTTCAATGAGCAAAGCTCTGTTCACAGCAAAGATGGTGTTTGGCCATTTAATTTTCAGCTTTTCCAGTCTCACATAGGAACATCAAACCCCAGGGAGGCTGGAACCTGGGAGATAGATATGTGGAGGGATTGGCTGTGTTTTCTGACACTATTCCTGAGGGAGATTGTGAACAAATATATACTCACTCCAGACTGGAGATTACAACAGAGCAAAGTAATAATGCCATCAAACGCTACCAAGCTTATTAGAGTTACATATGGGCATAGTGATGATAGGCTACTTCCCATAGCATAGTTCACTCAAAGGCAGCTGCATCACTGAATGCCAATGGCAGCATTGATGAGGACTAACAGAGGTTGGAGCCCTGTGGCTCTCTTCATGGTTTGTAGGCAGTTGTGGAGCCTTTGCTCCTCAACAGAGCTCACTGCTTATATATAACCTTGAGATGAAGGGGGTCTTGTGAGTTTACCAAATTTCAGAGACTTCCTAATAGTTGTAAGTTGTTATTTGTAGAAGGAGCTTCCTTCTGAGAAGTCTAAGAAGGTACAGATACTGACTCGCTCATGACATGGGCAAAGAAGACTCCTACAGGGAGTGTGAAAGGTAAATCCCATCACTGTTCTTGTGCCTTATCCAAACTTCCAGAATAACAGGGGAATTAGGCACAGGAGGTTTTGTTTTCTTTGTTCTTTTCAGTGCTCGAGATAAAACCCAGCGCTTTCTGTCTGCAGAGTCAGTGCCTTGGCACTGGCTGTGTGCCTAGTCTCCTTTTCCTTCCTCAAAGAGGATGCGAGTTTCAAGTTTACCTCTTCATGTCTGCCTCTAAGTTCAGTACTGAAAAATAGAAAAGAAACATGATTGGGAATGTTTTAGTTAGGGTATCTATTGCTGTGATCAAACACCATGACCAAAAGCAACTTGAGGAGGAAAAAGGCTTATTTAGTATAGACTTCTTCATTAAAATCTATCACTGAAGGAAGTTGGGGCAGAAACTCAAACAGGTCAGGAGCCTGGAGGCAGGAGCTGATGTAGAGGCCATGGAGGGGTGTTACTTAATTTCTTACTCCCCATGGAATGCCCAGCCTGATTTCTTATAACAGCTAGAACCACCAGCCCAGGGACAGCCCCACCCAAAGTGATCTGGGGCCTCCCACATCAATCATCAATGAAGAATATGTCAGACAGGCTTGCCCACAGGCCAGTCCGGCAGGAGCATTTTCTTGATTGAGGTTCCTTCTTACCAAATGACGTTAGCCTGTGTAAAATTAACATAAAACAGGCAAGCACTGGGGAACAAAGATTCTCAGACTCTAATGATAAATGATCTAATGATGAGTAGGAAATCCTTCTCTACTTAATTCCTTTTTTTTTCATAGATAGAGCTCAGACTGATTTTGAACTTGGAATCTTTCTGCATAAACTTAGAGTCTAAGATCACAGGCATTCCTGCCTCAGCTGTCTTATTATCTTTCTCATCCATGAGTTTATATAAGATAAATACTTCTATTTAGAAGAAGTCCTTATACCTTTGCTAATGTCCTCTGCTAATAAGAGACATGGACCTTTCTTTGGTGCTAGGGTTTGTTAGGTCAGTCAGGGGGTGTTTGCAAAAATTAGTTGTTTTGCCTACTGAACACTAGGAGCTGGAGATCAAGGTGCAGTGGGGCTGGTTTGTTCTAGGGCCTAACTCTTAGTTTCTCTTGGTCTGCAGTGTCAATCCTTGATATTTGTACCTTGGCTTTTAGGTCCATCACCTCCGTTTCTTCCAAGATCTTCATGTGGCGTTCTCCTTTGTTTTGTTTTCCTTGAGGTCCAAATCCCCCTTTCACATCAATACAAGTTATATTATATTAGTACCTACTATGATAAAGCTTTAACTAGATTGCTGTGGCTCAGTGGTTAAGAGCATGGCCTGCTTTTCCAAAGGTCCTGAGTTCAATTCCCAGCAACCACATGGTGACTCACAACCATCTTTAATGATATATGGTGCCATCTTGAAGAAGGGACCTGATCTGTCATCCTTATCAACATAGACCATGGAACTTAATATGAACAAGTCCAACAGAACTGCCATATGCTGGATGCCCACACATTTTAATTACTTTTGTAAATACTGTCTCCAGGGCTGGAAAAATCAATCTCTGGCTATAGCCTGGAGACCTGAGTTCAACTTTCTGAATGTTCACTAACTCCCAACCTTGTCCCCTGGTTTCCACAGGTGTGGCATAGCACATTTCTCTGCCATAAATAAATACGTAGAAATTATTTTTAAATAAATAATATCTTATTAAGAGGGGCGATAGATAAGGACTTCAGTGTGTATGTGTGTGACTGCATGTCTGTGTGTGACTCAAGTTTGATCCCAGGTCTTGCCTGGCAAATGTGTTATTGAGTCAGTAGCCCTCAGCTTCTTGAGATAGATTCTATACTGTAGGTTCAGCTCATGAACTCATTATGTAGCCAAGACTGGCCTTGAGTCTGTGACCCCCACCTTGCCTCCATCTCCCAGGTGCTGGGATAACAGGCACACAGCTTCACTCCTAGGACAATTTTGAGGCAACTCTTTTATCTGTAATCAAACACTATTGTTTGATCTTTCTTCTGTCCTACTGTTCATTCCTACAGGAAATGTTTCCCTTTCCTTTTTGCAAAAGAAATACATGGTTTTTTTTTTCTTTTTCCAATAAATCTGCTTACATTTTTTTGAAATTGAAATAAACTTGTTAAAAATGTTGAGAATGTCATGCTCCAGGTGGTCCTCAGATGTGGGTGAATATAAAAGATGCCTGTTAAAGTTGAGAAACACTTGAGCTACCAGTCAGTGAGGACTTGGGAGTCAAATGAACAAGAGCAAAGGTTTGGAAGTGGAATGCACATTCCCTGGGACTCCCTTTGTCCTAGCATCTATTCAAGGAGAAGCTTTCATCCCTTGAATAACTATTGTGCGGGATGCATTTTTGTTTTCTTTTGAGGAGTGTGTGTGTGCATGTGTGTGTGTGTGTTTGTATGTGTGTGTACATATGTGTGTGCATGTATATACATGAATGGGAAAACCAAGTTCACCATCAGGAGTCATTTTTCAGATGCTGCCCACCTTATTTTCCTGAAACAAGGGTCTCTCATGGGCCAGCTGGTCAGAGAGCACCAGGACTCCTTCTATTTCTTCCTCCGCAGTACTGAGATCATAAGCAACACACCTGCACTTTTGAAGGATTTCGGGAACTGAACTCAAGTCCTCTTTCCTACAAGACAAGCACTTTACTGACTGAGACATCTTCCCAGCCCTTGTTTTGCTGAACACTGATTTGTGTTTGTTTTCCCTCTGTTGTTGCTTTCTTGGACTTTAAGAACAGGTGGATTTCATTTCCGTGCTATGCAAGAGGAAGTAAATAATTTGAAACCTTAAGCCCCATGTGGCCTGAACTTTCTGGTGCAGAGGTTCTAAACTTTCAGAGGACTCAAAATCCGGTCTTAGAAAAATTAAGATCACGGTCCCCACTCTACCCTCGGGCTCAGCAGCTGGGGACAGCTGTCACTATGCAATGCACATGTCTAGCAGGTTCCCAAGTGATGAGGTGCCTTTAAGGACCATTGCTGTTTGAGGACTCTGGACTGGGATGACTACTGTCTATATAAAGACTTCACAATGACCTCTTTCAGCCTAAGGCTTGCTTGAAAGTGATTCACTTTGCTAAGGGCATCCAGAACACGATGTTAAATGTCTTGTAATTTTCAGGTTCAGGCTTTTTCCTGCAAAGGGTATCTAGTCTAAGAGCAGAAAAGCAGTGTCCACCCCAAAGAAGCAGACAGTGATCTTACTTTGAAGAGACAGCATTGTTCAGCTCAGGCCTCCCGACTCTGGGGCATCCTTGGAGCCATAACACAACTAGCATCTTTCTATCTCCCCTGTGTTTGGCCAACCACTCCTTTGACCTTGGCCTGAGCAGCACTGTGCATGGAATGAAACATTTCTTGTCTGTGCCAGAGCTACATGGGTGTCTAAGAGGTAGAGAGAGCCCCAGGCAGGAAAACTGGGTTGGGAAACTATTTGATCAGCTCTCTTCAACCTCTGGGCGGCTGAGAGAGGCCTAGTCTTGTCTGTGGGTCATTTAATGTATGTTTGTTTATTTTTTATTTAATAATGCAAAAACAGGGTTTCAGAATTGGTCCCTGTCCACACATTTAAATGTCATAAAGTAGGGCTTTTAATTCATTTCCATAATTACAGTCTGGGACACTATGCACAAGCTTCATTTGGGAATAAGGAGAATTGCCCCCTTAAAATCCATAGGAACTCAAGACCCAGGCCAAATGGCTGTGTTTATACTCTGTCCCTCCTCTGTCATTCTAAGCTGTAGGCGATTGGAAAAGAGCCCTTCTTGTGGGAATATTTATTCTTATTTGCTTTCTGCAGAGCTGGAGTTGAACCCTGGGTCTTAAGTATATTGGACAAACGTTGATCCGAGATATACTCTCAGTCCTGAGAGTGCTCTCTTTTGACATACATACAGACTGAGGGTCGACACCAGCCCCCTAGTCAGTTCCTTTGTGTGTGTTCCCACTAACCAGTGCCAAATAGCAGCTCTGGGTCTCATACTCAGCCTGCCGGGATGAGACAGCTTCGCCCCCGAACCTTCTCCAGGGGAGCTCCAACCCCGAGGTCCAGATGCCTCACATCCTGTCTCCTACAGTCTCGGCAGGGTGCTGTCTGACTTGCAGGTCTTTGTCTGCCAGGCCCTCTGTAGACCTGGCTCCATGCCTGGCTGGGGCCAGCCCTGACTGCCCTGGCATACTCTCCCATGCAGAGCTTCTGGGCTGGTGGTGGTTAAGTCCATTGTGGGAAGCAATTGTGTCTGAAAGCCACAGTGACAGCAGGCATGCAAAACTACTTCCTGGCCCTGCATGGGGTTTAATTGTATTTTCCAGGAGGGCCGATCTATTAGCAAGGTGCCGGTATCAACTGTGTAACTTTCATAAAGGAAATACTAACGGCCTCTTGGGGTGAAGGATATTATAATTATGTGTGATTTATACACCCGGCTAATGTATACACTGCAGTTCTTGAGAATGTTTTGTTTGACGTGGCCAGAAACATTAAGCAAAAAACAGTGTCAGTGCCTGGGCTGAAAACCCAGCTTTGGTTTTATGTCTAATCTATCCAGTGCTAAAATATTTGGAATGATAACTCTGGTTGCTGCTGTGCAGGAAATATGGATAACATAAGTCCACTTGTGATTTCAGACATGTTGTAATTCCCTTCTAAAATACCTTGCTGAGTTTAGCGTATTTATTCTCTGTAGAGGGTTCTCTGTGTATTCAGTTACAAAGGTTTGAAAAAGAAAGAAAAAAAGTCTGTTGCTTACAGTTTCAGGGCTAGGGAGGATGGTAATGGTATTTAGTCCACGGTGGTCTAACTCAAATTACAAACTTTGCACTTAGCAACGATCTTGGACCTAGAGGGGAGAGGGAAGAGGGAAAATGGGGGGGGGGGGTCTTTGAGGCCATAAGAACACAGGAGGATCCGTTTGGCCTGTCACTCCAGTCTGCTACTTGGGAGATGTCTGGTAGCTGTTGAACTCCCTCCCCCTAGATTCTGGGATTTGAGTTTTCAGCTCTGGACAGAGGGAGACTCAATAGCCTCATTTCCAATGACGACAAAAGCAGTAACTGCAGCTGGCATGCAGAGTGGTGGCCTTGACAGGCAGGAAACAGGCCCAGGTGACAATTGTTGGCTCTGCATCTGCCCAGATAGGGACTTTAGGTCCTTTGTCACATGACCAGTATGTGAGCATTGCTTGCAAAGGGATCTCTCTCCAATGTAACCCAGCTAATCAGGTTCTCAAAGTCCCAGGGGTAAAGTTGTAGCACAGGCAGAAGCCCTGACCCCATCTCTGTTTCCCACTTCCTGGCTCCAGGGACAGGCCCCGATTCCTCTATGCTTGTCCGGCATCCATCAAAGAAGGGCCTTTTGTGGGTTTTACTCATTGAATCATGGACACTAAAGCAAACAGCTATTCTATTCTGAGTGGGTACAATTAGCCGTACATGTTAGGGGGAAATGAATGCATTCCAAAGGCCTGATTTCTATGCCTTTCAATCCACACATCATAGTTTATTATATGCATTACTAATTATCCATGTGGGGAATAGTAGGTTCCCAAAACTGTATGCATACCCAAATCATCAAAGGCTCAAGTCCCTCTTATAAGTAGGCGCTGTATTTTTGTAGACTCCACCTATTTCCTCATGCCATGTCTGGATTGCTATGCAACACTAAATTGGAAGTTTGGATATGAGTTATACATAATGGAAAACCTTGGTTCCCCTGCATGGTGCCACTAGGAAGTAGAAGAAGGTTCAAAGCGGGGGGTGAGGGCTAGAGGGATATATTCTAGTGTTTGGGGACTTGTCCCAAAGCAGAGAGTGGAGCTCTGCCACTCATTTATTCGCCTTCCTCTTTCTTACCGTGAGGTGAACAACTTTTCTCCACCACACACTGTGCCATGAAGCCTCACCATGGACCCACAAGTCATGGTCAGCCAGGGACGGCAACCTCGAAAGCCATGGGAGTGAATAAAGCTTTTTGTCTTATTAAGTTGGCTAACTCAAGTGTTTTATTATAATAACAGAAAGGATCACCTTAGGTATTGCATGCCAGGAGCAGAAAGCTAAAATATGATGGTTGTGGAGCTAAGGGAAATCTTTTTTTTTTTTTTTTTTCCGAGACAGGGTTTCTCTGTGGTTTTGGAGCCTGTCCTGGAACTAGCTCTGTAGACCAGGCTGGTCTCGAACTCACAGAGATCCTCCTGCCTCTGCCTCCCGAGTGCTGGGATTAAAGGCGTGCGCCACCACCGCCCGGCTAAGGGAAATCTTTTATTCTTCTCCTTCCCCCTCCTTTCCCTTATCTTCTCTCCCTCTACTAAAGGTAAACCCTCTAGGGCACAAGATAAGATCTGTTCAAAGCTAACTCATCTTATATTTAGCATCACTGCTTTCCTAAAGTGAACATTCATATTCTCTGTTCATTTTTTGCAAATGTATTTGTTTTCAGTGCCAATCTACAAAGGGGCAGATTCTCTTCCTCACTTGAGTTTTCCTAGTTGATTCCATGAACCTAACTGGTCCCCGCTCTTCTCACCAAAGCACCATCCACGCTCCCCATGGGCCTCTCTAGTCAAGCCCTGAGCAGCCATGTTGCTCTGTAGACTGAAGACCCGGCAATCATGGGATTGCACTGCACCGGGCTTTCTGGAGTGAAATATAGTTGTACATTTTAACAAGAAATTCAAATCCACTTTTGTCCTTGGTATCTGTTGGGTGAGTTCATTCATTTTTGTTCCTGCTTTTCTCAAACCTGAAATGAAGTGAATCTATGCAGGTATTGTTCCCATTCCTAAGTACCCATTCCTGCAATGAACATTGGGTAGATCTGAGCCAGGCTAGCTCCCTGCTTTTGCACCCAGGTGAGAGTTAAGGTTTTGCAGACACACTTGATCCTTGCTGCAACAGGCACTGTGTACTCTTTGATGAACAGACTCCTCCATCCCTTCAGCAGGAGCCCCAGCATCTGAGTGGAAATATTTTACTTCCCCAGAGCATTGCTCCTCAGAATCCCAGCTGCCGAGATTTAGTTGCCACGAACAGAATGGTGCCCTGGGGAAGACGTCTTTCCTTTGTCAAGGATGCTGAAAAAATACCAGAAACCAAGCAGGCTGGAGTAGAGAAGAAGGACTCTGGAGTCCTGGGATCTCTGTAGGACACCTTTTCTCATTGTGCCTGGACATTATAGGAGACCCACGTAAGGAGTATTAAGAATGTACACTGAGCGTTTCCGACCTAGACCTGCTGAACCAGACCCAGCTGGGCTCAAAACCAGGGTAGCTGAATTTTTAACCAGCTTCCATGTGAGTTTGTTGCCGGATCACATTGTGTGATGCTCCGGCTGTGGGGAGTCTTTTTAAACGTAGAATCAAACCATCTTAAATCCAATCAAACTAATTGTTAAATAAATGTCTATATGAACGCCCAGTTCATAACGTTAATGCTTAATTCCTTCTTCCTGTCTATAGGCACTGTTTAATAATTGAGTAACTTGGAACATAGAAATGAATTTATTTATTTGTTTATTTCCCAAAGCTTTCTTACATTTCTCAGTAAAAGTATAGCTGCCTATCACTGAGAATCCATCCTTTGGGGGATCAGGTCTGTGGTCTTCCGGAAATCATTCCCTGTCTTCCAAAATGCAGCAAGCATAAAGTATTTTGACATATGTATGATGCTAAATAATTAATTGTGGGCATAGAATTGTGCATCAACTTTGCATGTAGGCATTTTCCATTAGTAAACACCTATATCCACTTTAACAAATAGACTTAGTTTTGATCTTTAATAAATGATGAAGAAGCAGAAAGTGTATAAGAGCATGAGGCAGATTCTAATTGGACAGAAGCAGTCCTAGATTAAACATCCTTTGTTCATATGATAACAACTATTAAAGCTTATTGAGCAATTCTTATTTGTCATGCCAGTGACGTGGTATATTAATTTCTCCTAATTAATTCACTAAACAAGCCCTATGAGGTAAATATTTTTCTTACCTGAATTTTATAGACAAAAATATTAACACCAGTTAGGAGACCTTTCAGCTTCATGTCATATCCTAAGGATAGTACCCTGGGAGTGGCCCCTTGCTATTGAGGTCCAAACAACTATGTCTTTGCAATCGAATGTCATCAAATTTATTTGTGAAAGAGACTCTTGTATTACAAGATCAATGACTGAAATGCTTCCAATATGATTAACAGATGATGGTAGGAATGTATAGGTATGTATATAATTTTTATTTTGTAGGGGTGTCCGTGTATGTTGGGAAACAAGAGCTGATATAGAGAGCAAAGGTTGATGAAAAGTGTTCGCCTTCATCACTCTCAATCATGTTTTTGAGACTGGGTCTCTTTTCAAACCCAAAGCTTATTATTGATTTGCCTAGACTTACTGGCAAATGAGGCTGAGGGATCTTCCACTTTCCATCTGACCCAGCAGTAGGATTATAGACACATGCTGCCATACCTAGATTTTATGTGGATACAGGGGCTCTGAACCCAGTCCTCATGCTTGGGTAGCCAAGCTCCCCAGCTCATTGTCACATTTGGAAGGCAATATAGTGGCCTCCTTCTGCAAACCCCAAAATGGAGTGTGTGTGTGTGTGTGTGTGTGTGTGCGTGTGTGTATGTTGTTGTAGGGTAACCTTCTTTCACCTCTTATACACTCTTCATTTAGAAACAAGTCCTTAGGTTCCCACTCTCAAGAGCAGAACTTTACACAGGGCTGTGGACCATAGATGTAAAGGATTGCTGGGGGTCTGTTTCACAGATCATAAACCACTGAAAACCTGCACGAGTTCAAACTTTCTCAGCGTTCCACATATATCATCTAACACAAGGAAAGTACTTAGTAAGCGTAGCTGCCCTTACTAACTGTACTGTTTAACAGCTGAGCTTTAGGACAGACACACATCCCACACAGGGATATATATGGCCTGCTCTTTTCCAAAGACTCCTTATACTCAGGCAGAGTGTGGACAGACGCCACAGAACTGTGTAAGATCTGGTGTCTATTACCTTGACAGGGGGATCTACAGCAGTGACACAGAACCCTAGAACCCATGTGTTGTATATTAGCTTGAAAGGTGGGAAGCACCAGCATTGGGGTTCAAGGGTCCATGGCAAAGTCCCCTATCTTTCGGTGCTTCCCCAGCTCAGGGCAGTAGGCACTCCTTTCTGCTCTTTGCATAGTGACCATGAGCAAGCTGTCAGGCCTCTTCCTCAATGCAGGCATGACTGACAGTCTGCCTTTGATGTTCCACAGTGACTTTTCCACAGCTGACACCTTATTTTCCTGTCTGTGGTTTGTTTTCCTGGAGAGAACCAGCTTGCTTTGCAAGGAGTAAATGAAACTGTGATTCCATCGCATTTCGACTGTCGAGACGGAAGAAGTAGGTGGGTCATGTCAGAGGTGGATAAACTTAGGTCCCATTTTAGGCCTCGTAGTTTTTACCACTTCAGAGAGTTCAGCTCATCCTAAGAAAGCAGAAGTATTCTACAGTAGTTGTCTTGCTGTAGAGTGATGGGGTAATAAATCAGAAAGCCAGCCACAATTTCAGAGAACATTCTATTAGAAGGACCAGAGGGCCATTTGGTTATAACTTCCATTTCCAGGTATACAGCCTTGACATTGACCTAGGGCACTTCTGGGTCTGTACTTCTCGATGGCCATTGTTGAGAATGGCTAACCACATGTCCAAACCAGGTCACTTAAGGTGAACTTAGTGAACAAGCTACTTAGAAACAGTAGGCAGTTTGTGTTGAACACAGACAGTGCAGCCCTGGGCTATTAAACAAGACATGTTCATCCTAAGTCTGGAGAGCAAAGAGATAAAGAACTTCTCAGGATGCAGAGAGAGATAAGGCGGTAGCTAGTCCAAGCTGAGCCTTGGAATAAAACCCAGGCCCTTTCTCCTTTGACCCCATGGCACAGGCTACTGGGAGTGTAGAACCCAAGGATGAAGTCAGCTACTTATCCTTCAGGCTGGAGAGCAGCAAGGACAGGGTGGAGAGTGGGCCAACAGGAGTGCAGCGAGCACAACTACCCAGTCAGAACACCACCCCTTCACACATCCTCTTCAAGTCTTCAGAGCATCAGGGGTGTGGAGCCAGCCAGAAAATAGTCATTAGCACAGACCTCACAGACACATAGCTCTGCATCCAGCCTCCCATAGAAACCAAGGCTCTTCCATAAGCACTCTGACTTTTGGGAGCCTCTGTCTTAGTAACTTCCCTTGGTGCTGTGACAAATACCTTACAAAAGTGACTTAAGGGAGGAAGAGTTTATTTTAGTTGGCTGAAGGTAAAGTCTGGCATGGTGGGGAAGGCATGGAGGCCGGAGTATGAATCAACTGGGCATATCCCACCCTGCATGTACAGTCAGAGAGCAGAGAAAGATTGATGCTGGTGCTCAGCCCAGCTTCTCCTTTCTTTCACTTTGAGAGTCTAGTCCACGGGCTGGTGCAGCCCATAGTTAGGGTGGATCTTTCCATTTCAATTAACCCAGTCTAGTAACTCCCTCACAGGTACGCTCACATTTCCATGGCGACTCAATCCTATCAAGTTGACAGGGTTAGCAATTGCAGCCCTTATATTCTCTCCCACACACCTAAGTCAGACATTCATCTACCACTTGGACTTACTATGGCTCATTTTTCAGCTTCTGCTTTTTTTGTGAATTTCTTTTTTAGAATATATCATTGACTTAATTTTGTGCTGACTTATTTATTGCCTCACCCTCTCCTCTCTCCAACCTGAGTGTAAATTTCACAAGTGGTACAGGTTTGTAAACTCAGGAATTGGGAAGTGGAGGCAGGGGAATCAGGATGTTTAGGTTAGCCTTAGATACCTAGGAAGGCTGAGGCCAGTCGGGGCTATATGAACCCCATATTTAAAACAAAACAAGACAGTGGTTTTTTAAAGGGAAGCTGCTAGAATGCAGGTTACCGAAATGTGTAGTGTTTGGGAAGTCTTGAGTGGGCATCTATGGGTTCTGCCTTCATGGGTGCAGGGTTTGCTGGGTGGTGTTTGCTGCAGGAGCCAGCTTTCCTTTGTCTGGAGCTACGGAAAGCACATCACTAATGTGCAACATCTGTGTACCTGAGGGGGCTTCTCTCCCCTTTAGAACAAGAATCTGTCTTTCACAGACTTGACTTTAACCATGCTTCTTCTGGGTTCCTTGAGTTCTTAAAAGTCGCTTTTCATTGGAGAGATCTTTGTGCTTAGTAGATACAAAATAAGCAGATAAATAAATGAAAGCTCACATGGCTCTTTTTTGTTGTTTTGTTTTTTTCCTTTAGACACCTGAGCATTCTTCTTATGGGTATTCCCCTGGTGTGTGCTAATCTGTGGGTTTTTCTGTAGATATTGGAATGAAGTGGCTGCTCCTCCCCTCCCTGCAGCCTCTGGAGGAACTCAGCCAGCTTTTCAAGCAGTCTTCATTGCACTATCGCTGTTAACTCTTCACTCCCTCAATCTATCCCCCTTTCCCCCATCTCGGCCCCCATTTTCCTGTCTTCTTACCCCCTCCACTTTTGTCTCTCTCACTCCTCTTCTTTGTTCTCCACTCCTCTTTGCTTTTGTTCTTTTTTTTGTTTTTTTTTTTTTTGGTTTTTCGAGACAGGGTTTCTCTGTGGTTTTGGAGCCTGTCCTGGAACTAGCTCTTGTAGACCAGGCTGATCTCGAACTCACAGAGATCCGCCTGCCTCTGCCTCCCATGTGCTGGGATTAAAGGCGTGCGCCACCACCGCCCGGCTTTGCTTTTGTTCTTAACCCCTGCCATCTGTTATTTTTCCCTCTTCTTCTCTTGCTTTCTCCTCTTCTCTCTCTTTCTTCCTTCACCCTCTCAATCTCTCTTCCCTTCTCCCTTGTCCTTTCTCCTTCCTCCTTCTTCCCACTCCTCCCTTTTTCTTCCTCCTTCCCTCCTCCCTCCATTAGATCTCCTGTCTTTTTCCTCCCCAGCTTCTCCCTTTTATACTAGAAGGCCACTAATTATTGTTTGTATCCTCACTTGGCGTTCTGATTGACTTCCCTCTCTAATTTTCTGACCCATTATCAGTGGCTCTGTCTGGCATTTTTCTTCTTTACCTAGTCTCCAGGCTGCACAGTTTTTAGAACTGTGTTCTACTGCTGTTACCTCTGTTGACCATGATCACTGTGGAAAATTTTCCTCCATTTCATTTCATAAGGGTGGAATTTCCCTGAGTCTATGAGTCTCTCTTCTGTGGTACTCTCTGCTGTGTCCTCCACACCTGCAATAGCGCTCTGTGCTGTCGGGGCTTAATAAATATCTGTTTCATGGTGCATAAAAATGATGGGGCTGGGGAGACACTCAGTAGCTAGAAGCAGTTGGGATGAAAACAAGAAGGTCCGAGTTCAAATCAGATTGTGTGTGTGTGTGTGTGTGTGTGTGTGTGTGTGTAAAGCAGGCATGTCTACCCTGGTGTTTTCAAACCTTATGTTGGAGACTGATCTGGGGAGTTCTCTGGCTAGTCAGACTAACTGAAACAGTGAACAGTATGTTGAGTTAGTCTACACCTCAAAAAAAAAAAAAAAAAAGATAGTGACTGAGGTGGTGGTGGCAGCGCATGTCTTTAATCCTAGCAGTTGAAAGGCAGAGGTAGGCGGCTTGTTCTGAGGTTGAGGCCAGCCTGATCTACAGAGCATGTACCAGGCCCCCAGGGATACACAGGAAACTCTGTCTCAAAACACAAAACAAACAAACAAAAAAGTGGTTGAGGGAAGCACCTTCCTTGACATCTGGTCTCCACATTCACAAGTATGTGTGCGCACACGTGCACACATGTGCGCACTGGCACACACACACATGCACACAATATTAAAACAAAAACAGAAACAGCCAAATATGACCACTGTTATTATTTATACTTTCTCCCCAAGTTATTGCATTTCTTCTGGGGCCTTTCATTCCTCTTTCCTGTTTTTTTTCCAGATCCAACCTGGCCCCATGTTTTCTCTGACTCCCAACTGAGTGAGACCTTTGATATGCTTCTCTTGTCTTTCCTTTCTTCCCTTCAACACATGGTTTCATTCTTGGCGTGTATGATAGAGGGCTTTCAGCTTTGGCTGCACGCTGGCATCACGTGGAGCATTAGAAAAGATAGATGTTTGGCTGCATATCCTGGGAATATGTTTAATTGGCCTTAGAGGTGGGGACCTGGGCATCAGGATTTTTGGGAGTTCTTTGCCAAGGTTGTGAAGCTAAGGGACAAGGAAGAGGAGAGCATAGGCTCTCCAGGTTTCTGGGTCCACCAAATGGAATGTTGAGAGTAGAGACTGGGGCTAGGTGACAAAAGGGTGTGCTCTCATGGTACATGCTTGAGGGAAGACCCTAGAACTCGAAGCAAGGCTGCTGCTCTGTGTTAATTATGCCCTCTCGCCTCTCCTCATACTTTGTCTGGGATAACCTTGTTGGCCCTGTGACATTATACATTCTTTAGGATCGCTGAGTAGGTGGACGGTTAGCCCTTCGTTCTGTTATATATTCTTTAAGGTTACTGAATTGTTAGGCTGTTTCCCTTTCACCACCTTCATTCCCATAACTGCAGTCATGTGAGACTCTTCAAAATTAAAACAACCCTGGAGGGGCAGAGGATATGACTCAGTAGCCAAAATGCTTGACATACATCCCTGAATACTGGAGTTCATATGCCCAGAACCTGCACAAATGGAGGTGGTGGCCCACTTGCAGTTCCAGCCCAGGAATCCATTGCAGGGTAAGCTAGCTAGCTATATTAGCCAACTCCGCAAGCCCTGGACTCAAAGGAGAAACTCTGATTCAACATATAAAATGAAGAAGTATCTCAATATAGAAATTGAAGAGTGATTGAGGAAGACTATCTCTGGACTCCACATCCGCATGCGTACACATTACTGGGCACCCTCACGTCCACATCAGCCCACGCACGCCAATATGCACATGTACATTGCGCACGCGCTCACTCACTCACTCACACACACACACACACACACACACACACACACATCCCATATCCCATACACAAGCAAAAATTAATCCTCATGACTTAAGAAGCAGGAGATAAGAATAGTAAACAAAAATAAACAAATAGTAAATAAAATCTTAGTCAATCGTACTTGCATATATGTGCGTCATTATTTTAGATTATTTAATCTTTTATTTTTCTACTATAAGCACACCCAGAGAAGGACGAATAAGCAACAAATTTCAGCTGCGCACACCAGAAGCAGCATCAGAATGGAAACTTTACAAGGCAGCCTGAAGAAGCATCGCTTGTCAGATATCTGGGCAGGCTGTCCCCAAAGCAGATGTCATCTTGTGTTGCGGGGAAGTCAAGTTGCTCACGGTGCAGCCACGGTGCACAAGCATACATGCTTGAGTTCCAAGTGAGCAGACATGGGCCAGTCAGCAGGATGCCAGGAAAGCAGTGTGCTTGCCCTAGTCCCCAGTCTAGTGTTTTATTCACGGGTCCACATTGCAGCTCTTCAATAGTGGATGAAGCACCTCCCTTCCCCTGGACATCCTGCTACCGTCAGAGCAAACACATCCTATACTATGAAGCCAAGTATATTCTTAACAGTCCGGCTCCCAGTCATCAACACAGAGAGGGGGAGAAAACAAAAGCACTAAGGGTTGAATTGGGGGATCAGATAGGGGAAACACTATTCTGGGGTTATTGCCAACGGGATTAGTTTACATTTTAAATCAGTAATAAAAAAGTTGATGGTGCTAGAATTCCTGTGCAAGCCACAGCTGTCAAAAGATCCACAAGCAATGTGCTTGCCTGAGCCAGGTAAACCGCAGCCCTCTGGTATATATCAGAAGCACACTTTTCTGTATTCTAAGCAGTTTTTGACATCATGTTTTGCTTTATTGCAATCCACAATGCTTTCCAATGGCTTAAAAATCTAGTTATGATTGTAGCTGTAAGGGAGCGGGTCTGCATGGGGCCAGAGAAATTTAATTTTTAGCTTTAAAAAAAAGTACCAGCAAATTCAATTTTTCTCACATTTAGGGGTTCTTAGAGTTATACCAGCTTGTATAACTAGTGTATTAGAGAATGTGTTACTATGGGTGATTTTTTAGCACATTTATTATTTATGAAACACAGAGGAAAATAGCTAGGAATGATTATTTCAGGGAATCTCCGGTAGCTTTTATTATTATTATTATTATTATTATTGTATTCGGAGAAGTTGCCCCTGCTGTTTTAATTCAAACATTAAAAGTTAAATCTCTTTTCATCCCGACCTACATTTTTAAAAAGCTGCTTTAGCCCTTATTATGGAGCACCGACACTGTGTGCAAGGAAAACGCCCAGGATGTGACCCTGGGGCTGCAGCTTGAGTGCAATCAGAATCATTCTTGCCAACACATCTGAGAAGGTACAAGCAGAAAAGTAAAACCAGTCCATCTCAGTCTCAGCAGCTTCTCTCTCTCTCTCTCTCTCTCTCTCTCTCTCTCTCTCTCTCTCTCTGTTTCTCTCTCCCCTCTCCCTCTGTCCCTCCCTTCTTTTCTCCCTCCATCCCTTCATTCCTCCCTCTCTTCTTCACTTCTGTTCCCTCCCTCTTACTCTCTGTGTCTCTTTATCTCTTTGTGTGTCTCTATCTCTCTACCTCTCTGTCTCTCTCTATCTCTATCTACCTCTATCTTGCCTTGCCCAGCTATCCAAAGCATGAAACTAACCTAGACTGATGAAAACCTTCGGGTCAGTCTCTCTGTCTGTGCTAGGGGGTGCAGGAGTGGTAATCAATATTGCCAATGTTGCCACATATCTCTGAGAATGGATCAGATGTTGAGATGGTACAGAAAACTTCTCAACTTACAGTCAACCTAAAAAGTGGGTAGAGAGTATTGCTATAGTTCGATTTTAAAATGTTCATCTCTGCCGGGCGGTGGTGGCGCACACCTTTAATCCCAGCACTCGGGAGGCAGAGGCAGGTGGATCTCTGTGAATTCGAGGCCAGCCTGGTCTACAAGAGCTAGTTCCAGGAAAAAATCCAAAAAAATAAAAAATAAAATAAAATAAAATGTTCACCTCCAACTTGTGTCTATAAGTGCTTGGTCCTCTGTGGGTGGCACTGTTTGTAGAGGTTGCAGCATGTTTAGGAGGTGGAGTCTTGCTGGAGGGGTGTCACTGAGCGTATCTCTTGAGGGCTGTAAGTGATCTAGTTGCAGCCAGGTTTCTGCTTTTACCGGGCAGGATGAGGGAAGCAGCATCTGCATGCAGCAGCTGTTGCCACAGTGGGAGCAGTTCACACTACAAGCCTTCTCATCCCTGAAATTCCTGAGGCTGTCGGCCAAGATACCTTCCTCCATTTAGTTGTCTGCCATGTTGAGAAGCCATAATATGAATAGGAGAGTCTCCACCAAGCTACCCAGATGGTTACTGTGCACATGACAAGATAATTAACATCACTTTTCATATCACAAATGGAAATGAAATTGCTGGAGAGATGGCTTGGGTAGTAAGTTAACTGTGGTTCAGGCATGGGGACTTGAATTCATACCCTCGGCATCCATGTAAAAGCCATGTGAAGCAGCACACATCTGTAGCCACAGCCAATGATGGTCTCTGATGCTCACTGCCCAGCCAACCTAACCAAATTGCTGAGCTCTATGTTCATTGAGACTTTGGCCTGAAAAGTAAAGTCGAGAATGGTCAAAGAGGATCCCATTGTCAAGCACTGACCTCCACATGGATATGCACACATACACATGTGTACACATGCATAATCAAGTACATACACCATACAAACCCACATGTATCTTCCACACACAAAGAAATGAAAATAATAAATCGATAGGCATTCATATCCATTAGTACAATAGCCATATTTGTTTAAAGGAAGGTCAGTGTTAATGATAATGAGAGAAAGCAAGACCCTGTGCTTTGCCGATGATTACCATGGGGTGGGTGCTCCAAAAATCAGTCTGATGGTTCCCAGACTAATGGCAATCACCATGCATGTTTTAGGTTTTTCATTACTGGAAACAAATTCCTGAGATAAAGAACGTAAAAGGATGAGAGATGCACATTGGCTCCTTATTTCAGGAGCAGGGATGGCTGGCCAGCTGCATGCCTTAAGACCTGTGACAAGCAAAGCATCATAGCAGAAACACACAGTGGTATAAAGCTGCTTTCCTCGTGGCAGCCATGAAGCATGGCAGCAGATGGGGTCGCCAAGGCAATACCTTCTCATTCAAGAAGAGAACTGCCGGTGTTTTGAAGGGGTGTGCCCTGTGAGCTCTTTGGCTCGGGCGAGTAGATTGGTAAGGAATCTGGTGTCATGCTTTGGATGCCACATAGAAGACATACGGAAGCCACATGACTGGCTGAATGCAGCCACTCAGTGAGAAGTCACTCAGAGAGCGTTAGCAGGTAGCCTTACCTTGCCCAACTTTCTTCTCATAGCAGTTCAGTGGGAAAGCCACCAAGGCAACAAGTCGGTGCTCTGAGCATTGAATTTAAACCGCACCTGATTTCGTTCCTCTTTAGAAAGTGGAGTCCATTTCTAGCTGTATTGAAAGGAAGACGGAAACAGCGCAGTGAGACTTCCACAATGAGACCCAAGATTACCTTGCTCTCTTAGCTCACCAAAAAGAAAATAGTATTATCATCAAACATAGGGCAATTTGTACTAAGAAAGTGATAAAAACATAAATCACATAGCCAATAATTTAACTACCCTCCCCCATCATCCTTGAATATTCATCAGTGTGTTCTTCATGCCCAGCATGCATGCACTCAAACATACACACACACACACACACACACACACACACACGGTTGATATCTTACTCCTGAATGATTTGCCTCATTTCAAAGGTGTTTAGCAGCTTTGAGAATGAAACTGACAGGTAAGAAATGCCTCCTTTTCTTTATTGAAAGTGCTAGAAAATGCCTTTTGTTGGTTGTGGGTCTGTAAGTAGAAAGTAACCTTGATGCTTGGGCCGGCCATCTAAGATTACAGGATTCTGTTGGGCAGGATATAGCTCTTCTAGGTCTTTGACTGAAGGATGAGACCCATGCTAAAGGAAAACTTAGTTTCCTGTGACTAGGTACTGGCATACTCCTTTGCTTATAGCAAGGAAGTAGTTGGTCAATTGGAAATTCATGAATATTGTTTGGGTAGACAAGAGGGTGTCTTCTCAATCCACAGGAACATTTGCCTGCACTGGGCTGTCTTGGGGCATTTCCTTACTTCTGAGGGTTACTTTCTGCTCTGAGGGTTTAGCTCTCATGCATTTGATGGATGCCGGCCCTAATTTACTGTGTTGCATTTGTTGTGAACTGAGGAAGGATATTACCTTAAGGACATTCTTTTGAATATTAAATTAGAATAAATTAAGGCATGTTGCCTATTAAGCCTAAATCAGAGTTGAGTAATTGCCTTCTACTTTATGCCTCTAAGTTTGTTGGGGATGTAAGGTATTTGTTTTAATTACCATGTTGTTGAACTGACTCTCGATGAGCATGGGCACAGATGTGGGTAAACAAAAACTTTTGGGTGACTTCATGAACTTTAAATAATGCCTAGTTGGATACATTTCATTAGTACCCATCCTCTGCTCGTTACCCTTTTCCATGTCCAACATTGAGTAATTGACTCCCTGCCATTTACCCAGCATTGTACATGGTTGTTGGAATGGTAGTCAGGTCTATGTCTCCATGGTGTTTGATTGTTTCTTCAGTCCTGCAGTGGCAGTGATGGCCTGTATATACCAAGTACACACAGCTGCCACGAGCCTCTTGTGGTGATTCCTCCCATTTGGTCAATATAGAAGCTAAGACTCACAAGACAGAGCATGAAGTAAATCTTCAAGAAAAGGACTCACATAGCCGGAGATGGGCACAGTCCTGGACATCAAACTCTAAACCAGTTCTAAAGTTCTTAAATTCTATATTGGTAAGACAAAATAAAGAGAATACTATACATTAATATCTGAAAAGATTTTTCTTTTATTCTGACCTTACTCCTGAAGAAACAGTAGCCTGAAAATTTTAACAGCTTTCCGAGTGAGACCATTGGTGAATAAGATAGTGGGAATCAGAACACAGAACTCCACGTGACTAATATGCACTTTCCGTGGGTGAGAAATAGATTTTATGTGCTTTCAACATTTGAATGCACAAAAACTACATTCTTTCTTTCCTTTCACCCACAAATATCACATACAAATTTATGACATGGTATGTGAATCTGGGCCAATTTTGCTTGAAATGATAACCAAATACATTATCTAGAATAGCAAGGAATATAAGCATATATAACTTTGTTTAAAATTTAAGTCGGCTTCCTGTGAATGTGTGTATGTACGTGTGTGTGCATGTGTGTATGGGTGCATGCATGCTTGTGTGTGTGTGATTTATCTTGAGGTTAATGAATGAGTCCCATGAAACTTAAACCAAATTTCAGAATTTTTATTAAGAATGTATCCCGTAGATGGTGGAAGATAAACGTCAGGACTCCTGGTGATTTACTATCTATTACAGAATTCTACTCTATAATACATTATTTAATCAAAACTCCCACTTAAATGAGACAGTAAAAGTGGCATGGGTAATATTTAAGGTTTGCATAATTCATGCTATACTTGCATATTTTTAAGGCATAGATAGGTTCTGTCTGATGTGAGCATGAAGTCCATCTTGCTGCCCATTTGGGTCATAACACAAATGGCGAAGGAGCTGTTGAGTTTGCTGTAGCAACCCTGAATTTTGTGAGCTCTTTAAAGTCAAAAGAACAAATTATGATGTCTGTTTTGTGTTAGGCAATCCCAGGACCTTAAAGATTTAGGGCCCACTAGAGCTTCTCTAATTTTCTCTCTGTATAGCAAAAACTGATGTGTGTAGGATGACAGCTGTGCTTCAGTCCATGTTGATGAGGAGGGAGAATGAATCCCTGATTCTTGAGTGAAATTTCCTCTAAATATAATCATTCTTATACAGGGAACTGGGAAATGTGTATTTAGGGACCGTGTGTGTGCATGTGTGTGTGTGTGTGTTTGTGTGGTGTGTGGTGTGTGTGCCTGGTGGCCAAACCGTAGCATCAGGTCTCTTAGAGCTGGAGTTAATTAGTGTTTGTAGGACACCCATGGCACCAGGACCTGAACTCTGGTCCTATGACAGTACAGCATATGCTCTTAACTGAGAGCCATCTCTCCAGTCGATTTTGCTATTTTTTTAAGAAGTGATATTGTGAAATTGGACTGCAATTTCTATAGTTACTGAGGAATCGTAGTGCACTATGAAACTCCCAGCTGGAGTTAGCCGGAATTGGATTCCAGATAGGCTTCATTTTACTTTTTAAAAATATTTTTGGCAATTTCATACTTGTTTAAATATATTTTTGTTTTAAAATTTTCTGTGGCTTTCAGCAAGAAAACCAACCAGACAGAACTTCAACTTCCTGAAACCAAGGAAATCACACATTTTCAAAGTGTGAGAAAATCCTCAGGTTGGAGAGATGCTCCGTGTTGCTTCTGCACATCCTCCTCTTATGGAGGACCTGATTTAGTTCCCACATACTGGGCAGCTCACAGCCACCTGCAACTCCAGCTCCTGGAGGACCCAGTTCCTCTGGTCTCTGCAGACATCTGTGCCCACATAATCCCCAAACACATGTGATTAAAGTAAAATAATGCTTTAAAAACTGAAGTCATTTGTTGTTGTTGTTTGGTTTGGTTTGGTTTTTCAAGACAGAGTTTCTATGTGTAACTTTGGAGCCTGTCCTGGAACCAGCTTTTGTAGACCAGACTGGCCTCGAACTCACAGCAATCTGCCTGCCTCTGCCTCCTGAGTGCTGGGATTAAAGACATGCACCACCACCGCCTGGCAAAACTAAAGTCTTTTAACATTGCCCAGGAGTGTTACAACCCTTTAACCCATTATTTCTTTCCTAAACAGGGACTGTGCTGATGGAATTCTTAAAATAGCTTGCTTCTGTCTTCAGTGGACTTGAAAAATCCCATAGAGGTCCCCTCCCTCTTCAACTGTGTTCTCTTCCTTCCTCCATACCTGCCGTGTGTCACGAGAATGGGTTTTTCTGTGACTCGTTTCTCACATGGCACATTAGGTCATGAAGTTAGGCATAATGGTACAGTGATGGTGATGGGGGATGTAGAAACACTGTACTCAGTATGCTGGGCTGTGAATTATGGTTGCTGCCCCCAAAGGTGAAAGACTGATGAAAATGTACTTGCAGTTCAACTAGGCCTGAAAGAATCAAGATGAACCTAACTACACAACTAATATCTGTCTCATGACCATGTGTTTGTTACACTCAAAGACAAAGGCAGTCTCTGTCTTTGGTGATAAGGATCTTGTAGAAACCTGGGTTTAAGGAGAGATGCAAGAGTGGAGGAGATGTGATAAAGGATCTAAATGGCATGGATGTGTTTCTTCTGAACACAAATCTATATTGGGAAATACCACATTTAATGACCATTAAAACAAAACAAAATAAAACAAAAAGCAAACAAAAGCAAAGAAATCTCTGGAGATAGTTTGGAGGAGAGATTAAAAAGAACTATTCTATATTATCTTCAAGCCACATTCAGGAACAATGGTAGTCTCTGGGTGAGTTGTGAGGACAGTTGTCTTTGGAAGGTTCCGTGTGGTCCTCACCATCTGTGTTGTGCCAAACACAAGGACTAGTAAGTGTCACAATTTACATTAGAGCCTCAACATAATCATCAGCTTTGTGAGATATCTCATGGTGGAATGAAGTACTCTTGATTCCCTGGAGATGGCCTCACTTAGGTTCCACTGCCAAGGCTGGAGCTTGAGGGGCAACCCCTAAACATCTTTCTCTGAGTTACTCGTCTCATTGCTCTAGATGATACAATACACTGACAACAACACAATGCAAACTGAGGGAGGGTTTCAGTAGCTTATGTGTAAGAGGCTAGTCTAGTGTGGTGGTAGGAGCTCAAGGCCACTGCTCATGTTGTATCTGCCTTCAGGAAGTGGAGGGCAGGGGATGCTCAGACTCAGCCCTTGTTCTGCATTTCTACCAAGCCCATGGAGTGGCACTGCCCCCAGCTAAGGTCAGTCTTCTCAGCTCAATTAACTCAAGGTATATTATCCCTCATGGGAATGCCCAGAGGTTTGTCTCCTAGATGACTGGAGAACATGTTGAGTTGACAATCAAAACTAACATCATATGTCTTGTTGCTGAAAGTTATTTATGCCTAGAGATGATCTTGTTTGTATAGTGAACTGAGTAGATGCCCTTTCTTGAGCATTGTGTATGTCAATTGCCAGTGTATTCTGGATTTGGTATCTCCAAAGAGACCATGGCCAAATTGGGTCTAGTGTGCCTGGAAGGTTACGTAAGACTCCGAAGGGACTGATGAGGATGCATATAAAGGGTCCTCTGCTCTTCTGGGCGAGGGGGCGGGGTGTCTCTGAAGAATATTTCACTCTGTTGAATTAGGGTTCATGCTAGGTTTAGGTTATACTAAAATCACATCCCTGCTGGGCCACTTCCCCTGAAATACCCTACATCATTTTCAGCCTTCTGAGTGATGATAGCTTAGCCCACAGTGGGAGCAATAAGTGTCTGGGTTCTGGAGTTTTTTGATAAACATATAGGGAATTTGTTTATGAAGTGAGTGGAATTTCTAGATCTCAGGTTACACCATGAGCAGTTCTCCAGGTTTGTAAGTTCTGGTTATATATCACAGTCTCAAAAACGCAAGAACTCAACATCTAATATCTCAAGACATGGTTTTCAATGCAACTTTTATAGGTTTAGATGAATCCCTTATATCAAAGTTCCCTTGTATAGGAGAATATGCTGTGTTCAAATTAGAAAAAAGCTTCTGGCTTAGAGAGTTTTGGCTGTGTTATGCCAGAATCTAATTAGCAACTTGAATTGATTGAATTGATTGGTGATGTCTGATTCCTGGGTGGGTCAAAATTTGCAGTTCCTAGCTGCTCTGTCCATGAGAATGAAGGCGGACTGAGAAGCAACAGATTGCTGTGTTGAGTGCTCTTTGCCCCTCCTGGGTAGAAAGGGTCACGACCTTTAGCGGTACTTATTCTTACCTTAACATCCTGCACCCCATGTTCTAATGCATTATTTAGGCTTTGTGAAGACAGAACAGAGGCCATCTCTGCTCCTATGTTGGGATCGCATAGAGGTGGCGTGCAGAAACCAAGATAAGACTGTTAGAAAAAAAGGAACGTGGCCTCAAGCTACTCAGAAAATCATACACGAAGCAAAGCTCTGGCTCAGCCACTTAAGTGACACATATCCTTGGGTGAGTCATGTGACCTCTCTAAGTCTGTCATTATGGTGATAAGAGCTTACACGTGGGTATTTCTCCTGGAGCAGACTCTTAATATAAGCAGTCACAGCTGCCTACTTGCTGACCTGAACAGAGTATTCTCTTCTAGATTGCCTTACAGCAATGTCTACTCAAGGGGGCCAGATTTCCTGTTTTTTTTTTTAAGACTTATATTTTTTATTATTTTAATATAACTTTCATTAATTATTTGAGAATTTCCTGCACAAATACAACATATTTTGAATATTTTTATTTCCCCCTCCCCCTCTAGCTCCTTCCAGGCCCACTTGGCTCCACCCAAATCCATACCATCTTCATTTGTCACACCCTACATAATGCAGTCTGTGCTGCTTAGATATGCGTGTGTGCAGGGACTTCCACTGGAGCATGGCCAACCTCCCCATGATGACACATGGACAGAAACCTGACTCTATGCTCTAGCAGTCATCAGATGTCAACAGCTGGATGGGGGGCAGAGTCTCTTTCTCCCTTAACTCTTTGCGTCGGAATGCTAAGCAGCCAACAGCATCTATGTGTTCCCAAGTGCATCAGTCCTGAAATATCCAAGAGATATTGCTTTCCCCTGGTCTCCCCCAGTCTTTGACTCTTACACTCTTTCCACCCATCTTCTGTGATGTTTCCTGAGTCTTGAAGGGGGTGGATTATGATATAGATGTCCCACTTATGACTGGGAATTCCACAGACACTCATTTTCTGCACTTGGATGACCTGTGAATTTCTGCAGTAAGCACCATCCACTGCACAAAGCATCCACTCTGATATGGATGAAGAGCTGTGCTATTAAGATGGGAAACCTCCCACTAAGTCATACATTTGGTAAAAATGCTGCGGTGGCTACACAAAGCAGAACTTTGCCTCTTGGGTTGTGTATAAGTCCACAACTTGGCTGCTCACCTTAGAATAGAATCTTCTGATTCCCAGCTCTGCCCTTGGGGGAAACTCACTCTTTAGATATGGTACAGCTGGGTTCACAAGAGCCTTTGGCTTGAAGTTTCTTGTCGGGTATCTAGAGCCCACGCTGTCAGCATACACATGTCGTATTGCAACTCTCTCCCCAGCAGCCTGCAGGGATGATTCTAGACAGCAGATATGCAGGTGCCTTTCTTTCCTTGCTTTCCAGGTGGAATAATTTGAAATTAGAGGTCAGTAAATATTTCTCAGCAAAGGACCAGATACAGGAAACATTTTGGAACTCAGGAACCATGTGGTGTGTATAGCATCTCATCAGCTGTGCTGCTGTAGTGAAGACACAGATAGCTGTGCAAAGTAACATCCGGGTGTGGCTGTCTTCCAATCAAACTTTATTTACAAGAGCAGCCAGCCAGCCTAATATGACCATCTGGCCTTATACTGACCCTGAATAGAGGAACCATGCTGCAAGGGTATGTTCTGTGTGTTTTCTGGGCTCTCATAGAAATGACTCTTGTTCCCAACATTAACTGGCCTGGTGATGGATTTTTCTGTTAGTGTCTTTCCTTCTCCACCATCCTGGATATCTCTTTATATTTGTTATCCGTGTACAAAGCTGCTTTCAGTAGACATCAGGATTTACTATGCACATTGGGGTTTTGGAATGTGTATTAGTTGCTTTTCTGTTGCCATAATAAAATAACATGACCAAAAACAACTTAAGGAAGAATTTATCTTTGCTTATGGTTCCAGAGGGATAGAGTCCATCATGCCAGAGAGGGTATGGTGTGGTGGCAGTAATAGAGAACTGACTGATTACATTTTCATCTGCATGCAGAAAGCAGTGAGAGAACAGGAAATAGGGCAAGATTATAAACCCCTAAATCCTACTCCTGATATACTTCATCCAGCACAGCCAATTTCCTAAAGGTTCCACAACCTCCCCCAAAGCACACAGTGCTACCAACAGAGGACCAAATGTTTAAACATAAGAACCTATGGGGGACATTCCTTATTCAAACAATCAGAGAGCCCCTTCAGGCTGTGTTTGAGTTTTATCCCTAACAATTCTTGTAAACGGAGGCTGCTCATTAGTTCCCAGTTGCCCAGACCCAAATAATCACACAGAAACTTCATTAATTACAACATTGTTTGGCCAATGACTCTAGAATATTCCTAGCTAGCTCTTACATCTTGAATTAACTCATTTTTATTAATCTGTGTATTGTCACAAAGCTGTGGCTTACTGGGCAAAGTTCTGGCATCTATGTCCTTCCGCTACTACATGGCGTCCTCCCCTACTCCACCTACTTTCTCTCTATCTCTGTTCAGATTTCCCACCTGGCTTTACTCTACTACGCCATTGGCCAAAAAAAGCTTCTTTAATAACCAATGGTGATAAAACATTGATAGCATAAAGAGGGGAATTCCATATCACTTCCTCACTGCAGCACTTTGAGAAAGTGACTTGAGTTGTCTTTTTGCTTCAGGCTCCTTGTCCATGACTGAGGCAAACTGCAGTTTCCATTAAAGAGCAGGTGGGAGGGTCTGGCAGGTGAGGTCTTTGTTAGTGATAAACGTTGGACAGAGCAATGCACGTTGTGACTCTACCTGGGAAAAGAAAGCCTTCAAGTCCACACCAGATCTTTGTCTTTTAATGACCCAAGGCTTGTTTCACTTTGTCCATGCTCCTCCTTGGTCTAGGAGCAAAGTCTCCCTTTCCACTCGTTAGGCATGCTGATATGATCACAACCTGGATATAGACCTGGAACCTACACACTATGTGCTCTTGTTCCTAGAGAAGGCACAGATGGGTACAAGGAGCTTCTGCCTCCAGCTGGTCATATTTCAGTCAACTGGGAACATATGTTTTAAGGAGAAATACAGGAAAACACTTAAATAAAGCAGGAGGAGACGGGGGCTGCGAGGAGCCCTCCTGTAATATGAATGGGCCTACGTGCTGTTCCTTTTTGCAGCCAACCTTCTGGGAAGTAAAAGCTGTTCCTAGAGCCAAGTGGAACTAGATTGGATTTCTGCTCTGCTGTGGCCTCTCTAGATATGACTCAGAGATGGGGCGCACGCATCTCCAGTTCCTTCTCTGATATTCTAGCCCTGCTCCAGCATTCGTCCACCTGTAGGATGTACAGTGAACTCTATTCCTTCACAGCCATCTTTTCTCTGTTGGTAGCAGTCTCCTTGACCACATCCTATCCTGAGCAGAAGCGCACTTGTCTGGGACTTGCAGTCTCATATACTCCGTTGTGGCCTTATCTTGTTGAATCACAGTTTTAGCTTGGATGTCTCTCCCCGCCACCTGAAACCCCCTCCAAACATCCTCTCTGCTATTCCCAAATTACAAGCAAGGATAATGACTCAGCAGTTTGTATTCCCAGTGCCTGGCACAGAGTAGATATCTGATAAATGTTTGATGACTTAAATTAGATTGAAGCTGAACAAACAGAGAGTGTGTTTGGCAATTATTCCCCAGGCTTAGAAATGCAATGTGAGCAAGGAGACTCACTGCTATTGTACTACAGTGATACAGTGGCCATCCGGGTGTTGGATGTTGTGTGGCGACCTGTGAGTTGAATCTCTTTTCAAGATGAAAGGCGGGGTGGTGGTGGGGGCTAGCTGAGCTGGCTACTGAGAAGAAGAATATTTTAGGACAATAACTCGGGAAGTGACCGCTAAGCAAATTGATATGCAAAAAGCCACCACAATAGCCAGGTGGCTTTCATTCACCGCCACCACAGGGGCTGGTAACAGAAACTGCTGGTTTTATTACCTGCCTTAGTTTGTCAAGTTTAAATTTCTGTTAAAGGCTGTGAGAATATACAAAACATGGCAGAGTTGCTCATTCTTCAGCTTCCTATGAGCTGAAGTGGAGTTAAGGTAATGATAACTCCGTGGTGATCCAGGTAGCTATCACTGCTTAGTACGTCACCCTGATGTCTTCATCAAGAATCTATTGAGTCAGTCCAAAGGGGTTAGTCCTTTTGTTACATATTTATTTATCTGTAGGCATAGGTGTGTATGTATGTATGGGAAGTCGCTATACATACGTGTGAGCATGCATGCGAACTGTAGAGGCTGACTCTAGGTATCATTCCTGGAGAGTCATCCACTTTGTCTTTTGAGACAAGGTCTCTCCTTTGTCTGAAGCTCATAGCCAGCCCCAGGGATCCATCTGTCTTTCACCTTTCCAGCCATAAGATTGGGAGTGTTTTCTATCACACCTGGGCTTTTTTTTTTTTTAAATGTAGGTTCTAGGGGGTTAACTCAGGTCCTCATGTTTGTAAGGCAAGCAGTTTTCTTGCTGAGCCACATCCTCAACTCTCAGGTGGGCGGCTCTTAATCTTAACTGTTCTATTCATCCAGAGGGGCTGAGCCATGAGTGTGGGGGTGGGAGGGGGCATGGCTTTAAAGACTTCCTCTCTCTCACACCTGATGACTTCAGGGCAACCCTCCATCTTAAGCATAAATGCCAGGGATCCTGTGGCTCAGACAGCAAGTCTCCTGAGTTCAGGGGGAGGACTGGAAGATTATTGCACATGAGGCTGAAAAAGACAGTCACCCATCATTTCTGAGAACAGGTGCTTTCTCCTGTCATGTTTTAGGTACACCCTGCAGAGTGCTTAGCTCATGTTTTGGGTCAACCGGGCAACTCTGATAAGAAATTCTTTGCTGCCATCTTTAAGGAAAGAGCATAAATTTCTATTCACTTTTGTAGATTTTTGCTTCTAACATAGGGAAGAAAAGAAGCCAGAACTCAAAACTTTCTTGGGAAAGTGAAGTTAGAGCTACTAGAAACTGAAGACAACAAAGGGTGTGTCTGTGAGAACTGGGAGCTCTTCTTCACAAAGAACAACTTCATAATTGCAGGTGGAGGAATAAAACCAATTGTATTAAAATGTCTTTCAAGTCCTTATTCTGGGTAAAAGCAAGATAGCTTCATGTAGCTTTTAGTTGGAGAAAAAAAGGACATGGTCACAGTGTTCTTTTGTATCTTGTTAAGACGTGTATGTATCCATGATTTCAGATTTTTATTACAGAATTATTTTATTTCAGATTATTATTGGAATTTTCCCTCCAATAAAGCTTAATTTAAGATGATGAATGAGGCTGAGTTGTGACCCAGGACATCTAGAGACACTCTTAGGGACAGTTTAAGAATCACTAACACAGATCATACTCAGTTCGACATACACATTTTTATCCGGTACCCCCACATTATAAAGAAATGGTAGGAACTATTATAGACTAACTTTTGAGTAGCAAGATTTCTGACCAGTGCAAGCAATATCCACAACAGACCCGAACAGTAAAGGATGGATGAGTTAGTCATCTTCCTATTGGCAGCCATAGGCAGCTATTCTTGTAAAGCTTTTTGTTGTTTTTGTTGATTTCCTCCCTTAATTGTAATCTCCTTGTGTTAGTCCCTTGTTTGCTCCTCTGACAAACACCAAAGATGAACAGTGCAAGTGACTTCTTGGGCTCATACTCTCAGAGGCTTCTGGCAATGGTCACTTGGGCTTCGTGGTTCTGGACTTAAGGTGAGGCATGATGTCATGGTGCAGGGTGTAATCAAAATGAGTTGCTCATAGCCTGGCAGCCAGGGATCAGAAAGACAGAGAGAGGGTCAGACACCAGATGTCCCTTTCAAAGGCCTGTATCAGGCCTCCTCCAAAAAGGCTAGGCTGCCTAAGAGCTCATTCATCTGGGAACTTATTTATCAATGGGCTAACCATGAATAAAGGTAGAATTTTTGGCACCATCTCCTTCCCAAGCAACAAGGCATGAGACTTACAAGGGGTAATTTTATATTCCAGCGATATGACTCTGATGGAAGAAAAGTACCCTAAAATATGTGTTTGCTATTTTACTGAGCCAATAAGTTTCAGCTGGGAATCAAGGTGAGATAATGAGTCAACAGGGCACATCACAGAAATGACAGGGGAGACATAAACCTTCTCAACAAGCCTCAGACCCAAATCACTGACCACACCCAGAGCGGCAATCACCTTCCCAGTCATCTTTGAAGGTAGCATTTAGATCTAGTAGCTGTGATTTATTTTAGTGTCAAAGAGTTGTTCACATATTTATGTAGGAAGAAAGTGGCAGATCAACAGGGTGTAGATTACAGAGGTAGGATGTCGTAAATCAGCGTGGGGATTCTGGTCAGCTTGCCAATTTTGACACAGAGACTTGCTTATTTATGGCATTTTCAGGTCTGGAGAGTTGATTTATAGCTGCAATAACACACTGCCAGCCATTAGTAGTTCCACTGTGCTTGGCTATGGCCTTCTTTGCATTTAATGATTGGCAATTTTTATATTGTGCCGCTATAAATTGTCAAGCAGGAACAAAACTCACTTGAAAATATAATTTTGTTAAAACATTAATTTGGGGTAAGATAGAACGCTGAAGATCAGCTATGACACCAGCATCACCCGTCTTTGTCCTAACCCAGGACATATTAATTCTAACCATAACTGGTTGAAGTCCCAACACCTTTGGGAATTGCCATATTCAGCCACCTCATTTTAGGAGGCAGGTGACTGTAGGTGGATGAAGAATGAGTTTTGGAGGCTGTTTTATTCCTGGCATTAGTCTGGGTCTCTTGAGGCATTTGTTAGCAGGGGCAGATTTACAGTTCTTTCGATCTTCAGCTGTTGGGGCCAAGTTCCAAAATGGGGTACTTCAGAGGCTGGAGGCAAGACCAGACCTGAGGTAGCTCAGAGGGTTCAAGACCCTGTCTGCCTGCTTACTAGTCTCATACTTCTCGGCCACTTATTTCAGGTCTGAATGGAAGTATTCTCAAGTAAGCAAGAGCAGGCCCAACAACCTTTCCAAGCTGATCTGAGAGTAAAATCTAATACAGTGAGAGGTTCCTGCCAAACTGTCCAGAGTCATCAATAAACTGATTTTCCATTCTTCGCCTGTAGTGCTTTTCTCCCTGTGGGCATACGCATGTACCTGCACTGCACACGCCTTCTGGAAGAACCGATTAATTTTTGAAAATCTTTTTCATCATTCCTCAATAAGCATACTTCTTACAATAAGCGCACTCCCTCAAAATATGAGCATCACGGGATTATGTCAGCTCCTCGTTTGCTTCTCCTAAGGGAGGGTTTCTGCCCCTCTGAGCATCTCACTGCAATATTGCTTCCATAGCTGGTGAATTCCTTTGCTTGTGTCACAGCAATAAGAGATTAAAGTCATTCCTTTAAAAGATGATGTGAACCCCCTCCCCATTTTCATTAAACTGGCTGTCGCCCCTATGCTCTACAAATCTGAATGTAGGTTGCAGAGGCAGGACTGTGTGCCAGCCAGTCATAAAGAAGATGGAGCAGGGATGGGATGGGAGCTCTGCTCAGAAGATCCTTTGCAGAAGCAAGTCTACTTTGTTTTGGGAGTAAGAGTTAGCAGGGTTGGGAGAGGGGAGCCTCTGCTTCCAAGGGTGGGACTCTACAGAGGTTGGCACAGATTTCCCACTTACACTCCCATGTTGATGTCACCGAGTATGTTGATTCTGGATGTTCAGAGGGTGAGCAGGGTCTGCTTTTCATTCCTGGAAACCTTTAGATTTGTCAGGAGAGAGAGAGAAAGCCATGTGCGGGAAGCTGTCAGGTTGTTTCTCGGAGACCTCAGTAGATGTTTTCTTTTAGAAGTCAACACGGAATAGGGAAGGGAACTGGAAACCAAGGGTACGTCTGAGTAGTTTAGGTTCTTGCCTCTGCCCAGGTATTGGAGATAAGACATGAAAGATGAAGTCATGGCCTCCCTGCTCTTGTTTCCTGCCCTTAGAGGACCAGGTTGGTCCCCAGTGGTCTGTTAGAGCACATCCCAGTACTGTTGAGCTAGACGGCCTTAGGGAATGATTACAACCTTCTCTTGTGTTCTGGGGTTCAGTTGGGTACTTCTGACTTGGTGTCATTCAGGGCTGGAGTTATCAGAAAGTTCTCGTGGTACATAGAGTCTGTGAAGGTTTCTCTCTCTCTCTCTCTCTCTCTCTCTCTCTCTCTCTCTCTCTCTCTCTCTCTCTCTCTCAATTGTCCAATAGGTCACAGGTTCACTTGGATGAAATAACTCAGTGATAATCCAGGCATCTCTCTTCCCCATAGTTCGCCCATGTGGTAGCTTGGGTTTCTTCCCAGCATGGCAGTCACAGACTAGTGAAATCCCATCCCCAGAAAAGCACCCGACTTTCCTAACCACATGTTTCAAGAGGTTCAAAAGAAAACACTAAAATCACTTCCTAGGTATTCTCAGCATTAGGCAGGACCAACCAACCTTAGGCCAATGTGTGGGGTGGGAGAAAGTGCGCACAGATACACAAGGATGAAGATTCACAGTTAAGGAGGTGCCATCTCTAGCTCTCACAGATGGTAAAGTAGCCCCATATCTGAGTTGCAAAAAAATGGGCAATGTGATTTCATTCTTTTTGTGAAAAGCAAGGGGAGGGGAGAGCTAACTTCATATGGGAGGGCTACAAAAGTTGAGCCGCAGCAGTTTTTCCAGTAAGCTTGGCCATCTTTGCTGATCCCTGCAGTCTCCAGCCATTAGCAGGCTGGGCAATGCTTTGGTTTATGAGGCAATTATCCCAACACTCTCTATTCAAAATACACATTAGAACTTAACCTTCTGAATTCTGAAGTAGCATTTTATCACCCAACATTAGAAAAGAGACAGAGTCAGCATATTTCCCCCCCTCTTTTATGATCTGGTATCATTAATGAAGCACTGGGCAAGGACCTTCTCACAATTCTTCCGGATAATTTGTGACACAAACTGTGTCCTGCGATACAATTGTCTATTGACTTATTCAACAACAGGGGAAACACGTGGGGCATCTTCCAAACAAAGCCCGAGAATGGAACAGCCGAAAGCAGGGCTTCCTCCTGGTGTCCGGAAAGCAGTCAGCCTAGATGTGTGAAGAGACAGGAGCGGCAGAAGCAGGACTGGAGACTTAATATGGAATTTCTAATTAGGGTCACGTGCTAATGAACTCCCTCTTCATGTTAGTTTTATGCCGCTTCAGAAATTTTTTATCATATGCTTAAAAATTTATGGCCAGAAACATTAATGAAAATGAGGCGTGAATTGGAAATTGTGTCATTATGGAGATGAGGGTGGCCCGGCATTGATAATTTTCAAGGAGGGTTTTTTTTTTTCTTTATTGCCCTTTTTTTTTTTTTTTTTTTTTTTTTTTTGAGAAATTGAGAAAGGATTCAGGTGAAATTAATGGTGAGGCTTTTTCTCTATCCTGACATAAGCGGTGCGGTTCTATGTAAAGTTATAAAAGTTTGATTTTAATAAGATTCTGAATTAATTATAAAGAGAATATTAATCATAATCGGAGTCATTTCTCAGACTAAAACTCTAGCGTTGCAGTAATATCATAGTTCTTAAGTGCGCTAAGATATGCATTTTCTTTCTCCCCTGGCTTTGTCTTTTCGGAAATTAAAATTTACCTTTTCAAGAATTGTGTGGGTTGGAAGCCCCTGACTTCTCAGCTGTGAAATATCCACCTGGCATCCGACAAGGACCTGACGTTCAGCTCTGGGTGGCAGGCCTATTCTGCAAGGCTGTGCTTTCTAGGAGAGGGTACATGTCCATGTAACTTTCCCTGCTTTCACTCTCAGCAGACAGTTGTTTGTGATGCATGTGATGACCGTGGGATTTGAGTGCATTTCCTGTGAGTTTGGTTATCTAAGAATTTTCCCTTCAGTATATCACTCCAATGGTGGCGCAAAGATGAATTAAAATCACATTTCTAGGTTTGATCTCCAGGGAACACCTTTGTTTTTTTTTTCTCGCGCAGTAACCGATTCTATGTAGTTTTGGCACCAAGTTTCCCTGACTATTATAAGAACCACTTCTTTATTTATTTCTCTGAACCCCTTGTAGCTCCACTCACAAGGACTGCCCTCCTCTCTCCGTGTCTGGTCACCTCTCTCCATACCCCTGCCTTCTGCAGAGGACCCAATCCCACTGTTCTCTCCTTGCCAGCAAGCTCTAAGGCTGAGCATGCAGGATACAATCTTTGAGTCCTTCAACTAGAAAATCTGCAGTGACTAAACAGATAGTTCACAGGCAGAACGTTACCAAGCCAGGCCTAGGAGCATACTGTTAATGTCTGGGATAGTGAGCCCATAGACTGTCAGTTCTGAGTTGCTGGGAGCCTTTTCTTACCCTGTGGTGAGAACTTGCCATAGAGAGAGGATGGCTGCAGAAGTCAGGGTTTGCACAGGAGACAGAGTCATGACAACAGAAGGGAGCCATGGGCTTATTTCACATCCTTGCTAAGGTGTATACTCCTTTCCTGTGCTTAATAGTTTCAAACTGCCCTCAGCATAATGCCTTAAAACAACCACCAAAAATACTTTCATAGTTAAAAGACAAAAATCCAGGGCCACTGATCTTGTGACAGCCCAAGAGGAGAGCCCCCAAAACTTGCAATTTGTGTGTGCCCTGGGGTTTCCTGGTTTGTGGCAGCGTGAGTTCAGTCTCTGCTGCTGTTTTAATGTGGCCTTCTTTCTTTCTTCCTCAATCTCTTGCTCCTTTGCAGGAATCACCGGTGACTGAAATCAGAGCTCACTCTGAATACAGGGAGGTCTCATCATGATGAGTGAATGGCAACAGCAAAGTTCCCATTTAAGGCAGCATAGGATAAAAGATGCTCTTGTTCACAGCTAGAGGGGCTAAAGAGAGCTTCTTTACCAGCAGGGCACTGTTGTGGAGCCTTTTGGGACGGTTAGTGATCAATGTCAACTTGACAGGATCCAAACAGGATTACCTGGGAGACAGGCCTCTAGGACTACATCTGTGGGGTTATCTTGATTGCAATAAATACCCACTCGCTGTCTGGGGTTCTGGACTGTGTAAATGGAGGGATGGACTGAGCAGCCGCGCCGGGGGTGCAGTCATTGCTGTCTGTTTCAGATGGTGGTGTGAGGCCATCAGCTGTTTGAGCTCCTGCTCCTTTTACTTCCTCACTTGGCGGACTACACTCTTGAACTGTGAACTGAAACAAACTGTGTCCCTTAAGTGGCTTTTGCCAGATATGATACCGTATTGACAGAAACAGCCACTAAGATACCATCTAGCCTGCAGACGAGCCCTAGTAGGTTAAGTGTCTTGTTCTTAGATTCTGAATCTGTCTTCTCGATTTCAGAGGCCAAGAGCTCAAAAATACATCAAGGAATTTCAGTTTAATGTGTAATGAGATTTGGACAGAGTAGAAGTAGGACTGTCTGATCTCGCCCAGATTCGAGAGTAAAGTGCATCACAAAGGTAGAGGAGAGGGGACTCTCAGCCACTGCACCAGCTTTGTGACCATTGCCCTGCTCCAAACACTCCGCCTGCCAGAGACACTTGCCTCCTTACTTCCCGGAAGGATCTGGGAACCAAGACTTCATCCACAGCTTGGGGGATTGATTTCTTGCTTGTGATTAGTGCCCAAACAGCATACACTGCTGCACATTTTAAGGTCCTTCTTTGGATATCTGTGTATCAAAATGTAGTATAAAACACAGGCAGTATATTACCCTAGAGCAAATCCACCTTGGGGGTTTTAAACAATGACTTCGTTGCTTAGGAATGGTTTTAAATTTTGAGATGATATGAGTGAAATCAGTTTTATTTTGTTTTTTATTTCTTTTAATTTAAAAATAAAACTTTCTGTCTGAAGGTTTGACTTTCCGCTGGAATGCCACCAAGAAACGTTATCTCAGCTTGCCTGGATGGCTGATCCATTGTTGAATATGTCTTAGAGATTCTGAACCATTTGCAAAGGAGTCAAAACTCAATCGCAACTTAATACTCGTGTTTTAGCGATAGACTACATGGTGCCCACTCTAGAGCACCGTGGAAAAGGCAACACTCTGAAGACAGTGAAAGTTTCCTGCTGTAGGGATAACAGGGGAAGGATGGATGGGTGAGGGAGGTGCATGGACAATTTTTAAATTAATGGACATGCCATGCTGAGGACTGCCAAACATGACCTTGAACTTCTAACCCTTCTGCCTCCAACCCCCAAGAACTAAGTTTATGGGTGTACACCAACTTGAGAATTCTGCCTGTCTTCCTTCACCCAAATTCATCAAGTACACAGACCGAGCCTTGATTGTAAATTATGGGCTTAAGATGACAATGACCTATAATGTAAGCTCATCAGTTTTAGCAAACGTAGCTAGCACTCTACATTTGTGGTGGAAATTGCTAGTCATAAGGGAAACGTACCTTTTCAGTACAGTGGGGACAAAGATCTCTATACTTCCCACTTAGTCTGTTATAAACCCAATATTGCTCTAAAGATTAGTCTATTAGCTGCTTGTTGAAAAAATCCTTGTCCCAGGGGGTTGGGGTTTTGCAGTGGCAGAGGGTGTCCTTCCTGAAACATGGTTCAGAGGCACTGTTTTCCCTCACTCCTGCTGGAAGCCTTTCAGTGCTTCTTAGCAAAAATCTTAAAGCTGCGAATGCCTTGGTCTGAAAGATAAGAATTGAAATCCCCGCCCACCAACCGCTGTGAGATCCTGGCTCTGTCACCACTTAACCTCATTAAGTATGGTTTCCTCTTTGTGAAGTTAATCCAGGTCAATCCCTTGGAGGATCAAATGAAACAAATGTTGCACATCATAAGCACAGCACGTGGGACATACTAGGTGCTTGATAAGTGGCATTTGGAATGACTGATTGTCAAGTGATTGTCTCTAAATGTCCATACCCACCCTAGTGTCTGGTGGGAGGATACTATGACACCTTCCTGGAGCATCAGACAGCTTTATCAGGCTTCCCTGTGGGACATATTTGAGATAGGGTGGAATGAATTGCTAAATAAAAGGCTTTACTTTTTGTCTACTTTGGGGTAAACAATAAAGATTTTGAAACGAGAAGGACCTAACATAGACAAATCTAAATTTTATGGAGGTTTTTTTTTTTTAAATACGAGTATAGGGTCTGTGAGGATCAATATTCTTTCTCAACTTGGCTTATAATCATGTAGGAGACTCACCTCGAGATTGTCTATGGAAATATTTCCAGGCAACTACAGAGGAAAACGCCATCCTGAATGTGACTGGTAACATCCCATGGACTGGGGTCCTGGAATGAATTGTTTGATAAGTGAGGAGAGGAGGAAGCAAACAGCACCAGCACCCCCTTCCCCCCCCACCCACACTCTGCTTCCTGTCTGTATGTGCAACGTGACAACTGCTTCACTCTCCTGTGACTGTGCCTTCTCTGCACGATGGGTCATAGCCTTGTAGGCTTGGCTCCAAATAAACTCTGGCTTTATCACAGTAGTGTGACAAGCAACTAAGGAACAAGCATATTTTCAGGATTTAAAATACACTGAGTTGAATGGTGAAGAGTTCTAGCTTATTCTTCATTATAGTTTCTAGTGTAATAAGAACTCTACAAACCCACTTATACTTAATAACTTAATTTTTACTATAGTTTGCGCCTTTGAATCTCCCCATTGCATAGGCTAAGAAACTAAAGCATAGGGATATTAAGTAGTTTGCCCAAAGAAAAGTAGGAAAATCGAGTCGAATGTATTAACATCATGCATGAGATTTAGAGCCAGGTTCTTTGAAGTTTTATATTATGTTTTTAGTTAGCTGGTGTGTGGATGCATTTATTGTGGGTGCCATGGTATGTGTGTATGTGTTGGGGGACACCCTGCTGGACCCAGTTCTATCCTTCTATCATGAATGTTCCAGAGGCCTGAACTTGTTTTTCAGGCTTTGCAGAAAGAGCCTTTACCCCCTGGCCCATCTCAGTGACCCTAGTCCCAAGTTGAGGTTTAGCATGGGTTCCATTATGGAAGGGAAGTGCATTTTCTGACAGAAATGATGTCAGGGATGAAAGATTTCTTTTTCTCATAGTTTTAGAGGGGTTCAGCCTGCCATAGTGAAGAAGGCAGAGTAGAGCAGTTCAGGTGGTGACAAGGAGTGGCTGACAGAGGCTCTTCACATCCCAACACACCAAGAAGCAGAGAGTGACAGGGATCATCTGCTCTTAGTGACACCATCCTCAGAGATGGGTGCCCAAGGATGCTGGCTGAGGCAAAGGGCGAATATCTTTACTATCAATGGAAATCGAGCAAAGGGCGAGCATCTTTACTCAATGAGGATCGAGCAAAGAGTGAGCATCTTTGCTATCAAGATGGTGAAGCAAAGAATGAACATCTTTACTGTCAATGCTGTAGCAAATGGATCATTAGGCAGGTGAGGGAGCAGGGAAGGGTGAGATTCTAAGGAAGGAATTAAATTATGAAGTAACTGGGTTTTGGAGATGATGAAACATAAATATCTTATCTATCATCTATCTGTCATACATCTATCTATCATCTATGTCTTCTACCTTTTTATCTCATATATTTGCATTTGCCCATCAATCATCTATTATCAATCTCTTTTTGCAACCATTTTCTATTCACACACATTTTTTTTATTTTCTATCTTCCTGCTTGCCTGTTATTTGTTATCTCATCTATTTATATTTGCATCTATAAGCCAATTATTACCTACATCTATTGATCTATCCATTGTGTATTCATCAGCTTGATAACTAATATGTGTCTGTCCTCCATTTACCCATTTATCCATTAGCCTGTCATATCAAATATATCTTGCTTTTAAATAAATCCCTTCTCCCATTCTTCCTTTTTCTATTTCTATTGTCTGCTTATCTATTTATCTCTCTGTGTTTCTCATATAAATTTTACCCATCTTTCTAACATTCTCTGTGTGTGCTTGTTTCTGTATCATTTCTCTACCATCTATCTGTCTAGCTATCTTCTATCTATCTGTCTATCTATCTATCTATCTATCTATCTATCTATCTATCTATCTATTATGGTGGGATTGAGGAGGTCATTGTTCTGAGCATAGAAACAGAGTGTGCTCTTAAGTCTTTGGGAAGACTACTTAGCAATTAGGACATGCAGTAGTAATGTATAGCCTGAAATGGAGTAGTGGGAAGACCTAAAGGGATGTGGGGTGTGGGGAGCAGAAACTCTCTGCTTGCTGTATAATACAGCTCTCGCTGCACAACTCCCTGTAGAATCACTCTTCTGCTTCTCTGTCCATCTCTTCTCTTCATGCTCAGTGCAGATTGCTCAGGATGGTTAGGTATGTACAGTGAAATGCCGTTGCTCTCTTCAAGAGCTTGAAGCAAGACATTGGACTTGGTAGGTCCTTGGTCAAAGTGCCTAGCTGCCTATATTCATCTGAAGGCAAGAATAGGCTCTGGGAAGCATACATTGGAGACAGCAGGTAACCAGTCTGTAAGATTAAGAGTATAAGAACCAAGGACCGTAGAAACAGCCAGGCCTGCCTTCTGAAGACTTGTGTTGTCAGTCTGAAAAAGATGCCCCTCACCCTGCTCCATTTCCTCCCACCAACCGTTCCAGTGCCTGGGGTGCCAGCAGGCTGGCATGCTGTGAGAGAGCCTGGCAGTTCCGCTGATGACAGCAGGATGGTGCTGAGTCTGCAGTTGGAAGGAAGCCATGCAAGCTCCCAGGGCTAGAGGAAGTGGTATCTGACTCTGGGATGAACAAGAGAGTGAGCCTCTAGCAAGGATGCTGTGTTCAGGGGTCGTGGTTCACACAGCTGGGGCACAGATGCTGTCCCTTTGGCCGTGGGGTTGGAACCTCATCTCCCTGGGTCTCCTCTGTCTCCCTTTCAGTACAAAATGACTGACAGTCTTAGCAGGGATGACACACTTAACTGCAAAGCCCCCAGGCAGGCTGTCACTGCAAGAGAGAATCTTTGAAAAGAAGCCCGATGAAGTTAGAAGCAATGGGAATGATAAAAACGCTGCCTTTCCTTTCTGTTTTCTGTACTCCCAACACTGGGACTTCTCCTTTGGTTGCTTATTTTGTACTCTTACCTAGGATACTTGACCTCTGAGAGGGTCTGGCCACTGCCCTCCCCTGAATGAGAACCTGGTGTCTCCCTGACTTTGGTTAATGTCTGCCAATTCCATGTTCCTTCAAGAAGTTAGACTTAGGATACATGTCAGAAAAACTTTTGGGATGACATGAAGGTGTACAGCATGACTCCTCCTACCGGGAAGCACCAGTTTGTAATGACTTCAGAGAATCTGCAAGGATCTACCTGCCTACCATCTAGCACATCCGCCCAGCATTCTGCCAGCAACTGGTTAGATCTCTTTGTCTTTTTTTTTTTCTTTTTTGAAAACTCGATGATCCCTTCATTAATGCTAAATGTATTCACTCAGGTTCATTTTGGTCAAACCATTAGGTCTTGTGGCTGCTGGGCCACTCATGACTTTGGCTCCATGTCAGGATTGATATAAACAAGCTTAGAGACAAGAAATAATCCTACTATGATGCCCAGACAAGTAGGCATTCAGTAATCATACTTTGAGAGAGGGAAGATTTGAGAGCAAAATTAGAATATTGGAATCTCATGCCTTTCCCTCTGACAGCTAAATTAGCTTCCATCTGAATGTCACCAGGACTACTAGGAAGAGACACTTCCTAAGGGATCAGTAAAACACATCAACCTTGAACTCTTTCAGGATCTGCTTAGCTGCCAAACCCGGATCCTATCACTTACCCTCTCCCTAAGTTTCATATGTGTTACCGGAACAATGAAGATAATAGTGGAGGACTAGTGAAGAACTTGGGACGTAGGGATAAAAATGCTTTAGGCAACTACTCACCAAATATCAATTAGGCTAGGGTTCAGCCTGTGGTAATGTAAGTGGAAAAGAGTCATATGGGAACAGGGAATCTATTTTTATTAAAAGCTTTAGTTTTTGATTATTATACATATTTTATAGGAGCTTTAATAAAACATATGGAACTCATCATGATCACCTGTCTTCTGGTGCCCCTTAGCCTATGCCCAAATGTAGCCCGAGTTTCAGGTGAGTATTGTTTTCTTAGTCTGGTGCCTCGGGGGGTTCATTTCAACTGTCCCCTTAATTGACTTGAGAAAACCTACGAGATTAGTCGAGATTATATCAGGGGATCTCTAGAAAGGATTCTCCTTCCCTAGAGAGGATGAGAAAAGAGGGGCCGTACATGGGATCAACACCATCTCATATAGACCCAAATACAATAAAGAGAAGGAAGAGCCTGGTAGCAGGGTCTCTTTCTCTCTGTCTCTATCTGTCTGTCTCTGTGTCTTTCCCTCTGTTGACTGTCTCCCTTTCCCTCCCTCCCTCCTTCCCTTCCTCCCTCCCTTCCTTCCTCCTTGTTTCCATTCCTTCCTCCCTCCCTCCCTTCCTTCCTTTCTTCCTTCCTTCCTCCTTCCTTCCTATGAGGTAAACTGCTCTATTATACCATGCCCCTCCAAATTAATATACTTAAACAAATCCTGTCACCTCTGGTTTCCTCAGACCTTTTGTTGCAAGGACACAGTTGTGTCAATTCTGTCATCCAGGACTGTCCCAGGGAAAATACAATGTATCCAAAATATATGCGTGCTACATGCCACACTTTATAGACTTTACAGAATAGGAAATCCATCTGAAATGAAGACAGGGAATGCTGTTTCCCCACAATACTCTCAGAGCGAAACTTGGATGGCGTATACCCTTTCACCTCTCAACACAGCACCTCATAGTTGTCTCTTCCCAGCTGTGTTTGTTCAGTGGCCTCTTGCATCCAATCTTTGACCTCCCTGTGAAGACAGATAGTCTTAATTTGTTCAAGGTGTTTTAAAAAAATATTTCTGCAATGAAGTAATTCCAAAACAGTATGAGTTTATTATTCATGTTTTAGGAGGCTGGAAAGTCAAGGCTCTTGCAGATTCCATGTCTGCTGAGGGCTTGTACTCTAGTTCCACTCTGTTGCTGTAATAAATTCCATGACCAAAGCATCTTGAAAACTTTTCGTTTGGCTTACACTTCTGCATCACAATTCATCACTGAGGTAAATCAGAACAACAGCTCAAGGCAGAACTCTGGAGGTTGCTGCTTGCTGGTCCACTTGAAGGCTTACATAGAACTAGCAATTGGTGTGCAGCTCGGTTCTACAAGCCTAGGTATGGTGCTACCTTCTGTGGGAGACACATCCTATCACCAGCACCTCATCAATCATCAGACAGTCCTTCGCAGATATATGCACAGTCAGTCCTTATTTGGTGAATTCAGACACATCAGATTGAGAGCTGAAGATAATCGCTGTTGCTTAAAAAAAAAAAAGACAGAAAGATGGGGGCGCCAGTTGTGTCTCTTTGTCTCTTTAGAGAGGCTACTAAGCACACTAGTGCTCCACCTTGATGTTGATGTTGGCTCCCAAATGTGCTAGCTCTTAGCAGCATCATATTAGGTTGCAGCATGGGAACTTTGTGGCGGGGGGGAGAGGGGGAGTGCCATGCTCACATCTAGACCAAGGCACCTATTAGCCAGTGTGATTCTGAGTTGTAGCCTCAAAGGAAGTCTGAGAAAAGTGCCCACCTGGGAAGTCCAGCCTCAGTAGAAAGGAGGTAAGGGTCTTTGCCAACAAGGCAGGGCATGCTCAGGTGTTAGGGCTGTGGGCTGTGAGGTTTCTTTCACCCAGAACAGGCACCAGGATTTGTATATGAGCATGTAGGTGCAAACATACACTTTACCCCTGACCCCATGTCACAACCATAGATTGTTTAGAAGGTTCCTTTAAGAAATCCTTGCTGCGGACTGTTTCTTGTTGCTGTGATCAACTGCAGCAGCATGTAACAGCGACTCTCTCGCATGTTAGAACCCCAGAAGGCAGAGTGAAGGGAATCCTGGGGCTCTTCTGGTTGTCTTCCACCCTTTTCATTCAGACACATACTTCTGTGGAATGGGATTACCTGCATTCTGAGTCAGTTCTCTTGTTTAGTTCATCATTTAGTCCATATTCTCAGAGAAAACCTTCACAGACACACTCGCGGACATCCTAACCCAGGCGTGTTCACCCTGGAGCCTCACAGGTGTATCTCACTGACTCCTAAAACAGGTGTGTTCGCCCTGGAGTCTCAAAGGTAAGTCTCACTGTCATCCTAAACCAGGTGTGCTCACCCTGGATCCTCACAGGTATGTCTCACTGATATTCTAAACCAGGTGTGTTCACCCTGGAGCCTCACAGGTGTGTCTCACTGACATTCTAAACCGGGTGTGTTCACCCTGGAGCTTCACAGCTGTATCTCACTGGCAACTTAAGATCCTCAGTCAAGGGTGTTCACCTTGGAGCTTCACAGGTGTATCTCACTGGCAACTTAAGATCCCCAGTCAAGGGTGGTCACCCTGCAGTCCGTGATTCATGAGGCTCACAGGATAGCTTTGAATGTGGCCAAGCAAAATTCTAATGTCAAAGGGATGAGCACCCCTCTTTTGTGTGTTTCTTAACCCATCAAACTGGCAAACAAAACCAACAACAACAGGGGATGATTTCTGTTGTCTTGGAGATATAGTGATGATGAGGATGGATCTAATTCTTGACTTAAAAGGTCAATATAATCTATCAAGCCATTTTGTGAATGAATAAATCCCCGTGTACTGAAGAAGGAAATGCTCAGAAAACAGTATTGCATGGACAGAGGCTGAAAGAAGAGAGGTTGATGCTCAGGACCAGATAACTGTTAACTGGACTGGGATTCTTCTGGGAAATCATGGGAATTCATCAATAGCCTGGTGTAGAAATAAAAGGGAAAGGCCAGGCACAGAAACAGCAGGAGAAGAGCAATGTGGACAGCAGGAGAGGTGAAACTGCCTGGAGGGGGAAACAAGAGGAGGAGAAGGAAGAGGCTAGAATGTGGGGTCCTGCTGAGCTCATGGGGCTGTGAAGAGGTAGGGTGTGTGTGTATGTATGTGTGTGTGTGCACACACGCGCGTGTGTATGTCATCTGTGTGCATGTTGTGTGTGTATTCTGTGCATATGTCTATATAGGTGCATATGTATGCTTGTGTCTATATGGTGTGTGTGTGTGCTTGTGTGCATGGTGTATTTGTGTGTGTGTGTGTGCTTGGCAAACACTGGAGGGTTTGAAGAGCCAGTATGACTTCCCACTTTACATTATTTAAAGATGACCAGCTGCTACAAGGAACACAGAGTGGGGGAAGGGTGCAATGGAAACAAACTATTTTAGAATCCAGTGCAATAGTCTTGGACAGAGGAGACTGTGGCTATTGAAGGTACTGTTTTTGGAAGATGCAAACAGGGGTATAATGTGGATTTTTTTTGTTTTTTTTTTTGAAAAAAAAAAAATTTCCGCCTCCTCCCCGCCTCCCATTTCCCTCCCCCTCCTCCCGCCCCTCTCCCCCTCCCCCCACTCCTCTTCTCCTCCCTCTCCAGTCGCAGGAGCGGTCAGGGTTCCCTGCCCTGTGGAAAGTCCAAGGTCCTCCCCCCTCCATCCAGATCTAGGAAGTTGAACATCCAAACTGTCTAGGCTCCCACAAAGCCAGAACCTGAAGTAGGATCAACACCCCGTGCCATTGTCCTTGGCCTCTTGTCAGCTCTCATTGTCCGCCATGTTCAGAGAGTCCGGTTTTATCCAATGGTTTTTCAGTCACAGTCCAGCTGGCCTTGGTGAGCTCCCAATAGATCGGTCCGACTGTCTCAGTGGGTGGGTGCACCCCTCGTGGTCCTGACTTCGTTGTACATGTTCTCCCTCCTTCTGCTCCTCATTAGGACCTTGGGAGCTCAGTCCGGTGCTCCAGTGTGGGTCTCTGTCTCTATCTCCATCCATCGCTAGATGAAGGTTCTATGGAGATATGCAAGATATTCATCAGTATGGCTATAGGATAGGTTCATTTCAGGTTCCAAAACAACTTTGAGATATCATCTTACACCTGTTAGAATGGCTAAAATCAAAAACACCAAAGATAGCCTTTGCTGGAGAGGTTGTGGAGAAAGGGGTACCCTCATCCATTGCTGGTGGGACTGCAAACTTGTGCAACCACTTTGGAAATCAGTGTGGCGGTTTCTCAGAAAAATTGGGATCAACCTACCCCTGGACCCAGCAATACCACTCCTGGGAATATACCCAAGAGATTCCTTATCATATGACAAAAGCATTTGTTCAACTATGTTCATAGCAGCATTATTTGTAATAGCCAGAACCTGGAAGCATCCTAGGTGTCCTTCAATGGAAGAATGGATGAAGAAAGTGTGGAATATATACACATTAGAGTACTACTCTGCAGTAAAAAACAATGACTTCTCGAATTTTGCATGCAAATGGATGGAAATAGAAAATACTATCCTGAGTGAGGTAACCCAGACCCAAAAAGAAGATCATGGGATGTACTCACTCATAATTGGTTTCTAGCTATGGATAGGGGGCCTCTGAGTCTATAATATGTGGTCCTAAAGAAGCTAAACAAGAGGGTAAACCCAAGGAAAAACATAGTTATCCTCCTGGCTATGGGAAGTAGACAAGAGTGCCGGGCAAAAAATTGGAATCTTGGGGGTAGGGTGGGATGGGGGTAAGGGGAGATGGAGAAAGAAAAGTGTGAAGGAGAGGATGAGGGGAACTTGGGGAAACGGGATGATTGGGGATATAGGAAGGTTGGATAGGGGAGCAGGGAAACTCATATCTTAGTTAAGGGAACCACCTAAGGGTTGGCAAGAGACTTGAACTTGGAGTGGCTACCAGATGCCCAGGGCAATGTCCCCAGTTAGTTCCTTGGGCACCTGAGGATAGGGAACCTGAAATGAACCTATCCTATAGCCATACTAATGTGGATGTTTTAAGAGAAGCCATAGGTCTTTTCTCAAAGAAAGTGGGGGGGAAAGGAATGAGATGGATTAAGAGTGGGTACAGGGAAGGATTTGATCACCTGTAGTGACTGTGGAAACTTGTGCACAGCGACTCCTATGGAGTGGATTGTGGAAGTTAAATGGGTTTGAGATGCAGGGAGACTATGAATGAACATATAGCCCTCCTAGACAGCTTTTGCATGGGAGACTGATTGTCAATGGACATAAAGGCAAGGGAGACAGGATCAGAGGGTAGAGAGCTATCATTTTAGTGACACTGTGGCTTATAGTAATTATAGTAAAACCAGCTTTAACTTCATTTTCTTAACTATTTTAATGCAATTTTAATAGTTAAGATATGTGTATTTTCAAGGAATAGATTTCCAAATTTTTTTTTATCTTGTCCATCTGAAACTCTAACCATTGTACAAATTCCCTTATCCCCATTTCCTGATCCCTATAGCTGGATTTCTTAGACTGCCAGCCACTAAACCATGATATTATTAAGTAACACATCCTTACATGGTTAGACAAATGCAGCATAAAAAATTTTAACACATTTTTTACCTAATTAAACAAATATTTTATAACATTTCCCCTTTCTGTCTAAATGAAAAGGAAATGTTTTAACTTTAACAGTAAGAACAATTATAAAGTAAAAAATTACAGTTACAATATCCAGTCCATTTATATTTGGAAAATTCTGAAAAGATATTTTATTATTTTTTCTATTTTTGTGAGTTTAGAGCTTTATATCTAATTTACCTTTGTCATAACTAAGAAAAACCATGGATAGTCTTCAACTCCATCAAAGATCCCAGAAAGATATAATATTACCTGAATAAACTTGAAGTACAGTGCAAGCCACTTTCAAAACTACAGAAATAACAGGGATATCTGGCTTCCTAGATAGTCACTCAAGTTTCCTCTGAAACATCTGGCAGCCCTCTTCGACCTATAGACCAAGAATATCTGATAGACTTTTCTATGAAGCAGTAATTTTGAAGGGCTGTCCCACCTTGTTTTGGTAAAGTTCTGCATTCACTTTCCCTTGAGTTCGGCATGTCCAGTGTGTATGTTATATTGTCAGCAGTCAAGGCAAGGACAGATTTTTGCCCAAATGACTAGCTTGACACAATGAAAGCAAACACCATATGGAGGTTCTTTGATGCCCATCACTCCTTTTCTGAACTAGACTGGTGCTGCCAGGAGTAGACATGCCTCACAGTCAAGGAAAACCCTCTACTAAGAAAACACTTTAATTGCTATATTCTATATGTCTTTGAAGTATTTGAAGACCATATATCTATATAAAATATATTTCAGTATGATCTTGAAAACATACCTAACATAACTACAAATTTGATTGGTATAGGTGACTAGCTACTAACCTGTATTTCTTAATTATACCTTCATTTTTAAAGAGCTGCATAAGCAGAATACCCCAAACAAGAGTAGAATACACATACTGTAAACAAAAATAACCTTAAATTTGTATGAATATACCAAAATTCATATCTGTGTAAAATATTTGAGATTAATAGTTGCCTTTTATTCCGTATTCCTTTATTCCTCCTAAATGATGACAGATATCCATATTATCATCCATATGGCCATCTACCTAATGACCAAAAATCACCCACCCTACATTTTAGGAATATAGGCATTGTATTATTTACACTGCTTCCTGTTGTCTGGTGGTAACAGCATCCCAAAAGTGCCCTGAGAAAATTGGGATAATGACAATGTCTCAGAAAAACTAATTATAACCTTTGGTGTTGTACAGTACATATCTTGTATTACCCCCCCCCCATTGGTTTATTTCTTTATGTCTGTAACCAAGATGTTCAGGAGGTCTCCTACTATCAAATCTGATCTTTATTAACCTTGAAGAAATCCACAGCCTTTCATTTCCTGTAGAAACAAAAGCATAACCTCTCCCGTAATACATTTTCTGAGTTCCATTTTAAAGTTAAGACATCCCAAAAGTACCTAGGCTGGTTTATTCAGTAGTCCCGTTTACAGTCCAGTGTCTCTTAGCAACTGCTGTTTGCTCATCAGCATTCAAAAATTCAAAGGCAACACAACACCATATAGGATCCATACTCCCTCTGTATTTCCCATCTTTACATGGCTTTTTTTTCTTTATGTTACTTTACTCTCTCTTAAAAAACTTCACTTTATTATTTTTAAACTATTTGCTTTTTCCTATGACTGTCTATACCCATTTTCTTTTCTTTCTAAAGTGCCTAAGCACATTTTAAAGCACACTATAACCTGTTTAGAGGTTTTTTTCCCCCAATCTGGATCTGTCTTTACTGCATTGCTCTGACCCTTCTGACTACATGAGCCAAATCTTAAACTGCTAATAGGCTTTGCACTAACAACTGGCTCTGCTCAGCTTGTGTCATGAGAGCTGAGCCTTATGCTCCATGGGCCTGGCCGAGAGCTTCAATTAACTGGGAGCTACGTTTTACTAAGAGCTGCATTTAACTGCCCTAGCTCTAGGAAGTTGTTGCCCATACTATGGCAGGTGGTTTTTTTTTTAGCTTGTTGTTTCTATTTGATGCTCCAACTACTCACGTGCTCACCATATGGCAGAGCCACACCTCTGTATGCTACAAGCACCAGGCTACTAGGAAGCACTGTTAAGTTTTTGTTTGCTTGTTTGTTTTTAAACTTTCTCAGGTCCCAGGTAAAAAAATGAGTGCCCCATATTAAATACCAAATACAGCCTGCTTTCTTGGACTGCTAACCCCCAAATCATGACACAGAGAGTTGACACATGATACATCTTTACACAGTTAAACAAATTCAGCATTAAAAAATGTAGCAGATCTCTACATAGCGCAGCGAATATTCTATTCCCCAGCAGATCACTGTTATTCGCTTTCAGCATCCATCACTTCAGTTATTTGACTTTCCCTTTATGGAGGCAGAACACTTTGCTCTTCATTTGGAGGCTTATCATAGGGAACACTTTCCAGTGTTACAGAATGGGTCAGAATTACTTTCCTTTTATAAATTTCTCTATGGCTTCTTTGGCAGTAGCCATGGTATTGAGTTCTGTTTTCTGGTTGTTGTAAACAGTTGGTGTGAGGTAGTTTTCTGTCCCTGGACAATTTGCATCCTTTACAGCTCTTACCATGCGCTTTGTGAGTGCCCTAGGAACTTAGGAGAGAGTAGACATAATCTCAAAGGAGGAGAATTTTGAATGGCACTTGGATATGTTTCAGTCCATGGTCACTTAGACCACTGTATTCTGGACCCGTGGAAAGGCACAGCTATATGGTAGGGAGCATGGATGGAAGGAAGCTACTGAGCACATGGAAAGCAACAAGAAGAGAAAGGGATGTGGGGAGGAGGGGGAAATATAGAGGAAAGGAAGAGAATACATGCAGGCTCAAAAAGAGAGGCAGCAAAGAGAACCCTGGGAGAGCTTGCGTCCAGTCCCCAGCTTCTTCTAACGAAACCCCACTTCTTAGAGTTTCTGTAGCCATCGAATGGTACCATCCATTGCACATCAATCTTCCAATACACAAGCTTTCAAGAATCAGTGAAGAGCACAGGATACTTGAAAAATCTGGTGGTGAATACATGCAAAAGTTATTTTCTTGAGTTTCTCATTTCTTAAAGAAGCTAGAGATAAGGCTACCCAGGAGGCATCTGCACACCCATGCATGTATGTGTCTTCACAATAGCCTCCTGTTAGCAGACTGGATGATTAACAGCAAGCACTTGGCATCATGCTGATGCACCTCCTACATGGACCTGGCAGAGGAAACAATGATGGGCTTTGTCAGACAAGCTCAGCACTTATTATAATAGCTGGCATTCCAGAGATAATTCACCTGTAAGAGGTGATAACACATCAATCAATCAGAGGCATTTCACCCAGCAACACCAATGGTGTAACTTGCCAGTAACAGACAGCTCTGGAACCAACCAGGAATTTCCTTATGCTGAAACGCTCTTCTCTCTCTCTAGTTGAAGGGCCATGTGAGGCTGATGTTTCAGCTTCTACTTGGAGAATATGTTTATTTATTTTTTCCTTTTTTTTTTTTTTTACTTATTTATTTATTTTTATTCTTTTTTAATTAAAATTTCCACCTGCTCCCCATTTCCCATTTCCCTCCCCTCCTCCCAAATATTGCCCTCCCCCCACTTCCCTCCCCCTATCCCCACTCCTCTTCTCCTCCCCCCACTCCATTCCCCCTCCCTCTCGATACTGAAGAGCAGTCCAAATTCCCTGCCCTGCGGGAAGACCAAGGTCCTTCTATCTACGTCCAGAAAGGTGAGCGTCCAAACAGGCTAAGCTCCCACAAAGCCAGTTCATGTATTAGGATCGAAACCTAGTGCCATTGTCCTTGGCTTCTCATCAGTCTTCATTGACCGCCATGCTCAGAGAGTCCAGAATCAACCCATGCTTATTCAGTCCCAGACCAGCTGGCCTTGGTGGGCTCCCAATAAATCAGTTCCACTGTCACAGTGGGTGGGTGCATCCCTCGTGGTCCTGATTTTTTGCTCATGTTCTCCCTCCTTCTGCTCCTCATTTGGACCTTAAGAGCTCAGACCGTTGCTCCAAATTGAGACTCTGTCTCTACCTCGATCCATCGCCAGATGAAGGTTCTAAGGTGATATGCAAGATATTCATCAGTATAGGATAGGGTCATTTCAGGTTCCCTCTCCTTAGTTGCCCAGGGTACCAGCTGGGGACATATTCCTGGACACCTGCGAACCCCTCAAGAGTCAAGTCTCTTGCCAACCCTAAGATGGCTCCCTTAGATAGGATATATACTTCGCTGCTCCCGTATCCATCCTTCCTATATCCCAACCATCCCAATCTTGTAAATGGTGCAGGGTTTTTTTAGTGCATTTGACAGTTATCAAAGAAGCATCATTTCTTTCTTTCTTGTTTTTTCCTTCCTTCCTTCATTCCTTCCTTCCTTCATTCCTTCCTTCCGTCATTCCTTCCTTCCTTCATTCCTTCCTTGGAGCTGGGCCAATGAATGAAAAGTAAACTGAGTTTGAGCTTTCTAAAGTCAGCCATGTTGAATTGGGTTACTGAGTTTCAACCCCTACCTTCTACTTACTTTTTTGTTTTGAGATTTGTCCTTATTATGTTGCCTAGGCTAGCCTTGAATTCACTCTGTAGCCCAGGCTTACTTTGAACTTTGTGGTCCTCTTGCTTCTGCCTCCTGAGTAACTGGGAATATACACCACCTCGTCTGACTGTATTAAATTTTTGATATTTTCTGCTGGTGGATTCATCTTTTTAAAAGCATTAAAATAGTATTTGCCTTGATTTTTAAGGATTTGGCAGTCACCGAAACTGTTTTCCCCGAATGAGGGACCTGGTCTTGAACTTAGTCAGACCTGAGCTTCTCCAAAATACCCACTGTCCAAGGCCTGGCAGTCAACATGCCCTAGCAGATGCTACGTAGACCGAGTGTGTATGCTGGACAGGCCCCTGTGCTCCGAGGGTCCTCTCTTAATCTATTCATGAGTGATGACAGCAAAGTCCCTCAGACCCAGTTTATGCAATGGGACATCAGAGAACATTACCAAGGGACATTGTTTATGTATGAAACTCTACTTCAGTACAGGTGTGTAGAGACAACGTTCTACAAAAGCCCATGTGGATCCCATAGAAGACTGGGGCCCAAGAGTTAGGAGTTCATATCTATCCATTTCCTCCCAGCACACTGGCTTGTGAGGCACACAAGCTGAACCCTTTACAGTCCTTAACATTTTACTGTGTGCTGTGTGAGTTCTTCAGGAACTTACTGGGAGAGCAGACAAAATAATGATGGTACAAATGGTGCTGAATTAGCATAGACTGTGTGTTTGCTCTTCTAGGTCTGGAGGTGTTAGTGCTAATGCTGAGATATGCACCACCAAGACCGCTACTATCCCAGCATGGGGAAGGAAAGCATGGGGATTCAGAAACTCACTCCTCTCTGGTGTTGAAGATAGGAGTTTGGCTGTGGACATCGTGACTACAGAATTCACACTCTTCTCTTTACTCTTGGATCTAGCCTTCTCATTTGTCCTTTCTGGGAATGAATGATGACATCATTACATACTGAGACCAGTTTCTATGGGCCAATATCTTTCTCTATCAGCATAGAGTTGGACACCTTTCTGGTTTTTTTTTTTTTTCTAGCTTAACTCAGATTCCTCCCTGGCCATGGCTTTCAGCTTTCCTATGCAGTAGACATATGCAAGCCCTCCCTGGGGTGGATTGTTTCGAATGAGTTGAAATTGAGATGGAGAAATGCCAAATAAAGGCCACATCTTTGAAGACCAGGAAAGAGCAAGTCCCCTTCTCTAATAGACAGGCTGGATCAAAGGTACTTGAGGCTTGTTTGCCTTATGAGAAAACCTGCTTTTCAATCTGGTTTGAGAACAGCATACAAGCACTAGGGACCAAGAGATGACAATAGGCTGCCCATCTTCCAGCTGCCCCAGACAAAGAAATAGACTAAAAGGCAAATTCTCTCAACCAATGTGACTGAGTATGGTTTTGTGGGACACTCAGCACCCCAGATTTTGCTTCTCTGCATCCTGGGTACTCCAGCCACACCTTCCCCTTCCCTGTCTCTCTTTCTCCTTCATGTGGGTGTCAATTCTAGCTGACTTTGCAGCCCCAGCTCCTGGAAGCAACAGCCGGGCCTGAGGCATTGAGCCCCATGACATAAGGCAATGCAGCTAATTAGCAAGACTTGGTTATGCCCTCTGCTTCAGTTCGCAGAGATCCTCTGTAAACAAGCTTCTGCTGCTGGCACACACTGCGTGTGCTTCACAGACACGCTACACGTCTCCTCTGTGGTGCTATAAAAAATCCTCAATTCTCTTATTCTGGTGTCTATCCACTAATATTTGAGATTTGATATGACTGCTCATATAGATGTCACGATGATGACAATGACTGCTAACTTAGTGAGCACGTGCTGTCTGCCTAATCAATTTTAACGGGGCTGGAGTGAGGAGTTGGAGCTCTTGAGAGGACTGGAGCATGGTTCTCAGGGCTGATACCAAGCAGCTCACAACCATCTGTACCTCCAGCTCCCAGGGGTTCCATGGCCTCTTCTGGCCTCTGTGGACATCTACACTCGTATATACATGCATATATACATATGTACACACACACACACACACAATCAGCTTACAAAATAAAAGGAAAACCTTTATAACCCCCTGTTGCATATTGCCTCATTTAGTCCTCTAATCATGAAGATGGTTGCTCCGTCCTCAGTTTTCACAAGGAAAGCAATGGCTTCACATGCTAAGTCTCCAGCTCATGTGGCCTTTTCTGTGGTCTAAGTGCTCTAACTTTCTTCCTTCTATGTCACTCAACAATCACATGATTCCTTCCCTCCGATTTTGTGAATTTGGAAGCTGGGACTTGCACATTTAAATGGAATTTTTATTCCTTCTGTTATTACTATTATTGTCATCATTACTGTGTTGTGATGCATAGATGCGCATGCACAGCACACGTGTGGAGGTCAGAGGGCAGCATTCAGGAGCCTGCTCCTTCCTCCCACTTTGGGTCACATGCCCAAAGTGCTTTTACATGACAAGCCATTCACCAGACCCAGGCATTGAAATTTTGATCTGGTCAGCCTGTGTTGGTTTGAATCCCAGAGGCCTGATTCCATAGCTCCATCATCTTCTCCATGTCAGCCCTTCAACCTTCAACCAGTGTCCTTTGGTTGCATTGTATGCTAGTGATGCTGCAGATGTATTGGAAGTACACCGAGCCCTGCAGGTCAGACTCACTTTGGCAATGTTCCAGATCATATCTTCCACCTACGTGACTTGGGAGAAGTGTCCACTAGGCCTGATATTCAGAAGTAAATCTGACAGAGGGAGACAATGCAAAGTTAGCACAGAGGTTTCAAACTATGGAGAACAATGTTGGGACTCTTAACACAAACTTGATGAGCTCGAATAAAATTGTAGCCTGGTTGAATTCAAATCTGAGGTTTAATAGTATGGGAATGGAAATTGGAACTTTAAACCTTGGTGCAAACCCTCAGTCTCAGTCTGCTAAAGTATGCATACTGATAAAACATAGTTAAATCCAAAGGCCATTATATAGGAGTAGTACTATGAGACTAAGCAGCCAGGATGTGGCAGCGTTGAGGCGAAGGTGGCTATGAGTTTGGTTATAAGTTCAGTGGTTGAATCTGAGCCACGTCCATGTACAATAGAGCCAATGAATTAAAGCGAAGAGTAAGTCCCCGACAAGGAGAAATAGCAGTGATTTACAATTTCTCTTCTCCACTTGTACCTTTTCTATTGATTGAGGGGACTGTATGTTGTGATTGATTAAAATCAATACTTCCAAGTGGATACAATGGTGTTCTTGTGGAAGGAGAAACAGGAGCAACACGCCAAGGCACAGGAGAGGCGTGACTCTTCTAAGGGAGCGTTCATACCTTCTCCGTGGATTGCTGAGACAATGTATACTCCAAATAAACACAATGACCAGGTTGTATTTGTAAATATCAAAGCTCTGATTGATTGGCATAACCAAGAATGGGCATATTCTAGAAAGTCCGTTTTATCTTGGTAGTAAGTTGACCATTACCTCATGCTTATCAACACGTCAGATGGGCTCCACCTGGCAAGGTGCTTATCAAGATGTCTGCATTGCAAACTTCCTGCGCATCTGGGAGCAGTCATGTGATAAGCTCCAGCCAAAGACATGAACCTGGATGTTTTCCAGAAGCCTGTGGGAAGGTTCACTTTCCTAAGGGAAGATTCTCTGTCATTCTCATTTATGCGTTTAATGGTATCATATTAACCACGTGTGATGCCATAATGACCAAAATGGTGTCTTTAATCACCACAGTAACACTGCAGTCACATTGGAACTGGCATCATGCAAACATTTGACTTGTGTCATAATGATGCCATGGTGGTTTATAACGGTCTGCAGCAGCTACTTTATAAACAATGGGTCTGGGGCTTTCATGTTCACTTGACAATTACATAAAAAATGAGGCATGCCACTCTGAATATACTTAAATTTGAAAATGGAGCTCCATTCAAGCCTCTATTAGTTAGCCATAACTAGTTTTGCCAAAGCTGATATTTGATACAGAAATCAAAGCAGTATTGGGGGCAAAAAAAAAGGATTCATATGCTAATTATCAAAAGAGGCTATTAATCAGCAAGGAGGAACTGCAGAGTCACATTTTTTTTTTTTTTTTTTTTTTTTTTTTTTTTTTGGTTTTTCGAGACAGGGTTTCTCTGTGGTTTTGGAGCCTGTCCTGGAACTAGCTCTTGTAGACCAGGCTGGTCTCGAACTACAGAGTCACATTTTGAAGTCACTCTGAAAACTCAAAGACAGTGATGTCACCTCAGATTTGCCAGTGGGGAGTAAATGTTCTATAATGAGGGCTCAACTGCCTCTCTGTGTCCGCAAACTTTAATGGAGGACGAGAGCAAACGTACAAGCCCTAATAGCATGTTATCCCATTTCTTAGAAGATGTGTGCTTGATGTTGAGTTGCTGTAGACATCACAGTCTTTCCTTCCCCTGTCCCCAGCAGTGATTTATGTAACAGGAATGTACATCCTAGCAGGTAGCTCTGTGCAAACTTACTGAGCCAGGGCACTCACTCACGTTCAGATCATCGTGCTGTGTGTTTCCTAGCATCTAGTTTCAGGACCTCAGAGATTTTTTCTGGCCACATATCAAGTACCCACAAGGAAATTTCCCCTTTCCACTTGAGAAACCGGCACCAGGAAGTGAGTCACATTCCATTCTGATGGGGATGGAGACCTCTACAGAGACCAAGAAGTAGAACTGGTTTTTATTGTTGCTGTTAGTGAGAGTGTGGGTCTAAATTTGAACCCAGAGCTCAGAACCTGGAACATCAAATGCTATGTGGAAGTCTTCTACTGGCCCCAGGCTGCAGGTCACACCTAATGGAGCAGTGCAGATGGGGCTGATCTAAGGTCAAGGGGTGTGTTGTCCTCAGTTCTCTGTCCCATAGGCTGGCTGTATGTTTATAGCAGTTTAGTATCCCAAATCTAAATGTCAAAATTTTTAAGAAAAAAAAATCCTAATTGAAACTTTGAGCGACACTATAATGTCGTTAGTAGAAAAGTTAGGCTTTGTAAGAGATCATCTATGAAACAGAAATAATGAATGTTGTGTGTAGAATGTGTGTCCCATCCCCCCCATATATCACTTTAGAGGCAAGCACATATTCTCTAAAGGAAATCGCTCCCAATCCTAGACACTTTGAGTACCAAGCATTCCAGATATGGGATGTTCGACAGGCTCCACACAGAATCTCCACCAACAGAACTTTGCCATGTGAGTTGAAAAAAGCCTCTTCATGTATGTTATTAAATTCCCATTTGTAATACATGTATGGGGTGGGTTGGTCACTATCATATTTGAAAGATGCAAAAAGTGAAGATCTAGTAAGTTGTTTGGCATAGCAGTGCTGGGAGGTGTCCATGCTCAGACGTGAACCCTGGTCCTTCTGTTCTCTGGTATGCCTCCCTTTAGTTCTTTACCCCAAAACTCTCTAGGGAACATGACACCGTGACTTTCCTCTATCTGTTCTCATGCCCTGACTATCAACCTCCTTTGTTTTCTTGGTGATTATGGAGCTACCCAAAATATCTAAAAACTTGGCAAATGTTTCTTTTAAGACTTAAATATCAGTGTAATGTTTTACTTATCTGTATGTATGTATCTGTATGTGCGTGTGAGTGCAGGGACCCAAGGAGGCCAGAAGAAGGTGTCAGATTCCCTGGAGCTGGAGATATAGGCTGCCCAACATGAATGCTGGCAACCAGACTCAAGTCCTCTTTAAGAGCAATATTAGCTCTTAATCACTGAACCAACTCTCCACACCTATCAAATAACTTAGAGTTATATACAGTGTGTGCCCCAGGAGTGTAGGTTAGTATTTCTTTACCTGTAAATAAAATATGAGGGAAAGTGTAGAATGACTTGGGAAGATATTCTATAAATGTCAAGGAGAGAACATCTAGAATGATATGATTGTTTTGTTTGTTGGTTTACTTCCTGTCCAGTTGCTAGCTTTAAAAAAAATAGGATTATGGAAGATGTGAAAGAAATGCTTACTTCAGCTCTTAAGAGTGATGTTGGCAATTTTACATTGCACTTCCTCCCCAGGGGTGGTGTGAAAATGTTTCCAGTAAATTAAAGTATAATAAAAGCATTGGCAGCATGGCAGCTTTTATATTAATTTCTTAATTTTTGCAGGCTTAATTATAAATCTCTTGGGGTGGGGAGAGGTGACGCCTCGAGGTCATTGCCAAAACAGAGCTGACTTCATGGATTTGGGAATCTGTTCCTTGTCTAGGAAGGTCTGTGTCCTGGGACCTGTGTCCTACAGGTCTGGGGGTCATGGTGATACATACAACTTGTTATGAGGGAAAGAACAGCCACAGACAATGGGCAAAGACGTTAGATGGGGGCTCAAGTGTGTCTCGGACTGGAAAGTGTGGTGCTGGACAATCTTTGGCTGCTGGAGTGGCAGAACTGTGGCACTGCTGAGAGTCGAATGTTTACAGTCTACCTGGGGTGGAGATCCTGACTCTCCATTTTCTACCTTTTCAACCTTGACATTTGACCAGCTTCTTTGTCAGTAACAGGTGGGTTTTCTGTGTGAATGTGTGAGTGCATATGTGTACATGTTCTTGTGTAAGAGGGTACATGTGTGAGTTCAAGTGCACATACCTCTGCATTCCTGTAGAATGGAGAAGCCAACCTCAGGTAGTGCAACTCTGTAGACACCCCCAGGTTTCTGAGATTGGGTCCTGCACTGGGATCTGCATGTCACTGACTCGTTACAGTGGTTCACTGGTGTTCCCCAAGAATCCAGAATCTTTGCCTCTCCAATGCTGGCATTAAGGGTACCTGTGACCATGTCCAGCTCATTGCACTGATGTTGGAGGTTGGACTCGGATCCTCGTACTTGTAAAGCAGGCACTTTATCTACTGTGCCATTCTCCTTTCCCGTGTGGGACACTTGAAGACATTTTTATCACATGAGGACAAATAAAAGCCTAAACTTTGGTGACTTGGATGAGTCACCTAGCCAGCGAGAGATCACCTTCTACAAGAACGAAGGCAGGCTAACAGTGCACACCTCTGCTGTCCAAGCCAGCGTCTGGCAGCAGTGACTCTTTGTGTCCTAAACCTCCTCACTCTCAGTGCCAGAGCATTTCTTTTTTTTTTTTTTTTTTTTTTTTTTTTTGGTTTTTATTTTTTTGGTTTTTCAAGACAGGGTTTCTCTGTAGCTTTGGTGCCTGTCCCGGAACTAGCTCTTGTAGACCATGCTGGCCTTGAACTCCCAGAGATCCGCCTGCCTCTGCCTCCCGAGTGCTGGGATTAAAGGCGTGCACCACCACCGCCTGGCTGCCAGAGCATTTCTGTGAGTTCTAGGCTTCGGGATCATTTGAGCTTCACAGTCAGAGGTCTTCCCAGTGACCTTCCATGTAAGTCTCCTGTCTATAAGTCTTTTAAGAGGAGAATGGGAAGTAGGAGAACCTTGGTAAGATAGAATGGGAGTCAGTGGGCCATATCCTGACTGATTCAATGATTGGCTGGTTGAAGGAAAATTAAGGACATTGAGTCATTTTCTTGCATTCTTCCTCTGCGGCCCCAGGAATTCTCAAGGTACCTGTTTGAGGTAGAGTATCACTGCTCTCTTAGGCAGATTCTTGGTCTACTTTCACCTCAGTGTTTCCATAGCAGAACACACTGTAAAGCATGTGTTCTAATTTTCTTCTGATAATTTTTATTCTCTTACTCCCTCCCCTTCTTCTGGGCTACTTAATAATTGTCAGTATCAATATTTACTGTGTCCAGCAAGTAGAAAGTGGTCCCTCCTGAAGTAAAGAATGTTCATTTTGGTCATGGGGTAACTAGATGAATAACTCACACATTGTACGTCCTCTTCCTGGCTGCCATCCCAGGGGTCTGTTTCACTGTGTGCATCTCCAGAGTCTTAGGTGAGTGTGATGGGTTTGTTAAGAGGAGTCAGTTAAAGAACAGCATCTTCACAAAAGGCTAGAATAGTTTGCCTGTCCCCAACTCCCTGTAATAGCATCAATGGCAACCACGGCCTTGGCCATGTCAGATTCACTGAAGCAGAGAACTCCTACGCTGGTCAGAAGTTTAGTGATCACTTGCTCTGGACCTTCTACTTTTCATCTGAGGAAAAAATTGCCAAAGTTCATAGCACCTGGCATGTTTTATTCTAGGCCAAGTTGATTCCTCAGCCAGTAAGCTAATCAATGAAGTGTACAGAAAACTTTGAAAACACACATACACTTGTGTATGTATTCACATATGCATATGTACACACAAATACATGTGTTTGCACCCATGCATGCATTCACATGTTTATTTTGCATATAGCTATACACGAGCAGATATGCATTTGTATATATATACATGCCTAGACACATGTGCATCATACATGGGCCTGCATGTATCAACACATGCATGGCCACAGAAGCATGTGTTTGCATGTACACTTCTACACATACACACATGTAGAGCCGTGTTCTTGAGCACATTTGAATGAGCAGTCCTTACATCCTGGGGTTCCAGTGACTTCAGCTTATAGGTTTAGAACTCTGAACCTGGTCATAGAAATACATCCAAACACAGAGCCATAATCTATTCAGCTGCCTAGAGGCCCCAGCAGCTCACAGAGTAGATGAGGATCAGCATCATAAGGAAGCAGGGATGGCTATCTGAACAGAACTTGGAAATGCAATGTTACCAAGAGGATGTCTCGATCCACTCACACTTCATCCTTATTCAGGGCAGCCCTGAAATGTTTATGACAGTTCAGGATGAGACCCCAAGGACACTTGAGATTATGAGAGTCAGTGGGGAGCTCATCATACATATCATCTTATTTAGCTCTCATCTTGGCTGTGATAGCGTGAGAACATTAGGTGTGGACAGACTAATGCTCACTTCGTATCACACAGCAGAAAATGATGAAGCCAATAATTGAACTTGTGGCGGGGGGAGCTGGGGAGCTGGCTCAGCAGGTAACGTGCTTGACATGCAATCTTCAGGGCCAAAGTTGAGATCCCCAGCATCCATGTAAAAAGCTGGGTATGACAGCATCTGTCATTTTGGTTCTCTGGGGTTGCTTACCAAGAGTCCAGCTAAATCAGTGAGAGATCCTGTCTTAAAAAATAAGGTGGAGAGTGACTGACAGACTTGATCTTGACCCCCGACATCCACGTGTACCCAAACAGTTGGGTATTTGCAATTGAAACCTCACACACGAACACATATACTTAGAAAACATATGCAAAAGAATCGAATTTGAGGGCAGAACTGTCGTTCTTTCTATGATGACTTCCCCATTTTTATGGAAGCCAATAGAACAACATAAGGGTGGTTGAGAAACCACATTCCTCATGAAAACGATCCCCTCTACAGAGTTGGGTTCTCTAGGAGTAGATCTCTCCATAAGTTTATGAAAAAAAAAATTTGTACCTCCCCACCCAACCCATCCATATAGGAGGTCTCTGCTCACTGGAGTTCCACTGAAGATAGTATACATCAGAACTTCCTGTGATGGTGGAAAGGCTCTGAAACCTTGGTGTCCAGTCTGGGAGACACTCGTCCCATGCAGCTGTCCCAGGGTTGAATTTCAAATGAACTGGAATATAGTTAATTCATACTTTATCTTTAAAAAATGCTGTTGTCTGTGGACAACATGGCATAATGGCTTAAGTATATTGTTAAAACTAGCTTTTGTCTTATTTTCTTCTGGTTTTTATATTATTGCCTCTGAAATTTTAAATTACATGTACTGCATGCCATTAATTTTCTGTGCAGTAGATTGGATCTAGATTGTTGAACTATGAGTATACTTGTATATTTATAATTGTAGAACTGTCTAGCAACACAAGCATCAGAATAATGAAGAACATGGTATTTTAGCATTTCATAGAAAGCATTGTATTTGTTCTTACCAGATAACAATGCAATCAACTTACAGAATTTTTTTTCTTATGATATATTGTCTTTAGTGATTATATAGAAATCATTAGATAAACTTCGTTCTGAGTTTCTCATAAAATTATATATACACTACAGTGGGCGGATGTAGCTAGTATGAGAAGAGATACAGTCATGGCTCTGCAATCACAGCTATTTGTCATGTGACCGCAGGTTATCCCAGCAGTATTTTGAGAATCAGAGTAACAGGATATACAGGACAGAGTAACAAGTTGGTGCAATTTAAGAGATAGAATTTCCAAGAAGGGGCATTGGTGTGAGATACAGGTAAGTGAGACAATAGAAATTACAGGTGTTTTCCCTGAATCTGATTCAGTTGAAGGAAGGCTACCACTGTGGTGGTCAGTGTTAGTTGTCAATTTGATAAAACCCAGAAGCACTTGAGAGATGGACCTTTGGGTGTGCCCATAGAGGTTTATCTTGGTTATTCATTATTATTAATCTGTTTGGGAAGACTCATCTTAATTGTGGATGAGATCATCCTCTGGGCAGGGGATCCTAGTATTTATAAGTAAAAAGGAGGAGTTAAGTAGCAAGCATTAACTTCTCTGTATTATACATTATGGACTCAAAGTGACCAGCTGCTTTAAATCCCACTGCCTTGACTTCCGGTGGACTGCACCTTGCGGTACGAGCTGAAATGAGCCTTTCTCCCTTACATTGCATTTGTCAGAGGTGTTTATCATGGCACCAGGAAAGCAAGTAAGACCCCACTTTTTTAGGAAATAGGTTGGAGGTATGGGGATAATGGGAGTCTGTGCATCCATGGTGAAGGAGGAATCATGTCTTGAATTCTGTGGAATCTTTATTTAAACTTCTGAATGTGAGGGTCCTTTGGCCATGAGATTTACATCTGAATGTGATTTTTATTTTAATTTTTGAGAAGTTTATTCAAGTGTACAATGAAAAATTATGAAATCCAAACCCGACTCCCTGGCCTCCAATTCCTCTATGTCGTCTCTAATTCACAGGCCTCTTGACCTCAACTTCCCCTTTTCTGCTTCCTTTTCTGAATAAACTGACTTAATATTTATATTTTAAAAAATGCACTAACATTTTTTCTGTGCCTATGCTTCCAGTATCATCCTGATTTGTATGTTAAATCTATACAAAAATGGATTAGAGAACAAACAAGTTCTAGGAATAGATGGCAGCCTGGAAATGTCTGCCATGTATGTGGAGAAAAATTGTTCAATTCTTTAATATTTGAATGTAAACATCAGGGGAAATGGTGTGTAGTGTTAGCTGGACATTTGTCTGGCAAAGCATGAAGTGCCCACGCACATTTAACATTTATCATATACTTATCAGTGAACAGGACTGAGAGTCATCGGAGGGAAGATAACAGGGTTTCACATCAACTGATCCAAGTGTCCCCACAAAGGTATAGGCATAGACTTGTTCAAGTGAGCATGTCCAGGCTTCTTAAGTAAGCCAATGTCACACACCCTTCTCAGAATTATTCAAGCCCACTTACTTCTCAAAACTTAGGACAAAACATACATCAAAGAATATAAGTGCAAAAAAGCACAACCTACCTATTTATAATAAGTGTTTAGGGACAGGAGGCTCTCATTTTCAGGATAAATGGTAGATGAGAATAAAAAGTGGTTCTTCGGGCATACTGTAGATGAGAAATCCCAGCCTGCTCACTCTCTATAGTTAAATGTTCATGCTCCAAATTTTGCTGTAATTCACGACTCTGAGAGTAGTAATTCTAGGTTTCTCTAGAAATTTATGCGTCACCAAGTTTTCTTTTTCTTCAGACAGGATGCCAAGGATCATTGAAGAACAGACTGTAGATGGTCTGAGCCTTAGGAAGCTAACAGTGTCATTGCAAAATTGAGGCAAACGCCAGTGCCAATGCACCAACACCTCACGTGTAGGTGAGGCTCTAAGACTGCTGTGGCGTGCATAAGTGTCCCATGCGGTAGCATTAGTCAGCTGTGGTGTCGCTGTGATAAACGCCAGAAAGAAACAGGCTAGAGGGGGAAATGTTTGTTTAGGTTGTTTAGCCTTACGGTTTGTTTCCAGTGTTTTGAACCTGTGGTGACACAGAAAACCATGGTAGCCACTAGGCCATAGGGGAGCAGCCCCGCTCACTTTATGATGCCCAGGGTGCAGAGACAAAGGAAGAAAGAGAGAGAACCATGCCTGTGCGATCAGGCATGTACCCTACTCCATTTTGTTCCTTCATGGGCTGCAACCAAAGGACATTTCTTCTCCGTACATCCTCTCTAGAAAATACCCTCACAGGCACACCCAAGAGCATGCTCTAGGAATTGAATCAGCTTTCGGTCTAGTCAAGTTGACACCAGGGATTAATTATTTAGGGTACATGCTCCAGTTTAGTTTCTTTCATTCCACCTACAGAGTTGATGATTCAGTCAGGTCTGTGGGGTGTCCAGAATCTGTGTGGTTAACAGGGCTAGATTTTTCGTATTGTAGTGTATTCCACAAGACACCCTGATAGGATGTTGTCCGGTGCAGTCTGCCTCCAGGTTATACTGGCATTGACTTTCACAGCTTAGAACTTTATTTGTGGACAGGGGGCAGGTTCCTATATGAATATCCATCTCCTCCACAGGCATCTGAGTTTAATCAGCAGTTACGGCATCTCCATGGTGTTAATTACATAGAACGGACCTGTCTCAGAACCGAGGGAAGAGGGCAGGCAAGGATAGAGTTACATAATTTGAACCATATGCTGTTTGAACCACAGAGGGATTCAGAAGCCAGCTCCTTATTTTATGGACAAGGTGGCCTGAATCCAATGATCAGCACAAGTTCACACAGGGAAACTTTCTCTGACTCTCTTGAATCTAGAATCTATTGTGTACCGTGATTTGCCCGATGAGATCAATGAAAGAAAGACCCTGAGTCTTCCTCTTCCAAAGGGAAGAGGAAAAGATTACATCAAAGTCATTGTTTGTTGCCCAAGCACGGTTTAATTAGTGAAAAAATGTTGGGTTCTAATTGTAAAATGCAGTATCCCGCTTCTTTCGTTTTTTGCTACTTTTTACATGATGCCTACAGCCCGCCACTGGGAGTGTTTCTTCTCTGAATTCCTGATAGAACTTTAATTGAGCAGTTGTAGCCTGATTCCAGTCATCCTCCAGTTTCCTGTATAACAGTCCACTGTGATCATATTGATTCTACCGCAATAAAATGGAACTGTATACCTGGCTCTCTCTTCTTTGTGGGACTTGCTAACTAGAATCACACAAAGCTGATGGTAGGGAGAGGCATACAGTTGCATTAGCACCATAGAGAAGGTCACAGCTACGGTCACTTTCCTGGGAGTCTCCTTTGTTGATCAAGTGATCCTTCATCATGTCAGGATCCCTACCACTCACAGAATCAATAGACAAGCCAGTAAGAAAATATTGTTTGAGCATATTTGTTTTTTATTGTGTGTGTGTGTTCATGCACACATGTTTGTGCCACATTTGTGCAGACTCCCACAGAGGCCAGAAAAAGAGTTTCACGCAGTTGTGAACTACCCAGTGTGAGCTTGGAACCAAACTGGAGTTCTCCTCAAAAACACTGCACACTATTCTGCAAGAACATTGTACACTATTCTGCAAGAGCTTTCTTTGTACACTATTTTGAGATGTCTCTCTAGCTCAAATAACGCATTTTTAGTATTAAACAATAGTGAATAGGCAAATATACTTTTAGCAATGAATGAATGTATTGCTTGGAGCATTCTTTATTTTATTATTATATTCACATTAATACACCATCTGTTTGTTTGTCTGGCAGTTTCATCACAGAGATCAAATCCAGTGCTTTATGTATGTCAGGCAATTTCCCTACCATCGAACTGCTTACATCCTCAACCTACTTTGAACCTTTTTTATTCAAAGACAGGCTCCACTGTGGCTTTGGACTCATGTTGTGGCCCAGACAGGCCTGGAACATGAAATCACCTTGCCTCCATCCACCCACTGGCTGAGATAACTGACTTTCCTTTGCTTCTGATCGGAGTTCCTTAATTCTGCTCCATACGCTTTGTACACTGGTGCATGGGTTGAAGGGTAAAGAAGAGACTGACTCCTTGACCAGGGAAGTCAGTGCTCGAAGGTTTTCCAAGCTCTTAATTTTATTCCATATAGTGAAGTGCAAGGGATCCAGGACATATGGGAAGATTTGAGTTTAATTGTTAGAACGCTGCTTTGCCAGACTGCTTCTTCTCTCTAATCTGCACTGGTTAGTGCTTGTCTGCATTAGGTAATATATTTAATGTTTCTCACTCCGATCCAATTTTTTGTATGTTTGGCAGTAGCCCAGCTTCCTTGGACAAGGGGCAGGGGAGATCATAAATCTGCCATCATGGAGCCCAGAAGCTATATTGCTACGTTAGATGGTATGCTTGTGTGAAGACTCCAAAATGCCTGTGAAGCAATACCGTCTCTTCCCTGAAAGTCTCTCAGGGACCAAATTAATGTATCTCATATTGTATTGATTGGAGCCAATAAGTGCCTAAATGATTTGATGCGAGACAGAGAAATTGTGCAGGCAAGAGGGGTTAGGAGCAGCGTTGGAAGAAGTATGTGGTTTAATTACTATCTGAATTTCGCCAATCTACCTCCCCTCTTAGGAATTTAACAAATAGGCCTAAGTGCACTTTAGCTGTTCTTGACAGCTGTTGAAATGATATCAGCCCTTGATGAGGGGAATCTGGGAGGCTTGTGCACGGTGGGAGCAGCAAGCCACAGGGAGCGGCTTTTCAGCACACAAAACTAGCATCAGAAATACTGCATGAGCTTTTTAACGCTGATCTGCGGCGAACAGAGATTTACCTAGCAGTTCTGCCTCCACTCTCAATGGAACCAGCTCCATCTTTGATCCAGGACTGGTCCCACATTGACATCTGCCTTTCTAATGATGTTGAGTCCAAACCAGGGCTGAACTTAAACGTGAATGTTGTGTGGGCAGACACTTTATGCACCTGATCGGTTTGATTATTTACTTCCTTAATTCTGTGCATGTGCACACACATGAGTACATGCACAAACACACAAACACACACACTATGGAATGAACCCAGGGCCTTGTGGAAGCTCTCTGTCACTGAACTGCTTTGCTAGCTCTTGATTTAATGGTCTTTTAGGAAGCTCTTTTAGGGAAATGAGAGGTGGGTATTCTTTCAGATTTTTGATTTTGTTTTTCTTTCTTTCTTTTTTTTTTCTAATAGAAAAGACAGCTAAACCCGTGGCTGAAATTTGATGTCAAGCCTGACACCAGGAAGACAAATGTTGTGTATCTGAGAGTGTTTTGATTACATCAATAATTCAAAGAAAGCACTGTCCACTTAATCTCCTTTCCCCTTCTCCACCAGGAAAGGTCCCAGTTTCATCCTGCAGTCCTGAAGCTATCGTTTTCCTCAGCTCTGTTTGAAATACATTACTCTGTTTCCTGGAAACATTTATAGTTGCTACTGACCAAATTGCATGCACACCATTTGCTCTCTGAAACAGATGAAAATTCACTTTAGATGGCAGACACGGGCGGAGCGTTATCAAATCAGAGTTCCAAACTGAACTTGAATTTCACTTTACTAGTCCATGAGTCTGATGTGGCATGCAAGCTCTGTTTGTTTGTGTGCACTGGAAAGAATTTAAAATACAAACTGGAGAGATGGCTCAGGGGGAAAGCCCACAAGTCTGAGAACCTGAGTTTAGTTACTAGAACATGTATAAAATATGGGAGAGTTTGGAGGGAAGAGATGGAAGATCATGTGATGTTATTGTATTATAACTTCAAAAAATAAGAGAAAGTCATTTTTAAATTTTTTCCTTTATTAAACATAGCAGTGTTCCTCATGTAATATAATTTCTACATAATTTCCCTTATCTCTACTCCTCCCAGTTCCTTTCCACCTCCTCTCCCTTCCAAATCCATTCCCTTTCTTTCTCTCATTAGAAAAGAACTGGTTTTTAGGAGAATAAAACCAAGAATAATAAAATAAAATATAGTAAGATGAAACAGAAGCCATCGTATTGAAGTTGGACAAGACAGGCCGACCACTGGTTCACACATTCAGGACTCTCACTAAAGTCCTAAACAGAAAACTACGACCTGTCTGCAGAGGACTTGACGCAGCCCGGGTAGGCCCTGTGCTGGCTGCTTCAGTTTCTGGGGTCTCATATGAGCTTTATGTACAGTTGATTTAGAAGGCCCTGCTTTCCTGGTGTCCCTTGTCCCTTCTATCTCCTGCCTCTTTCTGCCTCCCCTAACATGGGATTCCCTGAGCTCTTAGGGGAGGAGTTTGGTAGAGACATCTCTTAAAGAGCTATGTGTCTCCCTCCTTCTCCCCTTCTTCTCTCTTTCTCTCTCCCTTCCTCCCCCCTTTCTCTCTCTATCTCCATAAGTCATATCTGGCTGTGGGTCTCTGCATCTGTTCCCATGTGCCACTGGAGGAACCCTCTTTGTTTATGGCTGAATTAGGTACTGATCTATGAGTATGAGAAAATATGTTTTAAAGTTACATGTCAGTAATGCACATTTGTGACCACCATGTTCCACAGAGAGATGGAAAGTGGAGACAGGAGAGTCCCCAGGAACTTACAGGCCAGCTAGCTTGGTATATGCAGTGGGAAATGAAAGATCCTATATTGATATACTATAGGTGAGGGCTGATAACCAAGTTGTCCTCTGACCTCCAAAAGTTTATTGCAGTATATAGGTACCTGTGCATAGATGGTACACACTCACACACACACACACACTCATCATATACATACATACACATAGAAACATTCACAGTTTTTCTTTAATCATATATGTACTTCTGGACGTTTCTGTGTCCTCAGAACTGGGGCAGTGAGGACAGATAGATCACTGAAGTTCATTAGCCAGCCAGTGTAACTGAATTAACGAGTTTCAGGTTCAGTAAAAGACCCTGTCTAACAAAATTAAAAATCAGAGAGCAATCAAGGAAAGACATCAAACATTGACCTGTGGCCTCCATAGACAAATGCACACACATTCATAGAAAATGCACACACACGTGCATAGAAAAATGTACGTAACACACACGAAAGCCCCATATAAATTCTTGTGTGTGTATACAAACATGTGTTTAATTATTGTCTCTTCCCCATGTGTGTGGTGCGCATGTGTGTGTGCATGCGAGAGAGAGAGAGACAGAGAGAGACAGAGAGAGAGACAGAGAGAGAGACAGAGAGAGAGACAGAGAGACAGAGAGAGAGAGCATGCACCCTGTTGTATACTGGACCATCATTTGGAGACATGTCTCTTTTTTGCTATGTGGTATGTAATAGGCTTAATGATATTTGAAAATTCTCAAGCCCGTCGTCCTGTTGTGGGAGCTGGAAGGGGTAGACTCTGATAGAAAAGCTACTCATTTGCTCACTCTAGATCGGCTTAGATTTTATAACTCAACAAATACTTATCTGCTTCTCTTCACCCACCCCTACAAAGGAATTGTCAAATTATCAGTAAACACATAGGGAAACGGAATCTGGTTCCTGCCTTTGTCAAGCTTTCCTGTCCCTCTCCACACTGCTCCCTTCGGAAGTGTATTTATAGCACAGAAATCTAAGCTTCTGGACTTACCTTGATAATTGGTCCCCATGTTGATGGCCTTGGGGCACATGGGAGACCCTTCAATGATCCAAGTATATTCAATTAGTTATAATGTCAAGGACATCTTCTTGTACCCTAATTCTCTGAGAACCATCCTGTAGAACACATGGCAGTGCTGAATAAACCACATTTCTTTGATTTCCTGGCCATTTAGAAAATAAGAAACTTTGATCTGACCCTCTTGTTTTCACATTGAAGTAAACAATCACACTGAGTTCCTCTTGTCTAGACAAACAGTGAAATAATGCTAGACTTCTTTATTTTCTTTTTATTGTTTATTTATTTATTAAAGATTTCTGCCTTCTCCCCGCCACCACCTCCCATTTCCATCCCCCTTCCCCATCAAGTCCCCCTCCCTCATCATCCCTAAGAGTAATCCGGGTTCCCTGCCCTGTGGGAGGTCCAAGGACCACCCACCTCCATCCAGGTCTAGTAAGCTGAGCATCCAAACTGCCTAGGCTCCCACAAAGCCAGTACGTGCAGTAGGATCAAAAACCCATTGCCAATGTTCTTGAGTTCTCAGTAGTCCTCATTGTCCATTATGTTCAGCAAGTCCGGTTTTATCCCATGCTTTTTCAGACCCAGGCCAGCTGGCCTTGGTGAGTTCCTGATAGAACATCCCCATTGTCTCAGTGTGTGGGTGCACCCCTCGCGGTCCTAAGTTCCTTGCTCGTGCTCTTAATTCCTTTTCCACAGTGACCCCCTTTCCTCTCTTTGGACATGCATGCGTTTGCATATATACGAATGTTGATATCAGTCTACCTATCATTAAATACCCATGGGACTAGGCTCAGTAGATGAAATACTTGCCTTACAAAAGTAAAGACATGAGTTTGAATCCTAACAACACATGTAAAACTAGACATAGTAGTGCCCATCTACAATTTCAGTTATCAGAGACAAGACAATGTCACAGGTCACCTAGCTTGGTGTATGGGACTCTGTCTGAAATAAGGTGAAGGGTGGTGGTGGAAACCGGAGGTTTTCCTCTGACTTCTGACCCTGCACCTGCACTTGTACACATAAGCATGCCCACACATCAAACACACATCCTTGCAAAAATACTTATAAAGATTTCTCTCTCTCTCTCTCTCTCTCTCTCTCTCTCTCTCTCTCTCTCTCTCCCTGATATAGGACAGTGTAACATAAAAGGCCATGTATTTTTCTTGGTAGAAAATGTTTATGTATGACACCAAGAAACCTGTAAGGTGACAGAGATGGTGAAAACTGATTTGGAGGAGGAGGATAGAGAGTGGGGTCCAGGCTGTTGTAAGAGGCCGCTTGTTCATTCCTGGCTGCTCAGACTTGAAATAACCACACAGAAACTGTATTAATTAAATCATTGCTTGGCCTATTAGCTCTAGCTTCTTATTGGCTAGCTCTTACATCTTAATTAACCCATTTCTATTAATCTGTGTATTGCCACGTAGCTGTGGCTTACCGGCAAGGTTCTGTTCGGCATCTGTCTCTGGCAGGACTACATGGCTTCTCCCTGACTCTGCCTACTCTCTCTCTCTCTCTCTCTCTATATATATATATATATATATATATATATATATATATATATATCTTCCAGCCTGACTATATTCTGTTAAGCCATTGTCTGAAGCAGCTTCTTTATTCATTAACCAACAAAAGCAACACATAGTTAGAAGGACTTCCCCATCACCAGGCAGCCCTGCTCCCAGAACTGGTATTCGGTAAGACAGGGATTCACTTCTTATATTTTATAAAAATTGTAGTTTAGTTGAGCATCTTCTAGGTGGGAGAGATGGGGTCCATCACTAAATAGTCACTGCCATCCTCTGCATGGATGGTGGTCATGATCAGCAGTTACAGGATGATGCTCAGGAGCTGAGAGTCAAACACCTAAGTCATAGACTGGAGTGAGATACAGTGCTTGTGTTCCTCCAAACAGTCAAGAATTTCCTGAGTCGGGGGCAAAGTTCAGTGGGGCAGTAGGTGCCCTGGCTTCAACCTCCATCTTTGAAAGCCTTAGACCATTGTTCAATGTATAATTCGAACTCCTTTGTATGCTTCAGATGTCTCCAGTGGTTTACGCATGCAGATAGTTAGGTGTGAAGATATTTATGACTAAAAAGGAGACACACGAAAAATGAGAAACACAGACTCTGTCTTGTTGGCTGTTTTGCTTTCGAACTCTCAGCTGTCCACAGTTCACATTACTTTGAGCTGACATGGAATGCAGAATGATCTGGGGATTTCTTCCTCCCAAATTAAGTAGTCATGTGTTCTACGAGATAGCTAGGGTTTTTAAATCCCAGAGATATGGGACTCATTTCTTTTTCTATTGAAACAAAACTCTATGGATAGTAAGTTTAAATTTCTTGAATGAGTTCATTTAGCAGATAAAGTGGTCTCAGCAAAACCTACAACTTAAAGACACAGTTGGATCCTTCACTGGAGATAGGTTCAACTTTCGAGAGAGAAGTGGGTGCTGATCAGAGTTCATGTGCACAGAAGAAATCATTGCATCAGCAATCAGTTTTAAGTTAATGTTAACAATTATAATGTGAATCTTTTAATTGTTGAATTCTGAATCGCTTCCCAATGTCCCACTGAGTTTAATGCGTATGCAAATTACAAGGCCAAGAAATGCAAGATGCAAAAGATAGATTTCGTTTTGCAACTATCCCATAATTATTGCTTAATTTTTAAAAGGTCTCTCTCTGCATCGGGGTATTGTTCAATTTCCTGATACTGAGCAGAAGGCTACTCTTGGTTAATGGTCACTATAAATCTTGGGGTAGAACTTAATTGAAAACTAACTTTGTTATTTTTGCGTTGGTAAGCTACTCAGTTCCCTTTTTCTCTTAGGTATGGCTTCCTCCTCTCTAAGCACAAATAGCTTGTCTTTAAACAAAAGCAGGAAGTGTTCTCTGAGCAGCCTTGGAAGTGTCTGAGAATTGTGTGTTTTCACACAAACTCTCGTATGAGGAAAGCAGTTCCAGCTCCGATACCCATTTTGATATTATATTTCTTTTTTTTTTTAAAGGATTTATTTTTTTTTTATTTATGTATGTGTCTGGGTGTTGGGTCTGAGTATGATGACTGAAGGAGCCAACCGGCTCAGGCGATGGCGACAATTCCACTGAAGCTGGAGCCATAGGCATTTGTGAGCCTCCAACACAGGTTCTAGGAATCAAATCAGGTCCTCCTCAAAGGCACAAAACTCTCCTGGTTGCGGAGTCATCTCTCCAGCCCCCAGTACTGTATTTCTTAATCATCCCCACAAATCCTACTGGTCCTCCAATGGGGGGAAAAATCTTCTCTGGAGATAATAGATGCTTCTCCATTTTTAGGAAATGCCCAGGTTTAGGAGAGTATATGCAACTGAGAATCAAATGTGCATATTGTAGTGGCCCTAAAATAACATATCTTGAAGCTGCGAGCGTTTATGGAGTAGTTCGTGTGAAATGTCAGTGATGAAGCCAGTGCAGCTGGCTGGTTAGTACAGGAGTGTGGGACGGATGGGCTTAGGGAGGAGTGGAGGTGGGGGCACTGGTGTGTCTGAGCCCTTCTGAAGCGCTGCTCTCTAGGAAAATGCATTGCTCACTTATGCCACACATTTGGTTTTGTTTCTTTGTTTTTGTTTTTTTTTTTTTTACACATAGTGAAGTCTGGAATAAGTCTAAGAAAAACTACTTGCATAAAAGGGTTTTTTTTTTTTTAAATCATTTATCAATTGGGTTTAAACCTCTGGCACCAACAAAACACAAGAAACTCTTACCCGACTTCATAGTTACTAAGTATGAAGAATGTAATTCACTTAATGCACTTTGGGGGGAAAATCCACGAAATGGGCATGCCCAGCCTACGCCTACTAGCTTTATGAATAGAACCTCTTTGGGTAAGAATGGGCACGGGCCAGTTCTTCCAGATGCTTAAGAAAACCACAAAGCTTCATTTGTGGTTTCTGAGAGTACTGGTTGATAGGTTTGTTGGCTCTCGGGGGCCTACGTGATGGTCATGACGAGAACTAACACTCCAAAATGTTCCTGCTTCCCTTTGGATATGTAACTTTTCCTAGCATATGAACTGCTCTGGTTTTGTATACACCAGAGCTACATTTTATTTATTTTGCATGTGTGTTCTGTGTGTGCAAGTATACACGTGTGCATAGGTGTATATACATATGTGTCCTTGTGTATATGAAGGCAGGCCAACCTTGGTTGCCATTTCCCAGATACAGTCCACTTTCTTTTTTTTTAAATTTTTTTAGAGAGTCTCTCACCAATCTAAAGCTTGCTGATTCACTAGGCTGACTGACCTGTGAGCCCAAGGGGTCTACCTGTCTCTACCTCCCCAGTGCTTGATTAAGGCAAATGTGTAGATGCTGGCTGTTGAACTCAGGTCAAGTTTGTGCAATCAGCACTTTACTGACCACACTGTCCTATCCCTGCTAGTCTTAGAGCTGGATTTTGATCTTAGCCCTCTGAAAGCATCCACAGCCTGAAAAGCCTGTAAACTCAAAGGAACCAAATGTTATCTGTCACTCAGACTATTAGCCATATTCAGTCCATGCAAATGGACTCAGTCTTCAGCAATCCCGGAGTAACTTGTGGTGGGGGAATAACTCAGCTGGTAGGGTGCCTGCCTGGGTTCAAATCCCAGAACCACATAAACACAGTAGTGCACACCTCTAATCCTAGTGCTCAGAAGATGACAAGAGGATCACCAGCTTAAGGTCATTGTCTACTATGTGGTTGAATGGCAGCCTGGCCTATATGAGATATTGTCTGCAAAATGAAAATGTAATATGCAAATGGCTATTGAAGAAATCCTAAGTCTGTGGCCTGAGGTATGGAGTTGTTGCAAACTCTGTCTGCACCGTGTTAGTTCAGGTCAGTTGGCTTTGGCGGGTCTTGCCTGGTCTTCATAAAACTGTCAAAGTAAAACTCAACAAATTGGGTAGTAAGTAGACAGTCACACCAGTGCCATAGCTTCTGGCTTCTTTGTCTCTTTATTTTATTATTGTATGTATTTATGTACATGTGTGTGTGTGTGTGTATACATCTGCACATGCATGACACGGCATGTGTGCTCATCAGAGGACAACTTGCAGCTGGAAGCTCTGCTTCGACTACGTGTGCCTTGGGGATGGAGCCAAGGCTGTCAAGTTAGGTCACAAGCACCTCTAATTGTCACTCCATCTCGCTGCTTCCGTTAGTATTATTTTTTTAATTGTGCATGTGTCATGTGAAGACATTCCATCAGACACCTGATGAGATCAGATGCATCTAAAAATGAGAAAATCTTTCGCCCTAGTGAAAAGTCCACAGGCCTTTTGAGAAACCCTGCAGATCACTAACACGCAGCCCTCAGAGCTATCGACTCTGGGCTGAGCACAAGAGAAGATTGATCAATGCGGCAGGCTCACATTAATTGTGAAATAGAAAGGAACGGTGCGATCAATGGTGGGATGAAAGTCCGCCCGACGTTGCCACATCCAGCTAATCCGATAATGAAGAAGCTGATGTATAGCATATTGGAATTCTACCGTCTGGGCAGTTGTCACCGTAAAGAATATCCTGCAATTATGGGGAAAAATTGAGCAGGCAGCAGTTGGGCCAACATAATCAGCCTGATGCCATAGTAGTTTTCCTGATTAAACACTAAATTAAGTGGCACTCGGCTCTGTAACCTGCCTGCGTTATGAAAAATAATCCACCAGCTAATGGGAAAAAGTTTGTATTTTAATCAAAGCAAACTATGAATATTAAAATATTTCTAGGCTATTTTTGTGTCGTTTAACTGTGAACATGTTTAACAATTTATAAATGGTTCTTGCCATTGGCTGCCAGGGAAAAGGGTCCCACGCTATATTGGGAGGTGAGGTTCCTGTGTGAAAATCAATTAGACTTGATACAAACTCAAAGAAATCTTAAGGGGGGAAAGGGAAGAAGGAGGGGGGAGGGGGAGGTGAATTAAGAGGCCCTGGGAGGATTAAAATTTAGTTAACTTCTGTTACAGTTTGCCTCAAGGCATGAACTCTATTCTTTGCTGAAAAGCACATAATCATTGCAAGAGGAAAAAAGCTTAATAAGTCAAGAATAAGACACAGGTCCCTGATACACGTACATCATAATTAACTTCTGTAGCTCAAAGCCATGGCTGACCTAGCAATACACAAGTTCTCCAGCGACAAGAGAACTGGTGTTTGGAGACAGGGAAAGACAGAAGTTGTACTTGAGCATCAACCCTTCAGGAAGGACACTCACTACTGAGGTGTGGCGACTTCTCTGTCCGTCAAAGACTGAGATCCCATGGAGGAAGTGCTGGCTCAACCAACACTCCCATGTGGTGACTTCTCTGTTAGTCTCCACCAACACTCCCAAAGCCTGGTCACAGGAGGAAAACAGGAACTAATGCATGCTTTCACCCTTTCAAAAGTTTGTTTATTTTTAATGTTTGTTTATCAATGTGAACTCCTGAATCTCTGAATGAAGGTTGCATGTCAACCCCAGGTAGCTTTCTTTAGTTGCTTTCTGCCTTGTTACATGAAACAGCATCTCTTTCTGGGACCAAGAGTTTACCACCTAGACTTGGCTGACTGGTGAGCCAGAGGGACCTGCCTGTCTCTCGCTCCTCAGCACGAGGGTGATAAGATTGGAAGGTTGTGCCCAGCCTTCCCCATGAGTGATGGGCACTGAACTCAGATCTTCATACGTATACCGGAAGCCCTTGACTGACAGAGGTGTCTCTCCAGCCTCTTGGATCACCATTCTTGACAGAAGAGGCCCAAAGTGTCCTCTCCTCAGTGAGAACTGAAAGATGACGCTGGGCAGGTAGGGAAATCTTCTAGCTTCCTGACTCTGTTTTAATTTGTTTATTCTTAATTCAAGATAATTTGTGGCCTCGCTTTTTCGATGAAAGCCAATTCTCTTTTTCTGAGGGAGGATAACTGACGAAAGGAGAGAAGACATGCACGCATTGTATGAAGGTGAAAAGCCAAATGCTCCGCTGGACATGTAGTATACTCCTTCAGTCCAGTTCTCCAGGGGCCAAGGTGGGAGAATCAGGAGTTCAAGGCCAGCCTGGGCCACATGAGACTATGTCTCAGAAAAAAAAAGGTCAGATTCTGCATTATCTATATTCATTTTTATTAGCAGTCCTTCATAGACTCATTGCTCTGTGTCAGGCCTAGTTCCAAGAATAATTATGCAAGTAATCCATGGTAATTATTTTACCATTCTACAAAGAGGCAATTCCCTCATAGTTCCCATTTTTTCTGAGGAAAAGCTAAGCCCAGAGATCTTCTTCACTGTGTGGCAGATGGAGTTAGCTGGAGTGTCCTCCCCAGAAGCTGGTTTCTGCTGTCGTGGCCCTGGTGGGGCAGGGGTATTGTATCTTGTCAGCTTCAGCTTCCCAAGCTTGTATTTCATTTGCTTCTGGAGTCTTGGCAGCAGCCTCTGCCCTCCATCCAGGATGTGATTTTTCTATAGGGGGGAAATTGCTACAAAATGACACGCTCTCTTGTTAAAGGGATTAGCTACCTCCATTCCATTCATCTTTAAACAGACCTTTCTCTAAACTGATTCAGAGGTGATGATAGTCGGGCATATGGTTTGAGTCAGGGCTCATAGCTCAAACCACCCATTCATTCGGAACTCCAGAAAAAAAATACTTGGATGTCTGTTCTAGTCATCTGGACTCACCAACTAACAGCAGCCTGACAGTTCACCCAGGCCAGGATCTAGATCTGTCTTCCTCTGCTCTGTGTTGTTAGAGCACAACACCCGTAACTGAGAATTTTATAAAGAAAAAAAATTTGGTGATGGGCTTGAAATTTCAGAGGATAATATTCTAAGTTCATGTAGTCTCATGGGTGAGGGCCTTCTGGCTCCTATATAGCATTTCAGTGACATCATAGTGGGTCCTAGTACCAGAAGGAGGAACATTAGTCGTAAGAGAGAATCAGACGTCAGTCTTGTCCTTCATGGACCATCTCTATCCTGGGAGTTATCTGACGCCCTGGAGTGACTGTGTTAGTTCCTTCTGATGGCAGTGCCTTCAAGGGCATACCCACCCTCTGCTGTACAGAGTTACTAAGGATCCTCTATCTCAACCCCACCACACTACAGTCTAAGCTTTTAACACATGAACTTTGGGGAAGGACATAAGCTCAACATCCGTCATTGAATTGGCCCCATACCCTAGCTTTACCCATCTACACCTCTGTAAGGCAACATGGGTCCCAAGTGTCACAGTCTCAGTAGCTGTGGATGAGGTCGTGTGACTACTAGTGGACAAGGGGCTGACAGTGAGGTCGGTTCAACCTTCCCCTTCTCCCTTTCATTGTAGAACTTGATTTTTCTCTTTCCCCTGTAATGTCTGGGACCAGGCCAGGATATCAGAAGGCAAACGACCTTCACTCTCCTGATCTGTCCAGTTCCATCTGCCTAATGGAGAAGACAGTATGTCTGTAAGGAGATGGGAGCATTTTTCGGGGCATGGTCTTTTCTTTGGACAGTGAGACTGTACTAAACCCAAATGGCATACAGGGAAGAATGGTCATGAAGAACCTTCTTCCTTGATTTTGTCTTGTTCACTAAGTAGGTCATGAAGTCTTCGCCTCACGTATGTGGCCCAGGTCAGCCATGTGAGCTCAGATCTGGAGAGGAACAGAGACGATCCCAGCTCTGTAAACAGAACTGCCTTTCAAAACAGGAGGCTGGTGGCTAACTTCGCAATCCGTGGAAACCTGAGCCAGCTGGGCAGGAGGAGACACTCTATGCTTACCACTCTCAATAAAACAATGTCTTCTTGAGCAATGAGAACAGGCACTAAGGATGTGGGACTTATAGAGACAACATCTATATTCCCACAAGTCAGAAGACAGTCTAGGCTTTCCAGATTGGTTCTATTTTGCTGGTCTAGAGATGAATTACTACTCCCTGAGGAGTAATCAGATGGCCTTTGCTTGGTGTGTGTGTGTGTTTGTGTGTGTGTGTGTGTGTTTGTGTGTGCTTTCATGTGTGCATGTGTCTGTGTATATGTGTTTGTACGTGCGTGTATGCACATACATTTGTGTGTGTGCATGTGTGTGTCTGTGTATGTGAATGCACATGTGTCTTGTGTGTGTGCATGTATGTGTGCATGTGTCTGTGTGTACATGTGTGCATGCACTTCTATGTGTGTGTGTGTTCTGAGAGAGAGTGAGCATTCCCTTTTTTCCTCTTCTCATAAGGTATCCTCTTCAATTGCTTCCAATTGGAGCTTAGAGTTTAGATTATTGATAAAATTTGGGGAAGGGGTTGTATTCTTCAGTCCACAGCAACTAATAGGCTGCTCTAAGAAGATATGTAAAGTCTGCAGGAGACAGTGCACAAGAATGTAAAACTTCCTAGGGACTGGAGACACCAATTATACTTTACAGTTTATTTCTAATTCGGTTTTCACATTTACACCCAGATTACCCGAAAGTAGGAGACTTGACAGGGCGAAATGTGCAAACTAGAGAAAAGGCTTTAGGCTTTGGGAGCCCAGATCTGACACCCATTGGCTTTGTGACTAAGAACAAGTCATTTCCTTATGGAAGCTTCAGTTCTTTTATCAAAAAAGACTAGAATAAAATTGCTTCCAACTCACACGGGGCTCCTAAGAAAGTTAAAGCAGTTGAATTGAAGACTTTCCTGCGTGTTCCTTATCACACAAGTGCAGCAGATAAGAGCCATGCTGTCTCTGGAGGAAGCACTTGCCTTTCCAGAACCCGTGCAGCAATTGCCCGATGCAGCTGAAGAAAGATGCCAACAGCATTTGGCAGGTAGTCAAGGGGTGCTACTCACCATCCCCAGGGGAAAGGGTGATGCCAAAGGCAAGGGATTGCATGATCCAGAATGCTGATGGTGCCGAAATCAAGAAACCCTGGTGTGATCTTGTCTACAACATCACTTTTGAAGAGTCAGATATTCTAATCTGAGAATAAAAAGATGATCCTAACTAAATCTTTTATATTCCTTGTATGGGACTCTCTCTCTCTCTCTCTCTCTCTCTCTCTCTCTCTCTCGTAAATAAAAAAGGAAAAAGAGGTTTCAGGAAACTGGGAACCAAGCAGAAAACAATGACAACTCAGTATGGTAAAATCCCAGTGAGTGGCATGTAGTTTTATGGATGCAGGAACCAAATTGTGAAGGCTGTGTGGAAAGACACGGTCAATAGGACCCTGAAGCTGGCTGAGGAACCAAGGCTTGTGCAAAATAATACACAAGTGATGTCTCTATTGGACCACAGTCCTTGGGATCATTAAATCATGTGTGTTCCCATCTTTAGCCGTAAGAGGAGGTCTGTGCTGAGGCCGACTGAGTACCACTCTATGGGATATGGTGATCTCTAGGCTCTATACCTTCTAAAAATAGAAATTTTGTTTACCACTTTTTCATGTCTTCTCTAAACTGTACATAACCTGTTGTCAGCAATCAAGTCAAGTCTGTGTGATTTTCTCTTCTCCCCTCACTCATGTTCAGTGGGTGATTGTTTTATGACAGAAGCCTGTCATTATGAAAGGAATATTATGGCAGACATAGGTCCAAGCATTGTGCATGAACCGGTGATTTGGAGTGAATATCAAGAACTCCTCACATAGCTGAGATGATGCTCTTCACACTGTGTGATGGTAGATGAGCTACAAGCACTGTGTATGCACTAACGATCTGGGATTGGAAAACCATAGCCTTCTGCCATAGCTGGGATCCTCTGAGACCCACTGTGCATTGGAGGTGGTAAGTGGCTTCCCAGACCCACCTTGGTGTCAGAACTGCCTCATAGATCTGTAAAAAGCAAAGAGATCTGAATTGTGTTGGAGGCTTGCCTGATTTCGACCTCTTGAAATGGGAGGCCTTAATCAGGAAGAGCCTCCAAAATACCCATTTTTGATTCATCTCCTCTTATTAAAGATGCTATTTTTTTTTTTTTTTTTGGTTTTTCGAGACAGGGTTTCTCTGTGGTTTTGGAGCCTGTCCTGGAACTAGCTCTTGTAGACCAGGCTGGTCTTGAACTCACAGAGATCTGCCTGCCTCTGTCTCCCGAGTGCTGGGATTAAAGGCGTGCGCCACCACCGCCCAGCTAAAGATGTTATTTTCACAAGCAAGAAAGAACATTCATATCTGAAACTTTCTTTGGTGATTTGTGAATGTGACACATCAAACTTCTCTTGTATGCAATGCCTTTCCCTTAATGTCTCTTCTATTCGATCTCCAGGTACTAACATTAATGCCTTTACCTTATTTAAGAAAACAGAAATGAAATTCTATGGGGAGGAATTGTAGGCTACCAAATTTCCTTGGCTTCCATCATGTCTATAGAAGAAGGCACCACGGTTCAGAGAAACATAAAATCTATATAATTGGTAGAGATCCAATTTACTCCTCATTTTCCCAGGAGTTGGTGAAGTAGGAAACATCAGGACTTACTTTCCTAGGATCACAAGGAACACAAGTTTCTGTCTCCTGTTGCACTTCGCTGAGAGCACATACCAGTTCTGAGATTCACGTGATCTCCCTGAGTGAGACGAACTTTGATACATAGACTCAGAAAGGCTCGGCATTGATGCTAAGGTGTCAGACAATCACTGGGTCACCGGAGCTCCTCATGCCGGAAGCCAATATCAGGTTCTTATCTTTCGAGTCTGATGAATGAAACATGCAGACAGTGAGTGGCTGCAAGAGCAAAAGAAACTTATCGAACAGCAGAAGGGAAGGAGAGGGAGATGTTGTTACTTAGAATCGGGGTGAAAGAATGGAATGTTATGAGAACTATGCCAATGAGAAGGTCTCGAAGGGTGCAAGCCTGGGCCTGAGCTTTTAAAGGGGATTTGAAAAAAGGAAGAGGACTCTATGTAGGGGGAACAGCCATGAAGTGCTTAGGGCATTGTTGGTCGTGACTTTCCTTGGGTCTTCCAGGAATAGGATGTCTTTGCCTGAGGTCAGCATGTAGTTGTCATTGAGCAACAAGCTGTCAGCTTAACAATAGCAACATATAGAACTCTAGGGTAATGCCAGAGATGGAGAAGGAAAATGTACATTTACACAATGGAGTACTACATAGCAGAAAAAAAAAAAAAACCAAAAAACAATGACCTCTTGAAGTTTGCAGGCAAACGGATGGGTCTAGAAAACATTATATTGAGTGAGGTAACCCATACCCAGAAAAACAAATATCATATGTACTCACTCATGAGAGGCTTTTAGACATAAATCAAAAAAAAAAAAAAAACCAAAAAAAAACAGCCTAAAAGTCATAATCCCAGGGAACCTAGACAACAATGAGGTCTTAAGAGGGATATACATGGTACATGGATGTAAACTGCATGGGACTTAGAAAAAGACAAGATCTCCTGAGTAAGCTTGGAACATGGAGACAATGAGAGAGGAGAGAAGGAAGGGGAGAAGAGAGAAAGGGAGGGGAGAAGAAAAAAATTATGTGGCTCAATAAAAACAATTTAAAAAGTAAAACGAATTCTAGGGTCATGATCCTGAGTTCATGGTAGAGTCTAATTGACTTGGCCTGAGTTCTAGCCAATGGATTATGGGAGTGGTAATGGATATTACTTTAGGCAGAATCTCTGAGGCATAAGAGAACAATATGCAGGTCCTGTCATCCTTTCCATGTCCTGAGAATTACTGTGTCGAGATGCCAGTCTTCAGAAAGTTGCATCCCTGAGTATACTGTAGAGCAAACTCTGCCTCATTCTCACGCACCATTGTCAGCGTGTGCACATGTAAGCGGTGATGTATGACTTACGACATTGAGAATTGGGGCTGCTGCGGTGTGAGGACCTGAAGATGTCTACATAGATGGGTTCTAGGAAGTGAGTGTAAGATTCTCAGACAAAATGAACCCTAGACTTAAAATCTGCAAAATGCATTTAAAAGTGGACTCATGCTTTGCATTGGTTAACTTCTTGGATGACAAGTAGAGCTGAAAGGGAGTCAGCTTGCCTGGGTGTCTGGTGGTGTCTCCTCAACTCCTTCTACCCGAGTAGTTTTTCTTCATTTAATAATGAGAAGAAGTAGTCAAGTTGCAGGATGGAATAAGAAAGCAGAAATGCTGGCTGGAAGAACGGGTTATCCATGATGCTCAGGTCTAAGTATCTATCTCCTTGGGGAGCTCTAGGATTCCATAACAGTGGTTACAATGGATTGCGACATGTTACTGTCCCTGACATTAGAGGGGTTGAGAGTGTCTCCTTTCTAGCTGGTCCTTAATTCCCATCTACAAACTTTGTGTTCCCCGCCTTGCTTTCCTCAGGTGGTAAATAGTTCATCTTTAATTTTCTTTCCTAGTTTACTTGACCCTACTTCGATGCTGACATTTGGCACCATCCTTCTGTTTCCCATGTCCATGTCGTATGGTGTCCCCTCCCCTCTGTGCTTCCATGTTGCTGTGAGCACAATTCATTTTTTCAAAAGACAGATGGTGGCAACCCTCTTCTCTTTAAATAAAAAAGAAAAACAGCTGCCAAGGTGCGGACAGGAGTCCCGGGCAGCAAATCGTATCTACCTCGAGTGGCAGCCAAGTTTCCCTTCCGGGAAGAGGGGCTATCTAAATAAAATGAGCAGCTTCAGCCGGGCCCTACCAAGGCCCAAGTACTGAGAGCTGGCGAATAATGGGGATTTATAGTGAACTATAGACCCGGCACCTTTCTATCTTGGAGGGTACATATTTAAATGTGATGCTAACGGAGCTGAAATTTATAGCTCTCTAATAACGATAAAACGCCATCAGAGAATGTGATAAATCTTGGGCTGCAAACCTTAGAATGCAAGGCACACACTCACATGGGCACAGACGCTAGTAAAATACAGCCAGAGTGCTAAGTCAGGAGTCTGGGTGTGGAAGAAGCCAATGAAACAGAGGAAGGGAAAGAAGTGTTTTATAGAGGACTGCAAATTGTTGTTTTCATGAGTCTGGGGTCAAGGTACACTGTGGCCTCGGGTGGAAATGAGCGCTGCTTTGTTCCGTGGCTGATATATACTTGACCTTGGCGGGGAAGCTTTTCCTTCTCTGGATGCTCAATAGCTTTGCCCTTTACCTTTTTCACGGCCCCGTGACAGGCTTACTTCCAAACAAATACCCAGGAATTACAGGCTCCTGGGAAAGGAACATCATCTTTTCCTTGTACCTGTTTCTTTGTTTATTTACTTTCCATTGTCTGGTAATTTCATACGCATATATAGTGTATTTCGATCAAATCGACCCCCTTAGTTCGCTCCCTTCCAATCCCTCTCCTGTTTCTCCCCACCACTTTTTCCAAGCAATTTCATATGCTCTCAGCTTTTTAAACACTCTTGGTGTTTATTTATTTATTTTGAACCGGACTCTTGGTGGCATGGCAAGGAGAGAGGGAAACAAATTAACTGAGACTGGATGCTTACCAGTTGCCTGTGAGGTAGCAATGAGATGTGCCCCTTTCCCCTCCAGGTGCGGTCCACATACCCGGGAGAAGATGGTCCAGAGATCCAAGCTGGAGGCCTTTCTGTACATTTAAAAGCAGGCCCTGCAAGTTCCCAGAGCCTGCCTGCATGGGGCTGAAACTGACTCATTCAGGGTCTTCTGAAACAAATCCCACCTGGAAATGAGTCTCCAGCCCTTCCTCAATTTTCTCCAGCTTTATTTTGGTGTTTTTTTTTTTTAATGCTTGTTTGTTTTTGTTTTTTTTTTGTTGTTGTTGTTGCTGTTTTTGTTTTTCCCCAAGTCTAGCTCAAGAAAGAACAAGTCTGGTGCACAGAGTGGTAGCCTTAGATTCTCAGAAAGATGAGGCAGGAGGATTGCAATTGCAAGGCAGGTCATGGCTACAGAGGGAATTCAAGGACATTCTGGACAATGTAATGAGATTCTGTCCCAAGTATAAATTGCAAAGAAGGCTGAGGATATGACTGAAGTTGCATGTTAGAGCTTTTGCCTAGTATAGTCAAGGCCATGTATTCAAATTCTAGAAGAGACGAAAAAGAGGGACGTCCTCTCCAAATGACTCTCATTCTAGAGTTGCCGTATTTGAGGACTTCCTAACATTGCAAGTAGAATCTTTCTTCTCTATAAGAAGCCTGAGTTGAAAGCTTGCTTCGTGTCATCCTCACAAAGAGAGTTCTCTTTCTGGATGCAGCTTTGAGTAGTACAACGTGGGTGTGAGTGTGTGATCGTGTGCGCTGGCTTACAGTGTCCCTCTTTGGAGATGTGGATGTTTATGAATTAACAACCCTGGTCATGAGAGTTGGAAAGGTTTCCCTCTTTCTCTCTAGACCTTCTCAGGTGTGTGGAAACTGGCAATGGACCGGAGTTGTACAGTTTAAGAACAGCATCCGTTCTTTCAGCATAGAGAATCCCTGTGAGCGCTCCATCTGCCTGGAAACAGTCTGTATAAAAGAATCATTACGACATCCTCTGTTTCCATGTGGGCTTTTCCTTTTTATCTTTATTTCTATATGTGTGCGCTTGTGTGTTTGTGTGTGTGCAAGTGTATGTAGTGCTGTGTAAACCAGAAAAAGAAACTGGATTCTCTGGAGTTGGAGTTTCTGATAGTCGCGAGCTGCTTGCTATCGATGTTAGGAGCCACACTTGGTTTTTTTCTCAAGCAGCAAGCACACATAATGGCTAAGCTATCAGCTAGTCTTTCTTTTTGTCTTTTTTTTTTTTAAAAAAAAAAAATACTGACACGGATCCAGAATATAATAGAACCTGTTGCATTCACCTCATTGAGTTGTTATATTGCCGCTTGTGGATATACAGAAACAAAGCCAGTATGCCTGGAAACGTTGGTGCTTGGGATGAAAGTGGATCAGAGTTCTCCACAAAATGGATTCTTTGTAGCAGGAATATATCGCTTCTTTTCTGTGGACTGTGTGGAAACAGGAGGCAGGGAGGAGGAGGGGGAGGAGGAGGGGAGGAGAAGGGGAAAGGTAAGTAGGGAGGAAGGGCGGAGAGATAAACATAACAAGGGAGTTAATAGAGAGACAAAGAGGTTTCTGGGACAGGTATGAAGAAGAGGGGAGGGGAAAGAAAAGGAAGGCAGTCATGGAGGCCTAAGAGAAGAATTCAGGCTCCTGCTGTCTTAACCTTGGTCCTAAGAGGTTTGGTAGCTTTGGTTAGATTCTCAGAATGGCCCTTGTGTGTTGCCCCTGAGCCCATGGTCCTCTTGCCTCCATGTTCTCCCTCTGTGAAGCACATCATTTGATTATAGATGGGATGACATGACGAGACCCAGAGGCTAATTCATTGCCAGGAAAGGAGTGACTGGCTGAAAACCAACTGTGTGTGTGTTATGGTGGTGTGCAGTGCTTCTCATAGGAGGGGCGTTCTGGCCAGCTTCACACACTGCTTAGCAACTCTGCACAGCCTGGGAAGCAGAACTTTCAGCCCTGACATCATTTCTCCTGAACTTCCAAGTGAAATCTTCCCAGCTGCCACCTCCATGTCACCTTCCAGACCACAGTGTAGTGACTCACTGATCTTCCCCTCTCTCCTGAGGTATTCTCCGCTATCTAATGTCTCACCTCCAGCATTTTTTTCTGTCACCCTGGAACAGCTATTCCATCCCTCCGTTCTAAGCTTCTAAAATAAAAAAAATAAAATAACTTGCCTTTTCCCAGAAGCCCCCAGGGTGCCTTCTCAGCCAGGTAGATGGGCCATCTGTTTCTTGTTTCAGCTGCTTCCTCCACACAAGGTACTATTTCCCGCATGCTATCCACTCTCAGGCCAAGGGTAGGACGCATGGGACTCCCTGTGCTACTTTGCCTGTCTTCTCTAATTCTATAATTGTTTCAAAATAAGCAGCATATGAAAAATAAAATAAAGTGAAAGAGAACCTTGGAAATTCTGTTTTATACAATCCGATGAAAGATAAGGCGGTCAAGACGAAGGGTAAGCAAGCAGAAATGGAAATAATGGGACTCTGCCATATGGTTCCTTCATGAAAGGATATGGGAAAGGAAGGGGAACATTTTCTCACTCAGAGCTACAAGCGCACTTTCATCATTACTAATTGGCAGCGTGAACCACACAGAGGGCTGAATAGTTGCTGAATAAAGGAGTAAATGCAAGTCTGACTGGGGAACGGTGTTGTTTTCACCTCTCGTAGCTTCGATGGAAATTTCTCTTCTTTCCCAACATGCATTGCTTTCATCGCTTATCTCTACCTGAATTGTTTTGTTTTGGCCTCAATGTCTATTTCCAAATGTCATCGACTGAGACAACCCAAGCCTACCTTGCCATTCTGCTGCTATAGGTACTTGGATCCCCAAGACTCCATCTTTTGCATGTTCCCAGCACTTGGAGGCAGAGAGAGACATACAACCTAAAATAATGGATACATGCCAATACTCAGGTGCTGACATTTCTCCACCCCCTGCCCTTTCTTCCAGTACTCAATCCCGTTCCTTGAATGTGTTGATCCACTCTTCTTGGATTAAAGCACACTGAGTCCAAAGTCAAGTTAAAGAAAACATTGACTACCTTTTTATATGGTTAGTATCAAATATCCAGATGCTAGGTCAGTTTGTTCTCCCATGGTGGAGACATGTGACCATACTCTGTTTTTTTGTTTTTTTGTTTTTTTTTTTTAACATGGATAGATTGCTTTGACCAAATAGTGCAGGCTTGATACAAATAATGAACATGCCAGTAGTTCATTAAAAGCTACCTTGAAAGTTTCAGATGCATGTATATAGCTCTTCCATGAAGGAAACACTAGTCAGCTTCCAATATGATAAAATAGTGAGATAGCATATGTGAATTTGTAATATAATTTATGTATATTGTGAAATTGATAACTTAAACTGTATGTTGTGGTTTGTTTGAATAAGAATGACCTCCATAGGCTCATATATTTGAAAGCTTAATCACCAGGGAATTGAATTCTTTGATAAGATTAGATAGATTCGGAAATGTGGCCTTGCTGAAGGAAGCATGTCTTACGGATGGGCTTGGGGTTTCAAAAGCCCATGCCAGGCCCAAATTTTCTCTTTGCCTGCCAACCAGGATGCAGCTCCGAGCTACTGCTGTGGTACCATGTGTGCCACCACACCCCCTGCTGTGATGATAGTGGACCAAACCTCTGGAAGTTTAACCAAGCCCTTAACTGGATGATTTCTTTTATGAGTTGCTTTGGCCATGGCTTCTCTTTGCAGCAATAGAACAGTAGCTAAGACCCTTGCTATCTTTATAACATCAAGGTACCATCTCTTATCCATATTTCTTTTTAAGTGAGAACAGAATGGGGTTTGGAAGAACCTATCATAGTCTATGTTTCATAGCTACTAGGAGGCAAAGGGAAGATTTCAACCCAGATCTCTTGAAAGAACACAAGCCACCTTGGGTATGTGTTGCCCAGGTGCTCTGCCATGCAGAGACATGGAGGCAGGTTCTCTGAGGTCAGCAGAACACCTCTGTGTGGTTGTAGAGAATTCAGAAAGAGCCTCCAGTTTCAGAGAAGGGGGAGGCCACTGGGTTCTGAGGTCCTGCCTCTGCTTTTGAAGCCAATGAAAAAAGTGGGAAGAAAGTACTGAACTCGACCGAGATTCAAGAGGGAGTCAAAGGACCCCAGGAGACCTTTCTCTAATCTCCAGGAACTCCAGTGAATGACTAATGCTCAGGCAAGCAAGGGTCCTTTGGGGTATCCATGGATACCCTCTGTAACAATTCATGCAGGCTGACATCAGTGCAGACAGGTGTCAGCAAGCCAGGAGTGATTTCTGAGAAAGCTGAAAACGTTATACAATCCTGTGAGCATATCTGATACTTTCCACCGGGAGGCATTATCTTCTGATTATTTGAACAGATGGAATTAAGAGCCAGCATTATATTTACCCCAGCACTTATAGATAATATGATACAGGGATAAAATAACACAAGTGCTACTATCTACGGAGCATTTGCCATGTTCCCGTCATCCACCTGGAGCCTTTCTGTTGGCAGTTTCTAGTTCCCCAGGGAAGACAATTTTGTCCACTTTAGAGACGATGAGTCCAAGAAGCTAGAGGGGTAAGAGAACTTGTCTAGGCCATTTCCCTGGAGGTGTTAGTGATGGGTTCAAACCCCAGTCTGTCTGACATCAGCAGGTCTCCCCTTTTTTCCCACCACCTCTCCTCTCATGAGCTCAAGGAGACCAGATTCTAATGCTGTGCTTCCATTTCTTTATAGCCCGGATCTTCCATGGTACAGGAACCAGTTCTTACTCAATGTTATTCCAGTGACGCTCCTATTCAAAACAAAAACAGCAACAAAAAGACAAGTTGTATTTGCTGGGGATAGCATTATTCCTGGTACTTTCTGGCGCTCATATCTAGCAAAGGAAAGCAGGAGAGGAACGTGGGTAAATAGATAACATGAGACAGGAAAGTCTTGGGTGTGTGCTTACTGCTCCCTTGGCTGGAGAGATGGTTCAGGGTGTAAAGGTGCTTGTTACCAAGCATAAGCACCCAAGTTTGATTCCTGGGATCTCTGGGTGGATGGAAGAAAACTGGCTTCCACCACATAGTTGTTAGTTGAAGTGGAAAACTATATAGAAGTTAGTGGGGAAGTTAGTTTTTATTTTTAAATAACATTTTGTTAATTCTTTGAGAATGTCAAACAGTTCATTTTTATCATATTCACACTGTAGATTTTTCATCAGGATAAAAGTTGGGGAATCTGGAAACTGAATTGGAAGTGTGGAAGACTCTTGATTCTGACTTCTAAATGGGGGGCCATCCATCACCCTCCTGGGGGAAACGTTTTGATCAGATAGCCACTTAAGTTTCTCTGTCTTCATGATCATCATATCTTAGGAAAGGAGTTAGGAGGAAAATTGTAAAACTGGGCATCTCCTAACAGCAGGCTATGGCGTGGCTCACTAAGAATGTGCTGTTAATGCATTTTAATGACATGCTTTATAATATCTTATTAAAGATTGCAAGAGCATCTAATCATCATTTAATAAATATTAATGAAGCATTTACAAATCATACCTTAATTTACAGCGTTGGTGCTCATGTCTTGCCCTGGCCATCTATGCATGTGGGGCACAGTGGTTTGACAGAGGCTACCATAGTAACACCATATCGTCCTACTACCATAAGCGATTTTAAAATAATAATAATAGTAATTCTTGGAGTGCTGTTCAGTGCAATGAAGCTTGATACCCAAAGCAGTTTTAGCAATTATTATTCTGTTTGGGAACATTAAAACATAATCTACCATGAATTTATAATCCGTAGCTCCTCTCTCACTCACTTTTTAATAATAGGCAGTAATTATAGACCCTCGTGCAAAACTTCCTGCAGATGTTGGGAGATCCTTGCTCATCTGGCACAAGCTGGTTTGTAGGGGATTGGCTGACATTGACTGGATGCTCCGCTGCTTCTGTGTCTGATGTGTGCAGAGCTTACAGCTTGGCTGCTCATCCCTGCCGTGTGCATGGAAGTAGCGCTTCCCCAGCCACTAAGCCCATAGCATCTCTTTGCTGGCCATTCTGTGAGGCCCATTTGGACTAAGATCATGACTATCTCTTGCAATTCATGCCGGTCTTCAGTCAGAATGACGTTTGCAGGGACTCGGGGGTCTTTCAGTTCTCAGAAAGCCAGAATTGAAAACACACTTAGAATCACCTCCTTCTACTTCTTTGGTAGACAAGAAAATAGACCAGCGGGGGTCGGGAAGGTGTGCAGTGAGGGTCACAGGGTCACATGAAAACAGACCTATCCCAAGGAGTGGGGTTCACAGTGTTCTCTTATCCAAACTCGCAATTGAGAAGACATGGCACGAGGTCGTAGATTGTGAACATACATATGTGGCTGGTCGGGTGGCCTGGAAAAGGCTTGTCCTTAGGAGCAGGTGGTCTAACCCTCTGGACCTCACAGCTGGGCTCCAGCGCAGGTGGCTAAGGATCATCGGTACTAAGAAGAATTGACCAGCAGATGGCGATGCAGGGATTCAAACTGCAGCAGCCATGTCCTGCTCCCGCCCTGGGCCTGGGATTCACAAATCTCGGCAGAAAAGTGACCCATTTGAAAAGAGGGCTCTGGATTCGTCCTGCGCTTTTTTCAACACCTGGAAAGAATGAGGAACTTTCTCCTAGGTGCGGAAGAGAGCCCGATTAAAGGAGCGCAGGTGCAAACTCCAGCCTCTGGGTCAGCTGGGCTTCGAGTCAGATTCTGGGGGCAGTGCAAGGAGAGAAGGGGAAACAGGAGAGCCCGACACAACTGCTGTGTGCAGACTAGGGGTGCCTGCTGTTCACAGACTGTGGCCAGAGTTTAAAGCAGAAGAGTTGGCAGGGAGCCCTTGCGGCACCTCAGAAGGTAGAGGACCCTGGCGCCCTACCCCAGCCTAGGATTGCTTCTTCCACTCCACAGCCTCACAGCTCTGCTGTCTAGGCATTGCTACTAGGCTGTCTTAACTTGTTTAATTAGTAGATTAACCTGAGTGCCCTTGTTCTACAAAGTTGTTTCACAGAGAGATTTAAGTGACTTCTTGAAATGGTGCCACTCAGTGGGAAAAGGACGGTGTAGGGTGAGGCTTACGTTCCCAAATCAGAAGTCTAGACATGCCTCCCTCTGCTTCTGTCACTTGCCCTTTTATGTATACAAATTGACACCTCTGGTCACAGCATTCCAGGCTTCTTTCCTTCCCTGTCCCTGCAGCTGTGGTCTTCATGTGCAGAGATGGAGGAAGAGAGGCTCCAGTCCCTTGGCAGTGCCAGCCTGACCCATTAAACAGACATGCTATCCCTGCATCCCTCAGCTAGTGAGGCCAGCACCAGCTCTTTCTTCTCCCAACACCCACGCTGCACATTTCGGTTGCCACCAAGCACAGTTCCACCTGTACCCCAGAGTCAGAGAAAGCTCATGCTTGGCCCCTGTTGCTCTGTTTCTTACTGACAGTTTGTGGTGTCTCCTGATTGTGCAGGAACAGTGCCTTTCCTATGATGAGGGTGTGTGCTGTCTCTGGGGAAGGCTGTGAGGGCCCGAGCTGCTGGATTTCCTCTGATGCTGATATTATCACCCCTGGGGTTGGAGTGAGTCTATCTGAAGGAGCTGAGCTCATGTGTAGCTCAGCAGCCACAACCTCCAGGTTGTTCCATTTTCTCCTCATCAGGGTTTTCCTGCGGAAGCCTAGAGGGAGCAGGATGCTGTTTCCACTTCACAAACTTCTGTTCTCCAAGCTCCGCCGACCTTACAGTGCTGAGAAAAGGCTCCTCGCTTGGGTGTGAGAGTGAGTGTTTCCTGAAGGTGGGAACTGTATCTTCCTGTACTCTCAGGCACACCATGCGCGTGTGCGAGTGCATGCGCAGGCACGCGCGCGCACACACACACACACCCCACTCAAATATTTGCTCAGCAAATAAATAAGCAATTGGCTAGAGAGGACAAGTCAAGTCTCTGGATCCACTAATTGCATTTGTTTTATTTAGCAAGCATTATATAATAATGACTTAGGGCCAGGAACTGATGAAAGAGCTTTTGAGGCGTAAACTCACACATACCTAGTAAAAACTCTATGATATGCCATCATTTACACTCCCTCCCTGATTTTCTGATCACATACCAGAAGCACATACCAGTCAGGCCAGCTGCTTGGAGCCCAACAGGAGGCTCAGCTGAGGATTCAAACCAGGGAGGCAGATGTCAGGTTTGCTCCAAACTGCTCTTATAACTTCTATCGTCTCCAGGCTTACAGGTTTTTGTTGTTGTTGTTGACTCCGATCACTATATGTGGATTTACCATGTCGTGATGTAGAAAGGCACAGAGCTCAATCCTGAAAGTTAGCTAGCGGGCTGACCTTTCCAAAGATGCAGGGGGCACTCGTACATGGAAGTGAAGAGATGAGAGTCATCCAATTGGACTTCCTAACCTTCACCTCTGTAACATAACAGTGAGCTAAGCGAGTGGAGAGATGGGAGAAAAGGAAAAGGATGAAGGAAGAAGGGGAGGAGAAAGCACAAAACACAGGCAGGAGATTTGAAGGAAAGAGAAAGGAAGGAAAAGAAGTAAGGAGATGAGAAGGAAAAGAACAATCAATAAAGCAGGGAGAAGGTGGGGGAGAAGGGAGAAGGGAGGGAGACAGAGGGGAGAAGAAGCAATATATGGAGGGAGGGAGAAGGAAAGGGAAAGGGGGATAAAGGAGAAAGAGGTGGATAATATTTAAAAGAAAAGAAACAAGAGAGTAAAGGAGAAAAATGTAAGGAGGGAGAGAGGGGAAAGGAAGGAAAAAGAAAAGCCAGAGAGGAAGGAGGAGATAAGGTATAAGGAAGCAGGCATGGGGAGGGGGAAGGGAGGGCAAGGAATGGAGGCAGCTGGGGAAAGGAGAGTCAATCCTGAGAAATGCCTTTGTGTCTGCTGTTCCTTGGCAGGGCTTCACTGCCTCAGAACCTGCAGAAATATTGGAAGTCAAGATCCAATATAATAATTGGCTTACAGATCTGAAAACGGATGGCTAGACGCTTCCATTTCCAAGATTCATTAGTGCAGTTCTCCCCCTAATAGAAGGGCTTGCTCTACCTGTAAGCCATTTTCTAATCAAGCTGGCACAGTGTCCAGGCTCCACCTGAGTATAAATGGGCTGCTGCAAAATTGCTCTGTCTCTGCGGAGGCCAGGAGTTGGATGGGATGGATGTGTTTTCCTGTTGACACTTGATCATGGACTCCGTTCGATCACAATAAGAAGCCCTCTTTTAAATCCCATGAAACAGACTTGGACTCCTGTTTGCAGACAATTCCCAAACTTGTATCACTGAGTTTCTTTGAAAATATGGAACAGGTGTGAATTATCACAATATGGTCCACTAAAAGCCTTCTAGGGATGCTTTGCTTGGTGATGTGAATATGGAAAAGTTGTGTCATATCATACAAAACTTTGTGACAAACAGAGCTGGCCTTCTGAAGAAGTACTGTGAGAGAATGTGCTAACACTGGTCAATTCTGAGAATGAACCCACCTCTCTACTCAGTTCCTTGCTATGGGGCCAAGTCTGTGATCTAAGCCATGGTTCCCCATCTGCCAAATGTCTGCACATAGCCACACACTGTCTGCAAGCTATCTCCAAGTGAACGAATCTGGTTACTGCTAACACTAAGGTAAAAGAGACCATTCGGGGGGGGGGGGGACTTAGACCAATTAGAACGTGAGATATATTGATAGCCTGCTGGGATGAACGTGTTGGGTCACTGGGTGTCTAGTGGGCACATGTAGCCATGGATAGCTATGCGTGCAGCCCACCACAAAATTATAAACTCACTGAGAAGACTAGAATTTTGTGTGTGAATTTTTTATAACTTCCTTGTGTATTTTTCCAGTATAAACTTTGTAAATAATAATTTCATGTAGCTGGAACTTGCTGTGTAGACCAGAATGGCTTTGAACTCACAAAGATCTGCTTGACTCTGCCTCCCGAGTGCTGCGATTAAATCTGTGTGCCACCACACCCTGCCGAGAAACTTAAGACTTTCATTATTTTTGGATTCTTTCTACTTGTCCAGAATAATCATGTTTCGTCGGACTGGAAGATACTTTTGTAGTAGCATTGATGAGGCCACCAAAATAACGTTCATGTGCTGGTGGTGTAGCTCAGAGGAAGAGCACTTGCTTTGCATGAGCAAGGCCTTGTGTTTGGTAAAAATGAAGTTTTATCACCTATCACTACTTTACCTAGATTTGATAATCATTGTTCTGAAACCACAGATTAGCATAGACATGAGATTATTGTATCTCATTGAACATTATGGTGGGAAACAGACGACTCTATACCCATGGCATAGCTGTGTGGCTAACATGCCTAATAGTCATGGTCTCAAACTGTTGAGGCTGAGAGAGCATCTTTGCCTTTCAGGAAGGATTCTTTTCCAGGTTGCTGTGAGACCTTGTTTCATTTGGGAGATAATGCATTTCTCAGCAGTAATGCTAAATTTGTATGGAGTTCCATTTGACAACAATATCAACCACACAGACAGCTCACTTTCCTGTCTTTCAGATGTCAAAAGAATGAGGCCAGCCCTCTCCTGTTATCCTCAGATCGGGACAAGTGTAGGAAAGGGAGACAGAAGGCATGGGAAGTGGAGTCAATAGGTCTTGACAGCCTGGAGAAGTTGATTGCAGACGACAGCCCTGCATTTATTCTAAAATGTTGAAGTTCATTTATCTTTAACATGAGGACACAGGGGATCATAGGTAACACTGTAGATGATACTGAAGACACAGTATCTATGAGCGTGTCTTTCACAGTGTCTGTGAAAGAACTGTGACAGATAAAATTGTAAGAAAAGGAGAGGTTGTTTTTGGGTTTAGGCTGAGTGAAGGGGGAACATCACCCTGCTAAGAGAGCAAGGACTCCTGTGCACTGCACAGCTAGACTGAAGAGAAGCACATGATATGTGAAGGACCATCCATGTCATCGTTTGTACTCCCCCTATTGTGCAGCCCTGGTTTGGGGAGTGTCTGAGCGTCACTCCTGACTGTTCTTGGGGTTTCTAGTTGAGCTTGTAGGGCTCAATTCTCTGGCCTGTGAGATGAGATAATTAGGGTGGTAATACCCTCACATAAGGTCTCTGTGAGGAGCCAATGCAGTGAAGTAGATGCTACCCAGGCAGGGCTGGTATGGTCCCAAAGAAGAAGGAAGGGGAAGTAAAAACATCCACTGAGCAAGATTCTGGGGATGTGTAGGAGGCTGACCTACTGTTTCCTGCATCGTGGCCCTGCTGGCCTCCAGCTGGATAGAAGATTCATCCCCAGGGAACACTGAAGCATGAACAGAAAGGAATGGGTGGCTCGGCGTAGGGAGCCCCAGGGCTTTGTTGTGAGCTTTATTCCAGGGAGATACATGATAGGCACAACTTTTTTTTTTTTTTTTTTTTTAACTGAAATAGGGTACTGGCAACAGACCAAAAGCACAATCCTATCCAAGTGTACCCTGGTGAACCAATGAGTTTATCAGGGCTATTGATAGGACCTTAGAAGACCCAAAGGTGGCTTCATTGCCGGAATGTCTGCCCTAGCACGCTGACAACTCGCGGAAGTATATCTCTGGAATTCCCTGACAAATTTGCTCCATGGGAGAGAGTCTCCCTTTGCCCTGTCCTCACTGTTGTTACAGTTTGTAGAACCTTCTGGAGGGACCCTATGAATCTTGTGGCTTTCTCGATTTCCTGGGTCTGGTAAGTAGTGAGTGTCTCCCCTCCCTTCAAGGAAGGGGTGTTTCTTTTCAGAGGAAACGGCTATACAACAAGATTCCTGTCTGAGATATGCTTGGGGAAACCCTCCCACACCTTTTGGTGGTGTTTCACTGAGTACACATGATCAAGACTATCAGTGATATAGGACAGGAGAAGATAGATACCCTGGACTCTGGGCAAACTCACCTCATGCTGCTTTTTCTCTAGTTTAGCATGTACATGGTTCAGTGGGGGCAGGAAACTCCAGAACCCATTCTCATCCCACTGCTCTGGAGTTAGGTCTGGGACATTCCATACCTAATGAACTTCAAGACATGGTCATGCGACTGATGTACAGTCTCACTCTGAGGATGAAGGTCCATGAAGGCCCGCTGGGACACTCCCATAATAACCTATGCTTATAATCCTGCCACCTCCCTTTGCCCCCTCGCCCACCATCACCCACTCTGCCGTCTAGCAGGCCATGTATCCCAGATAAAGGGCTCTCCTGCTCCTTGTGGTTATTCCTCACCATACTGATTATGTTCTTCACTTAAATTAAATAAAATGCACCCTATCGAATGCACAGCACACAAAAGAATATTTATTTGAATATTAAGTACAGATAAGGCTTCCCCTGGGATTATTTCAAGAGCACATTTGCAGGATTTAATTGCAAGGTTTCCCTGCTCTCAGTTCCTTTCACAGAACTCCTAGTGAAAATATTTTCTTTCTGAAGGTAAAACTCCACTCTGTTGGTTTATTATTATTATTATTTTAGATCTGAAGAGCTCTCTGAGCTCCGTCATTACTTCCAGTGTCTAATTAATACTGGCGATGACAAAGCAAACAGCCAGTTGACCCAGATTCCTCAAGTAAGTTGCCTGCTAAGAACAGAAATGCTTCCTCGTCAGTTTGGAACTTTTGATATCCTCATTCTTCCAGCAAATGTTCCTTATGCTTGGAGTTTAAAGATTCACGAACTGTTCATCTTTAGGTGCCCCTGCAGAAAGAGTATGGATACACATGTGTGGCTAAGTACACACACACACACACACACACACACACACACCACACCACACCACCATTCCATTTTTATAATCGGAGTGGAGAATTGGAAACATGGTGCTCCTTAAGCTTCCTGGGCTTCACAATCAAGTCCAAACATGACGTTCTGTAAAGTCCTGGAGATGGAGAATAGAAAGACCTCTCCGAGATGTAAAAGATTTCTTCAGGTGCTGAAGGCAACATAGCTCAGAAAGTCAGCCATCAGATACCCACTTCAGGGCCTTAGACTAGAATGTCACTCATGTCCCTCCATCCCTGTCTGGAGAGCTAGTCTGCGGAGACACCGTTCATCCTTTTCTCATGGCAGCACAGTAGCAGCAACATAATTCCTTTCTGCTGCCATTTATTCTGGTGCACGGACACGGGCAGTTAACGTGCTAGCTCACAGCACTCTAGAGTATTCACGACTTTGCAAAGTGCTTATTTCCTCCCACATCCCAGTACATCTGTGGGAAGAAAAAACCATGGCAGAAACAGAAGGAAGGCTGTTCTGATTTGATTTCTGTTGCTGGGATAAACAATCTGATAGAAAGTGACAGGTGATAAAGGGGTTTATTTCAACTCACAGTTCCCAATTTTAGCCCCCCCCCCCCCATTGTAGGGGAAATCAAGGCACTTCTAACAGCTAGCCACATTAGATCCTCAATGAAGAGCAGAGGAGAGTGAATGCACGCTTGTTCGATGCCTTGATTCCTTGTAAGCTTGTGCTCGGATGGATTTCTTCACTCTTAAATAGATGGGGATCTCTTTGCTTAGGGAATGAGACTGCCAACAGTGGGCTTGACCTTCCCACCAAAATTAGCTGAATTAAAAGATCCAAGATCCCTCACAGATATGCCCACAGGCTAACCCAGTCCTGGAAAACCCCTTTGCCGAGACTCTCCTCCCAGGTAATCGCAGATTGTACCAAACTGATGATTAACGCTGATGTCACAGCTGCACACAGCTACTTTCTGGAATTGCACAGGCATTAACAGAATGTATTCGGTGAACCATGGACTTTGATTGTTATGTTCTTTTTAAATTTTAACCATTTGGTGAATATGAGCTCATTCAAACTCCATGATGACATTTTGAGGAATAAGACAAAACCCAGGCTAGGGTTTTAGCCCCTCAGTCACAAAGCAGTGGATTTGAGATTGCAATCTGAGACATTTTTAAGTGTTTAATTCTGACCACTTAAGATGTTTGGTACATGGCTGCTCATTTATATGATCAAGATGTTTGCCTACAGAAGCCATGGTCTGAGGTTCTAGGGTGAATTTATTTAATTGGGAAGCAGATTATACAATTATTAACTCTGATAACAATTACCACTAGAGCACTGTAACCTCCAATGAGAAAGAAACAAACAACAAAAAAAAGCAAACAAGCAAACAAAAAACTAGCCCAGTTAATGCATCTTAACGTAAAAGTGTCTAGAGAACCTACATTCTACCGTAGTAGATACATGTAAATGATATGCAAATAGCCCACCTGTCCAACCTGACTCTTTCCCAGCTCTAAAAGTGGGCAGGAAGCATGATGGGAAATATGAATTGTGATATTCATGCTACATGAGCGCTGCTCTCTGGCTGTGGGGTAATGATGGTCCCGGGAGACTGGTCCAGGGAAACCTGCCAAAGCCTTTTAGTTCTGCAGGAGGTTTTCATGAGAATGGTTTGAATATGCCTGGACTGGGCAAATGGCAGGGGTAAAGCTTAGAGGGGCAATTATAGCTCTTGATTATCAGGGAAAGGAAAGGCAATTTTGTCTACCACCTAAATAAACAGAAATCACCTTTGTCATGATGACAAGGGCTTGTTCCAACCCTCCTCTGCCTTGGTTCAGAAAAATACCTTATTAAATCTGCAGAATAAAAATATGCCTGGGGTGATAGTTTATTATTGGGATAAATAATAGGCAATATGTTTCCCTCACCTTGAAAGTGATCTGATGCAGAGACATTCTCTGGCATGGCTCCTGAAGGTGTTTACAGCTCACACCAGCCTGAAGCTGCACTTTTCTTCCCAGACCTGAATGCAGCCTAAAATTCAGAACTGCAAGAGTTGATTTCCCTGCTTAAGTGAAGGGTGTTGACTGATGAATACAGGGGTAAATCAGACCCTCATTACTGGTCGCTTGAAGAAACTACCTTCCACTTAGGGTTATCTGTTTCATCTTTTTTCTACACAGATTTATTTTACACCTGAGATGTTTAACTGTGAAACTACTTAGCAAATAAGTGCATGGCAGAGGAAACATAACCAAAATAATTGGTCCAAATAAAATGTTCTTAAAACCCAAAGGTCTCTTGAATTCCGTGGGCATCCTGACATCTAATGTCCCTTTAATAACATAAACTATACTTGACACCATTTGGTGACTTAAAATCCAGAATTAAGGATGACCCAAAATGTCTAAGGATGCTACTTCCCTGTTGGCATAAGTAACACACGCATTGTAGTGTCAAGAACATTTGGTACCACGAGCATCAGGGATGGTTTGAGAGGACTGTGGAGGGCTTACTACTGTGCTCTGCCTTCCAGTATGTCACCTAGCATTTAGGTTTTACTTTTTATTTTTTATTTATTTTATTTATTCATTTATTTATTTTACTTAGTACTTGATCTTGCCATGCTCATTCCTCTTTCCCCTCCCGGGCACTATTTTCCTATCAAGTTCAAGTTTTTCTCTTTGCTAAATGAAAACAATGAAGGAGCTGAGCTGTGTCCCTTCCCTACATTGTTATCTCAAGGCATTTTCTCCACTGGTACTTCATGAGCCAGAATTGAGCTAATTAATGTTGGTTGGCTTGACTCATTGTTGTCACTTTGTGTTTTCATTTCTTTTTAATTGATTATTTCTTCCTCTCTGTCCTGAATGCTAAGCATTGGCTACTGTTAAAAACTTTCTGTCCTAAAAACAAAAATAAATAGTCTTCATTAAAGATGATGGAATCTCAGTTTGCTCACCAGACCATAAACAATCCTGTCTTCCTCTAGTCAGAAGACACACTACAGTTGAATGTAAGTTCTAAAGCAATGATTTGGTTGCAACCAATGATGGCTATTACTTTGTGGTTTTGAGTCTTCATAAACTCAGGTATTTAAAAATTTCCACCTAATTCCTCAGAAGTCAGACAGAAAAAAACAGAGCTCCTTTATTTTGATTTTAACTTGATATAGATAACTGTATTTTCATACTAAAGGAAATTCACGGGGGCTGGAGAGATGAATCACTGGTAAGGTAGTGTGCTGTGCAAGAATTTGGACCTGGGCTCTACTCCTATCACTCACACAAAAAGCTAGGTGTGACCAGTCATGTGCCTGTAACTCTAGCGGTGTGGAGGACGGAGATGTCAGGGGATTGCTGATGGAGGATTTCCCTAGCAGTGTGGAGGACGGAGATGATGGGGGATTACTGATGGGGGCTCACCCTAGCAGTGTGGAGGATGGAGATGATGGGGGATTGCTGATGGAGGATTGCCCTAGCAGTGTGGAGGACGGAGATGATGGGGGATTGGTGATGGAGGATTGCCCTAGCAGTGTGGAGGATGGAGATGATGGGGATTGCTAATGGAGGATTGCAGGCTATTACCTGGTTCCAACTTTAATGAGGGAACCTGTCTCAAGGTAATGAGGACTCTTGTCTTCGCATATGTGCTCATGGGTGTGGAGATCCCACAGGTCTCGTCCAACAGCCTTTGGCTACCTTAGATCCCCAGAATAAAGCAAGTTCTCATTAGCCCCTCTCCGTTTAGAGTCTCAATCTTGTGCAAGCACTATGTAAGCAACCAGAGCTGCTGTGTGCTTGTGAGTGAGGTGTCCATAAGACACCTTTCCATGATCTTCTTTTTCTTCATTTGGCTTTTCCACCCCCTCCTTCTCAGAGACATCTTTGGGGAAAGCACAGTGTTTCACCTACAGCTACGGCCTCCTCATTAGCATTGTCCTGGTGGCAGTATACCAAATCTTGAGTACACACATGCCAGTCCAGTTCATCAACCCAGAATACGCTAAGGGAAAGCATGCTGTTCACCCGAGCTCCCATAGGACCTGTGTTTACAGGGAGTTCTATGTGCTTCCTGAGGAATTTATAATAATTACAAAGACAGCCAAGCTGAAAAAAGCACAGAGCCTCCCATTGATTTGATTTATCGAATTTTGTGTTGTTAATCTTTTGTTGCTTTCCTTAAAAGTGATTCACAATTGTTCTTCAAACTGGACTCTCCAACATCATGTATTACAAACGAGAAAACATGCACATCTATTTGTCCATTCATTTATCCTGTGTCATCTTATTTCATCTGACCCTTGCTTCCACAGGGCAAGCAGATCTCCAGCCTGTTTCCCCTTACATTTGACTCTTCTCCTTTACTCTGTTATTTCATGTCCATAATCCCCCTGAGCTATGCATTCCCCATTTTCTCTCCTGAATATTTATTTCTATTATTCCCCTGTGTCCGTGGAAAACAAAAACAGAAAAACATGGCTACATTCTTCAACTCTCTGAGGATAGGATGTCCCTTTTATTATGTGCCCTGAGGACGTTCCCAAATTCACTCTGGCAAATGTTTTATGTGATAAAGTTGTTGTTTTCTCCATTTTTGAAGGAAATGTGAAGATACTGTAGTGTGCCCATGCATGAGAGTATATGTGAGAGACAATCTCACTCTGTAGACCACACTGCCCATGACCTTGAATTCTTTCTACTTTTGGCTCCCAAGTGCTGGGCTTGCAGGTATGAGCCACCATGCCTGGGATTGCAGCTATGAGCCACCATACCTTTGGTTACACATATGAGTTGCCTGGGGTTGTAGGAATGTACCACTGTGCTAGATCCCTGCAGACCTAATCATTTTATTCCCGTTCTCTAAAATAGTAGCATCCTGGAGATGTTCAACGTCTTTACAGGAATGAATGGATAGTCTTAGAAGTAGATTCTAAACACCACCCTCCAGAAGAGGGAAGGAAGCCTTAAGAATTGGCTCTCAGTCCTCATCTTTACAGAGCAAGTCTGATGAACGCCAGGGGTGGGGTGGGGACTGGCAATAGGATCAAGGTAAAACAGGAAGTACTGAGAGAGAAATTCAAAGCATATGGAAGGGAACTCTTGTATACTGGTGGGAAGCGAACCAGCCCAGCCCCCATAGAAATAAAAATGGAAATTCTTCACTCAACCACTTATAGATCTGATATCACTATGATATGGTATGTATGGCTTAGCTACACCACTCCCGGGTATTTTTACCTTGAAGGTCTGTAGACAAAATATATCACAGGTACTTGTACATCCATGTTTATCTGTAGCCATATTTACCAAAGATAAGTTCTGGAATAAACTTAGACCTCACAAACAGGAAAACGGATGAGGAAAATGTGCTCTATGCACAATGTAGTTGTATGTAGAATTGTAATGAGCCATAATAAAGAATGAAACTGTCTTTTTCAGGAGAATGGGTACAAATACAAGCCAGCCTCAGAAAGGAAAACAATGCATGTTCCCTTTCATTAGCTAAATCCTAGAGGTTTTTTTGTACAGATAAATAAAACCACAGAGCTGTATATGGCTTTACCAAGAAGCAAAAGCATCTAAGGAACAAAGGGGACTAGTGGGAGCAGGGGAAAAGAAAGAAAGAAAGAGAAGGCGGCAGGTATGGAGGCATGGCCCATGGGCTGAATACATTATATGCTTGTATAAAAATATCCTTCTGAAACAATGTAACATGTACAGTAAAATATGTAGAGAGGGGGAGGCAGAAGGGTGGACACACACACACATACAAGTGAAGCTGGAAAAAGCTAAGCCGAGAATGGCCTTGCTGCATAGCTGAAGATAGACACTGGAGGAAGATGAATTCAAGCTATTAAACAGCCCATACAACCAGAAGAGCGAAAGGCTGCATGCGCTGGTTTATTGCTGCAGTTCTAACCTTTCATAAGCGCTTACTTGGCAGCCCTATTGAGAGTGGTATTTGATTCTGGAAGCATCTTAAAGGAGCAACACCCGACCTTCCACTTCCCTTTTTTCATTTAGGCCATAAAATATATTGGCTTTGTGCATTACTGCCAAGGGAAGAAAAAAATGTCATGTGTTAGTTTCCAAATGAAATGACATTTAGTAAAGTGTACATTTAAGGTATTTTTCAAGGCTGGCTTTTTTTTTTCAGACTACAGAATAAGGGTCTCTCTTCATCACCCATGTTATGGAATTACAGGTGACTTTGGTTTCTCTTAAACATCCTGTCATGTCATAGGGAAGTTGTGTGTACACATGAGTGTGAAAGCCGCATAGCCTCCTCAGTTGTCGTTCATCAGATGCCATCTGCCTTGCTTTTTGAGACAGGGTCCCTCATTAGTTTGGAGTTCATCAAGTATTCTAAGCGAGCTGGCAAATAAGGCTGGGGAATCCATCTGCTTCTGCCTCCATAGCCCTTGGACTATAGGACCATCCTGCCAAAGACAGCTTTTCAATGTGAAAATATAGGTTATAAGACTTAAACTCGCCGGGCGGTGGTGGTGCACGCCTTTAATCCCAGCACTCGGGAGGCAGAGGCAGGCGGATCTCTGTGAGTTCGAGACCAGCCTGGTCTACAAGAGCTAGTTCCAGGACAGGCTCCAAAACCACAGAGAAACCCTGTCTCGAAAAACCAAAAAAAAAAAAAAAAAAAAAAAAAAGACTTAAACTCATATCCTTATGCTTGTGAATCAAGCACCTTACCAGATGGACTATCTCACTAGCTCCATGGGAAAAAATAAGAGCTTCAGGTAGGTCTTGCAATAACTTGGTAATCCCTCTGAGTATTCTTCCATCCTGGCTGGGGCCTTTTGTGATCAGTACAGTTGTAACAGAGACACAGCTGGGATTTAGCCACTGTGGCAGGATTGAATCTTGATCCTTAGGAAGGAATGAAAGAGCAAATCATGTATTTGCACTCAGTTCTCAAAACACAGAGAAGGAGAGGTCCCAGCACCTATGCGTAGAAGTCAAAGATGCGAGTAAACCGACGCCCCCAGTTACACTCATTTCTGAGCAAAGACGTGATTGATGGCTGTAGAGCTTCATGGGTGGAGTGTAGTAGAGGAGACTTAGAGAATTGGGCTGACGAGGGGAAATGGAATTTTGTTGTCAAGATGTGGATAGAGCAAGGGAATCCTTGAAGGATGATTTAAACAAACCGAACCAAACTGTGCCTACTCGAGAGACAATTCATGCCGTTCCTTTTTCACTGCAGACTTTTTTATTTAGTAGCCTCATCTAAAAGGCATTTGTTGGTTTTATTTTTACATGCCTATGACTGAATTCTGCCTTTGATAAGTTCCATAAGAAGAACATTATGATACAGCTTTGTCTAGCATGGCATAGGCCAGCATCTGCCTGGCAGACCTTTGCTATTTTTTTCAAAGATGGAACATAGAGTTTCTAGTCCTGTAACATAGTATTGGATTTAATTAGTACAGATGAAAGTCAGCTCTAGTGATGCAAAATTTTACGAAAATTTTAAAGCCCTGATATGAAGATGTTTTCTGATTATGAATGTGCGCCCTGACATAGAGCATAATTTGAGAACTGTACATCAGCATTAAAAAGACAGTATTGGTAGATCTTCCATTTCACAACTCATTTCATCTTATGGTCCTTCTTTTGAATATGTGGTTTATTCTAGGTTAATTTTTGTATACAGCATGAGGTTTGGGTCGGAGTCCCTTTGTCTATGCATGTAGACGTGCCTGTGTGTGCACATTCAATTATTCTGACTTCATTTATCTGGGCTGTGTCACTTTTTTAGTCTTAGTGGAGAGGTTGTATCTGGAGTAGGATAGTTTGTGTTTAAGACTCTATGGATTATGATGCACACGGATCTCTGTCTACAGAGGATCAGTATTCCACCACTTCATGTGGATGTAGGAACCTTAATACCCACCCCAATAACTTGATAATGCTGGTTATCCCACACTGTTTATAGAGAACAGCCACCAGCAGTGTTTGCTAATTTTATCTCACTAGTGATGGGGGAATACAGGCACCTTTCATTCAGTCTCCACGCTGTCTTCTCTCTGCGCTTAGTGGACAGGATAGGAGAACTATACATTAAAAAGCGTACCAGGAACATCATTTCTTAAATTGAAATCATTAAACACATCTCAACGATCTCAAAGGGAGCAGGCCTGGGTTTAACTTTAATGTTTTTAATTTGTCTTTATGAGTATTATATGCTCTGGGTTAGTGTATGCCGCCTGAGTGCAAGTGCCTGAAGAAGCCAGAAGATGGTGTGGGGTGCTGTGGAGTTGCAGTTACAGGCAGCTTTCGGGTACCTGACGCAGCTGTCGGGTACCTGACGCGGCTGTCGGGTACCTGACGCAGCTGTCGGGTACCTGACGCGGCTTTGAAAAACATTCCTGTGATCCTCTGCAAGAGCAGCAAAGATGCTTAACCATGAACCATCTCTCCAGCCCCTACACGTGTGCTTTTGTTTATATTTGTGAGCAATGTTACTCTTCCATTCATCGCCCAACATTTTTGTTACACATTTCCTTTAGGTTGCCCCTGCTCTTTGGAAAACTTACTTCCTGCAACAAATGCTGGAGAGCACAACTGTTGGCAATGAAAAAATTTAGTTACTTTCATGTTTTGTCCCTGTATGTTTATGTTTCTGAAGGTTGGAATGCCCGGCCTTCTCCATGCTAGAGTACTCCCCTGAGCTCAAGCTCTGGAAAAGGCGATATCTTCTTCAAAGTTGTGCTTCTTTATTTGTGCCTGAAGAGCCTGCAGTACACGTGGAGCAGATTCCTGGGATGGTTTCTGTCTGAAACACTAAAAAAGCTTCTTTGATGATAGGTCAGAGCAACACTTTTATGTACACATAAGGATCGATACTGAAAATGTGGGGAGTATTACTGCCCCTTGTGGAATCATCTCATTTAAATTATTTACATGTTATAAATGCATATGTGTATCAATGTGTGTATGTGTATCTTATGTAAACAAAAATTGAAATTTAAAAAGATAGCAGTTCTTTGCTCTAGTTGCCTTGGTTTTTAATTATTTGGTTTTTAAAATAATTTTAAAAAAAGATTTGTGTATGCATCGTAGCGTGGTGTGTGTGTGTTTACGGCATGGTGTGTGTCTGTTTACATGAATGCCCATGCCCACTGAGGTCAGTTGAGGACACTGGATTTGGTGGAGCTGGAGTTACAGACAATCCTGAACCACTCGAGGTGGCCTGGGAACTCCGGTCCACCAGAAGGGCAGCAAGCTCTATTAGCCACTATAACCCCTTGTTTTAATTTGTTCTGTTTATCTAAGTGAAAGGTCTGTATTCATTTGGATTATTACTGCCTTATATATTTAAATTATTTTCCTATGCATGTTTCAAAGATTTTTTTAAGTTTCCAGCAATTTATGTGTGGGTGTTGAGACACACACACACAGAGAGAGAGAGAGAGAAACACAGACACACACAGAGAGATGTGTGCATGTGTGAGAGACACAGAGAGAAAGAGAGAGGGAAAGAGATATGTGTGTGAGATAGGAGAGGGAAAAGAAGAGGAGGGAAAGGAGGGAAAAAGAGGAGGAAGAGTAGAGGTGTGTGTGTGTGTGTGTGTGTGCGCACGTGCATTCAGAGGCTAGACAAAGATTTGTATTATCTTTTTCTATTATTCTTGACCTTATTTCCTTGAGGCATGATGTCTCCCTGAATCTGAAGCTCTAGCCATCCTCCTGCCTCCCTCAGTAACAGTGCTGGAATTCTGTGCATATACAGCCACACAAATGCTATGTGGGTGTTAGGGATCTGAGCTTAAGTTTTTATGAGTGTGCAGCAAAAACTTTTTTCCACTGTAACTTAGAAAGTGGGAGGGGAAGAGGGAGGGAAAGAGGAAGGGAGAGAGAGAGAAAGAGAGAGTTTTTTTTTTCCATACAATATACTTTGATTATGGTTCCCCCTCCACAATTCCTCCCAGATCCTCTTTACTTATCCATCCATCCATCCATCCATCCATCCATCCATCCATCCAATCCACACCCTTTATTTCTCTCTCATTAAAAGCAACATCTAAAAACAGGCATCTAAAATAATAAAATAAAATAAGTTAAAATAAAAACAAGAAAATCAGAATAGGATAAAATAAACAGGAAAAATAAAAGCTAAAGAAAATGGTCAAGAAACATATACAGATGCCAAGACACATTCATTTGCACACACAGAAAACCCATAGCAGCAAAACTAGAAACTATAACATATAAGGAACTGGTCTGTAAGGGAGAAAACAAAAACAAAACAAAATACCTAAAAGCCTAGACAAAGCACTGTGAGAAAAACCCCCCAAAAATACCATCGAGTTAATTTAGTGTTACCTGTCTACTACTTGGCATGGGGCCTGCTCTTAAGTGTGTTTGGGTATCCAGAGAGACTCCACAGAGAAAACTACAATTTTCTTACGAGTGTCTCTCAATGGAGATGGGTTCTGGGTTAGGGATGGGGCATTTCTATTCCTTCTCTCAGCAAGGAGACCACATCCAGATTAGACCTGTGCAGGTGGTGAGTGTGCTGCCACAGACTCTGTGTGTTTTGTAGATAGATTCCCACAGCAGTTTGGTTGTCGCCATCACTGTCCTTGTCATCATCATCATCATTTCAGTGTAGATTTCTTTGAGCTCCCTCCTTGGAACTGGACAATTGTCTTGATCTTGTGGGCTTCCATCTTCCCTCACCATGAGGCCATTTGACTGTGGTGTCATTCATTTTTCTCCTCTAAGTGGACACAGTATATTTGTTACTTTTATGTAGCTATAATGAAATACCTTGATGAAAGCAACTGAAAAAGGAAGGATTGATTTGGGCTTACTGTTCCACAAGGAACAGAGTCCCTCATGGCAGCAAAGGCGAGGAAGAGTAGCATTACTCAGCTATCCCTATGTCATCCACACACTGGGAAAAGAGAATGAAAGAACAGGAAATGGAGCCAGACTATATAATCTCCACATCCTCCCCCATTTATGGACTTACTCCAGCAATACTCCACCTCTCAAAGGCTCCATTACCCTCCCAAACAGTGCCACCTACTGGGGACCAAATATTCAAACATGAGCCTATGGAGGTCATTCCCTATTCAAACTACAAAGAAGGATAAGGGAAGCAAGGAGGAGGGAGTGCAGGCAATCTCTTAGGATCACAGCTATCATGCCATGAAGGTGGGCTTCTTCTGCTTCATATTAGGCATCTCCCGTTGTCCCCATGTCTCACAGCCTGGATTTGCCCAGAAGGAGACTAGTCTGAGAGGATGATGGGGAGGCAGGGGGAAATAGGAAGGGAGAATCCTCACTCACTGAGGACAAACCTAGAGAGATTCTCTTAGAACTCAGCTATCTGTCCATCTGCACTCATTGCTGAGGTCTCCTGGGGCATATCATACTCTTTCACTGCTGAATGCTGGGCTGTCTTGGATCTGCTGCCAAGAAAGAGTGAGGACGTCAGGCTTTGGTTCACATTTTACTTCATCTTCTCAGAGAGCTCAGACCCTTCCTCAGTAGGTTCTTTCTTATTCCCTGATTGCTATTAAATGGGCAGCCCATACCCTTGGAGCAGTCGCCCAATTTCACTTCCCCTCCCCTTGTCCAGCTGCATCATTCATCTCTTCTGTGGATTTTCCCTTCTTTCTTCGTAAATGTTTACAAACATATAATGACCTAATCTAAAGAGATCATTTCAAGTATAATTCAATGTGAGTTTCCTGTTTATTTATCTTGCCACACTCCTTTATTTTTTAATAATTTGAAAAACATCTCTTCTGTATCCTTGTTATCTAAATAAGGAAATTTTTTATTGTAAAAAATGAGGACAAACATTCTTATTTTTCTCTTTAATGATCAATTAAACTATATTTTTGACAGAAAATAGAAACCATAATATTTGTGAATTTTTATAGTTTTGTTTCCTATAAACTCAAGTGGGTTTTTGATTTATTTCCCAAACCTGTTTTTCAGAACTGTAATTCTAAGTCCTGTGTGTTATGTTTTTGCCCAGAATCAGTGATTTATGTTTAATTTTTTTATTGCCATAAATTATAGGATTTATATATTTAACTCTAATAAATAATATGTGGTTAATTAATACCTACATATAAATTAATGCTTGCCTAAGACCAATGCACAAAACCCAGATCTGGTCCCCAGCACCACCGATCCTGACCCTGGTGGAACAGAGCTGTGCTCTCGGCCCTCAGGAGGTGGTTGCAGGAAGATCAAGAGTTCAGAATCACCATCATCCATACAGCTAGTTCAAGGCTAGTCTGGGATATGCGACACTCTATCTCAAAATCACAAAAATAGCAAGAAAGCAAACCCAACCAAAAGAGTTCTTCCCAGCAGTAATTTTCTAGGCGAAAGGTCCCACAATAGGATCCCATCTAGAGACTTCAGGCTCAGGAGTAACCTAAGCAAACATCCTTATTTTTGTTTTTATTTTAGGGAAAGTAAAAAGAAACTTTCACTACAAAACACATAAAATATACATCAAAAGTTGGTTGCTGTAGCTCTCGTCCTTCAGTAAAGTTTCAAGGAACTCCCAGTACCCTGTCAAGGCTAGAAGTTAAGAGATTTTACAGTGGTTTAAAAGCAAAAATAGAAAGAGGTGATGTAACCGGTCAATAATGCAGGGCATAGTTTAATTTTAACCATTTGCATTGAAAGTCCATCCATCAAGACTCATCTCTCTTAAAGGACCATATAAACCAGTTTTCCCTGGATGTATCCCTTCTGTCTCTGGCTTCTGTGTAATTAGCTAAATCCAAAAACCTCTCTGGCCATCCTCTGCTAATGCATTTTGTTTTGCCTGTTTAGAAAAGAAATTATATGATCACTCTAATAAAGCCTCCTTGGATAGTAAGAAAAGCACATTGGTTAGGCACACATCACCCATCAGTGTTTCACAGGGGAACTACTAATACTTCGTCTTTAGAGTGGTGATAGATATCAAATTTTGAGTAGTGTTTCTTTATCTGCTTAAAGTCCTGGTTATCCTAGGGTCCTTCCCTATGCAATCTATCTAACTATTATCCACATACAGTCCTTCTTCTTACTACCATGTCCATAAACTCCTTTTTACTGTCATCCCTGTATGGTCTGCCCAACTACCATCCCCGGACATTCTGTCTTACTGCCTCTGATTAGGCTGAACCATCAAGCCTTGTCTGATATCCCAGTATCTCTGGAGACTGAAGTAGAAGGATAACAAGTTGAAGGCCTGCTTGGATGATGTCATGTGTTCAAGTTTAGACTGGATCACTAAGTAACATCAGTCTCAAAATAACTAGTGAGGAGAAATCTAGGTATAATTTAGAGGGGAAGCCCTTGCTTAGCATACATGAAATACCTAATTCAAACTTCAGAACCACACACAAACAGAAATAATAAGAGAGAACTAGATAATTAAATGAAATCTTCTTTCCAGGGCAAGCAGATAACATTGCCAGCACTTGACCTTGGGGAAGACACTATATTGCTTTTCTTGTCACACCCATCCTAATACAGCTTTAAGGAAAGATTGTGTGCACCTCTTAAATGGGACTAGAAGGGTATGTGGACAAAGAAGAAACCCCATGCTTTTTAGACTGCCCCATCCTCTCCTACATCTCTGCACCATCCCCTTAAAGGTGCGTCACACCCTTGGTGCCTACTTCTGGATTGTACAATATAGAATGATAGTAAATGGTCCACTGTCTGAACCTAGAGAAAAGGTAATTATTGCTGTGAATTCTAGGTCTTTGTTGAGCCCAGTCATCAAAAGTAACTATTTTTCTTCTGTTTTCCCCTCTTCTTTTCATGTGCATATGTATATGTGACATGTGTATGTGAGTGAGAATACTTGTGTGTGTCAATGCACATGTGTACTTATGAGTTGACATGTGTGTGTGGAGACGCATATATATGTGTCTGTGGAGGCCCTAGGTTGATGTCCAGAATCTCCATTAGTCTTCTACCTAACTCATTTTTAAAAATTTATTATATTGCATAATGTATTGTGTGTGGGCATACACCTATGTATATGTTGGTATACTATGACACACCTGTAGATAACGAGTCAGAGTTGTTCTTATGCTCTCCCCATGTGGCTTCTGGGAATTGAGTTCAGGTCCGGAGGCTTGAAGGCAAGTGACTTTGTCCACTGAGCCATCTCATCTCAATGCACACAACCAGCATTTATGTGGGTTGCAGGAATCATGCTGAGCCACTCCCCAGTCCCTTGCTTTTATGCTGCTGTTTCCACAGAGCCTTCTGACACTCTCCCCTTTTTCTCTTTTCTGCAGGTTTTGAGTCAACAGATGAATTGTGAAAGAGAGCAGCTGAGGGTAGGTGCAATCCGCTTGTAACAGGCTTCCTGCTTCCTATTTCTGTGAGATAAGCAAAAATGCCCTTGTCTCTTTCGAGACCCAGAGTCTAAATAAGAGGCTGCATCTCAAGACGGGTAGAGCTGGCAATATTTATCCCAGCTAATTTCATATTGATTGAGCTGGTAAATACAGTAGATCTTCTTTTGAAGTGCCATTATAGTATATATGGATTTTTTGATTTAGATTCGGCGATAAATACTTCTCTTGCGGAATTTGTTTGACATCATTGGACTCTCTTTATGTACAACATGAGGTCTAAGTGATCACAAAGTTCACAGGGACTCTGCTGCCCTCCTAATGTGAGTTCTCAGTTGTTTGCTGAGCAACTAAAACGCACTGTTGTGATGAACTGGGGTCAGTGAGAAGCACCTCTATCCAGGCTTTTTCCTTTTCAAGGAGAATTTGAATTATCCATAAAGTTTGGATTTTGGTGTCATTTGTATACAAGGGAGATGAAGTCAGAATGTTAAACTTTGTAGCTTGTTCTGTTACTTAAAAGTGAGTCTGCAGACTCCAGTGTATCAGTTGCATGAATGTTTTCCTTGGAAAAGGAGAATCATGTTTTTTGTTTTGTTTTGTTTTTTTCTCTCAGTGATACCATTCTGCTTTCATTGTATCTTGGTTGGATGTCCTTATGTGCATGAACTTTTGTGGAATTTTATGAAATACCTAGATTCCTTGCCTCTGTGCTCCATTTGTTTCTGAAGCATGCTCATATTTGGGAGCACAGTTTAAGGTTATAACTGAACACTCTTAGATGTCACTGCTAGGGACCTGTCATTCTCTGGACATCTCACTGGACCATGTGACTTAGCTGTAGTTTCAGATCGCTATGAAAACTAATGTTATCTGCAGTTTTTCAAAACATAGCATAGCAGTGCTTGAGCTGGAGGCCTGGGGACCATGGTACTCCAAAGTGCTTGAGTAAATAATGCAGTAAATGAATTTAATGCCTTTGTAAATTTAATGCCTTAGTTACATCTAAGGACATTGGCTGAGCTGCCATCCCCAGGTGACCAGGAATCCTAACATTCTTTCTGTTTCCCAATTGCATGTATCATCTGGTGTGTTAAATCCTGCATTAAGCAAACAATGAGTTCACCTGTATGAAACTGAGAGGTGGCCAGAGCTTTTGTTTCTTGTTATGCTTATATGTCTTGTAGAATGTCCCACCCAGGCCTCTATTAATGTTTCATTTCAGTCCACATTTCTCTAACATTAGTGCAATTCCTGCATAAGACAGACGCTGGGACATTTGTTGACTGTGGATGGAGTTCACTGGTAGATCACTGGACTGGCGTGTATGAAGCCTTGCTTGACATAAACTAGGTGTGGTAGCACAAAACTATGGTCCTAGCACCCAAGAGGTAGTGGTGGGAAGATCAGAAATTCAAAGTAATCCTTGGCTATAAAGGGATGCAAGCAAGTCTTAAGGCTACTGTGGGCCTCCTGAGACACTGTCTCTGCTATTTAAATGATTTTTGTTTTAAGCTTTACTGAACTCTCCTACTGCTTTCTCTCTGCAACCTGAGTGAGTGTTTTATCCTAGTAAATAATGCATTGTGATTTCAGCTTTTCCTCTCCTGTTTGGATGAGGAGGATGGCCAGAAGTAGGTCAGGGCTAGATAAAGAGCAATGGATGCTTATGTCATTATGAGGTTCTGACACAGTCCCCAGAATTCAGACAGCACTGAGCTCTCTATTGCAAATGATGCTGCCTTGGGAAATTAAGGGTACAGAGGACAAAGATGAGCTTGTCTGCTGTTTGAGGGCTTGATGGTTTGATGAGGGCAGTGTCCATAGGGTGCAATATAGAAGCAAGGAGGGTGTTCTTTGTCAGATGGTAAAGCTATGTACTCCATATGATGGATTATTTAGTTGAGAGCCATCTGTAGCCTTAGGAACCACCCTCCCCAAAGCGTCCAGCCCATCTCTACCATAACAAATGGCTGCTTTATTTGAGGTTATTGTTTGCACCCCGATTTCAGAATTTTAAACTAATTCATGTTTCATATCAATAACACAACTTTGCAATTAATAAAATCAACATTTATACAGCTCAGTATTGTCACCAAAGAGAATGCATCGATGTTTTCTCTTTCCATTTGACTCAGGTATCCATTTCCTACAGGGAACCTCCTCCATGTTAGAACACACTGTTAGATACCTCATTGTCTCTCCTATGAGTGTGGTGGGTCTGAGTATGAGGATGCATGCATGTGAAAGTCAGGAAACAACCTTGACTTCATTTCTCAGGTATCACATGTCTTGCTTTTTTTTTTCTTTTAATCACTAGCTTGATGCTTAAGTAGTCTAGGCTGGCAGGCCAGCAAGTTCCAGGGATGTTCCTGCCTCTGCCTCGCAAGCACTATGACTACAAATCAGCCACTACAACCTGATTTTTGAATTTGGATTCTGGAGATTAAATTTAGGCCCTCGTTCCTGCAAGTTTTAGGAATTAGGCTATCTTCTTAGCCTTTGTATTTGTTTTAAGTCAATATCTCAGTTGGTGACTCAGGTTGGCCTCAAACTCCCCATGTACCCAGGCAAGCGCTGAACATTTGGCAGGCCTACTGCCTCTGCATCAGAGGTACTGGAACTTACAGGCCTGGGTCACCACACCCTGCTCTCAATTTTGATGGCTCAGTCTTATGTGTGGTCATTTTCCTCTGTCTTGTCCATCTACACTCTCTTCCCTTCTAACTCTCTCTATTCTGGTTGCTGAAATTCCATATAGATTCGCAGTGTCCCGTCTCTTCCTTTCCGTCTTCTCTTATCCCCTCCTCCTCTTCATTCCTCCTCTTCTCCTTCTGCTTCCTCCTCTTCTTTTTTCCTCCTCCTCTTCTCCCTTTTCCTCCTTCTTCTCATCTTCCTCCTATTCTCACTACTTTTTTTCCCTCTTCCTCCTTCTTCCTCTTCTCCATCCTCCTCCTCTTCACCCTCCCCCACATTCCTTCATTTTAGTAGTCATGACAATAAAAATACTCTACTTTTTTATATATAAGCATTTCACCATCTAGGCCTTTGAATCAGTTTCACTCTGATACTCTCAGATAATATAAGAAACCCCACCAGCCCCTACCCTTGTGTTAAGGGGTTGGATATTATGGGGAAAAGAGGCACTAACTACCGGGTACAGTGAGACCTTCTCAACATGAAGACAAGAGCTTAACAAAGGATCCTGGAAGTATGTGCCACACATACTTGGGGCATTGCGTTTCTCAGGCTATGGAATGCTCACTCTGTGGAATAACATTTTCAGAGCACCAAACACCAAGTCTTTCAGAAAGGGCGAAACATTTAGAGAAAAAGTTATTCCTTTTTCAATTCTCTCTCAATCCGTTTTTATGTCAATGAGGAAGTCTTAGTTTAAACTAAAAGAGATTCAACAAGGCTGTAACACTTTCTAAGCTTTCTTTATAAGAGAGAGGGAGTGTGCCTCAGGCTTTAAGCCTGCAGCAGCCTGAGCATCAATGCCAACTTCAAAAGCATTGTTTGCAAAATATATCAGTCAAGAATTAGGGGCCTAGCTAGGCCCAGTGCAATGACGTCTAAACTTTGTACGGTTTGTGCACTTGTGCATTTGGGCATAGTTTGTAAATTCTCTGGACTTTCAGTTTTGTGTGGTTCATTGGAAACAATAATTGTGCCTGTTTTATGAGGTTTGTTTGGGCATGTGTGTATATACATACATGCACAGATTACATGTGTGTTAGTTATTTTTCTACATGGCAGAAATCAAGGTAAGAGAGAATTTCTTTTGTCCAGTGGTTGGGGAGATGAAGTCCATTGTGGCAGACAAAGCATGGGAATGGAGCATGTTGTGGGCCCTGTTGTTACACTTAGGTGTGTCAAAAAGCAGAGAACTCTCCAGCAAGGAGTGAAACTAACTAGCCTATAGCTCTCAAGCCCTGCCACCTAGCAGTCCACATCCTGGAACCAGTCTCTGTTGATGAAAGTTTCCCCTTCCTCTGGGAGCTGCACCATACAAACCGCCGAGCCTGTGTGTGCACAAAGGTTAAACAATGAATGCAATGGATGTGTTTAGCACAGATATTTGCATAGGAAGCATTTTTAATCATTAAATTTCAGTAGTTCTGTTTTTTCCCCCATAAACATTATTTGAAATTACTGATAATGGTATTCTGTTTGCAGTGACAATGCCAGATTTCCTTGGCAAATATATCCATTTGGGTTAAAAAATGAGCAGCTTTCAAGGTGAATATGAGCACAATGTTACTGATGGCCCAGAGTTATGACAAAACTGGTGGTAGTTGGATGCAAATGGCTGAAGTTTTAAAAACACGGAAATCAGGGTGCCAGCCTTTTGAAAGATGTCGTACAACCTATCTACATTATCAATATTTAATTTGCCAGTTAGAAGCAAGTTTCTCAGTTCTGCAAGATTCAAGAGTGATGTGGCTTGCAGAAATGCAAATTGCTAATGATCTTCTTGGCTTAAACCCATTGCCTTCATACAGGCATCAGAGAATGAATCTTCTAGACTGCCTGGAATTGAGCTATCAGATTGAGTCTCTCACCTCACTCTCCCTCGTTCAACATTCATGCCTTCCTCAGTTATCCTTAGGGGAGCAGAGAAGGAGCTATAAACCCCCACGACTCCTTCTGGATTTATATTTTCTCGACTGTAGTTTCTGAGTAGCTCATTGTGGGAAAGCCTGCCCCCACCCAGTTATTTATTCAGGAAACATTTTTGAGTGTGAACCAGATGCCAGTCACCGTCTGCATAGTGGAGATGTGATGTTGTAATAAAGCTAATACATTTCTCATACTCTGATACCTTGCAGGCTAGCAAGAAAAGACACGCATTTGTCAAATAACTCCCTCCAAACTCCCCGGGAAGCTGACAGATATCATATAAGTCCATGCTACACAGAGAGGCACAGATGGAAGACTCCTATCTTCCTGACCTCCACTTATGAGACTCAGGAGATGAACGGCTCATCTACTGCCCAGCATCTTTAGAAATCGCGTTGGTGGGGCCGCAACAACCTGGGCTGTGACTGCCGAGCATGAGTTTACCTTTCTTTTCACCCGCTGTGGTGTCTGCTTGCCAACAGTCAGTTGTATGTGTTCCCAGAGCTGCCTCTGCCAGCTGCGCTTGTTATTGTAATTACATTATTTAGTGCAATATTATGTAAACTGATGAAAAATGAGTGCGCTAAGAAAAAGAGCTGTTTCTATGAAAACCAAGTTAAATGCTTTGGAAACACTCTATGAAAGCAAGCCTCAAAAATTAGTTCAATTAGCTATGGGCCAGAGGACGGGAGACTATCAGTGCGGGAGTGGGGTGGAGGCAGAAGTCTGGAGATTGTCTGCAGCGAGAATATTGCTGAGATGTATCTTCCTATTCTGATTCTACCTTAAGCAAATTCAAAAGTGATGCCTTGACCTGAGGAAATAACTCCACAGTAAAGCAAGGACTTGCAAGTGTGAACCTCTGCTCTGAATCTCATTGGGAGAAACAGCGAGGAGTAAGAATTGGACACTTATAATTCTGGTGCTAGAGGAGGAGCCTAGGAGCGTAGTGACCAGTGTAGCCCAGTTGCTCAAATCCAAGCTCATGAGACAGCCTGTCTCAAAGGAAATAGATAACATTACTAAGAATAACTCCCAAAGTAGTCTTTAGGTCTTCGCATGGATATATTTGTGCATATATTCACGTGTATACACATCCGTGTGTGCACATATGCACACAAGTGCTTCTGTTCACATGCCAACACATACACACACATATGAAAGAAGAAGTGATATAAAGTTTTGGGGTCACAGAATTGGGGGTTGGCAGATATTTGAAAGGCCAGAGTGTGGCTATAGTAGCTTGTTGCAGGCAACAGGGTCACTGTGGCAACTATACAGCAATGCTGTTGTATAGGTTAAGAGCCATATACAAAGAGAATGTTTGAGGCTGTGTTTCAATAAACTCTATTTATAAGAACAAACCATGTGCCACAGTTGGCTAACCTCCTGTGGGGAGTTTGATAGATGAAGGCTGCTGAAGGGTTTCCGTCTACAGAGAAATCCTGCAAAGAAAAGCCCTTAGGTTTATATACGGAAATCCACAAATTGAATGTACATTACTAAGTTTATATTTTTTTAAAAAGTGTTCATAAAAGTTGCTTTATAAAGTAGTTCATTTAAAAACAAAAACTTTTAGTGAGCTATTTTCTCCCATTCCCATAAAGAAAACTGAGACAAGGGCTTGAAACACAAAACCGTGCTTGCTTCTACGTTGTAGCCCCAATAACTCAATGTGTCATCAGTCTCCAAGGGAAGGGCAGATTGACCCCAGCTGACTTTGGATCAGCAGTTTGTGAGGCTCCACCAGGAGTACAATGTTTGCCACATATGTGTGCCTTTGCCTAAAATCATCAAAGTATTAATTGGCACCAATTATTATATTCATCATATATGCATACATTTCATTCATTTGTTATTCTGTCTTTGGATAATGTGTGTATATGAGCATGGACACACACGCACCAAGGCATGTGTGCGGAGTTTAGAGGGCATCTTTGGGGAGTCAGTTCCCTGCTTCCACCATGGGTTCTGGGGCTCAGTCTTGGGCATCAGGTGGGGCAGCATGAGTTTTAATGACCTGATATGTTTTGCCTATCCAGATGTGGTTTTGGCAAGTTTTAAATGTTTACTTCTTCTGACTCCTATTCCTCACATTAACTTGCAAAGGACTGGCGGAAGCTAAAATTCAGTGACTGGCTGGGACAGGAGCAGAAGTCGGGGGCAGTAGGGAAATTGCAGGAAGGCCATTGAGGGCATAGAACTGAAATCTGTAAATCTGTATTGTCAGCACCTGCTAACTATGCAGACACCACGTGTACATTCCTGAGTGTGTCCTACAGGACACACACACACACCCTTGGCAGATACTTGCTTGCTTCAGTAGTATCTAACTAATAGTTCCATCTTGGGTTTTCTCTAAGCAGAGTGGGTTTGTCCCTATGTAATGCTCTCTTTCCTTCCAGAAACTGCATGCATTCCATGCAGCTGCAGCAGGTCGTCTCCAAAGGCAGCTTCCCTACTGAGACTAAGTATGCATAAACATGTAAAAATATCTAAAAAAAAATGCTTTCCTTACAAAACCTTGCCCTCTGCATGCCTCCTTCACTCCTCATGTGCTTCATGACTTTGGCTAGAAACTTAACTGAGTAGAACAAAAGCATGAATCAAGAAATCCAGGAATTAGTGACAGATTTTAATGTCCCCATCTTCATGGGTAAGCAAATGCACTGGCAGCACTTTCCTTCATCCTCGGTGGCCAGTCCTGTGGCTGACCTGTGTTCATAGTCTCTGCATCTTGGAGCTGCCATTGCCTTCTCAGTGCCAACAGCCCAGAGACACGGCAAAGCAGCCCCTCGCTCCTCCCCTGCACTCAGCTCAGCCCATTCTTCCGCTCCCTACACCCCTGCCCAAGGCAACCTGTCCTGTTCCTTATTTTATTATTAAATCTGTATGAAAAATCTCCTAGCAAAACTGCTAACAATGCTGACATTTCACTTTGTCATGGATCTCTTCATTCCATTGACTGAGGCTCAGTAAGGACTTGTCTTCCTGTTCTGTTCTTCAGAGGTCTGAATACCACTCCCTTAAAAAAAAAAAAAAAAAAAGATCCTTGCTAGGGCAGAGGATGGAAGGGCAGCTATAGCTTTTCCTACTCTGAGGAGAGGAAACAAGCCACTGGGCTTCAGTGGAATTGGTGCCAGCAGGCATAGCTATAATAGCCCCGGACTGCACTTTGCTCAGGTGAGGCGTGCACCCCATCTTCTAATAGTGCACTCGGCAGCCTAGGGCCTTTACCTGCACAGAGCTGCACGTATACTCCCCTTCACACAGAAAAATAAGTCCCTTATTCTTAGCCACTTGGTGACTCCCCTTTATGGTAAATTTCCATTCACTCATGTCCTAGAGCACATCTCAAGAAAGAAGGCCAGGGACAAATCCAGACTGATCTAGTTTGGGGAACATATACAATAAAGCAAATTGTGTCATCTAGTGAACTTTTAAGGGAGAAATACTTTTTTACCATCTTATGCCTT